>NC_079191.1:402610384-402920384 GCF_029499605.1 Hyla sarda
ATTTTGGGCCATATTTTACCGTTTAAAATGGTACTCCATTGAAAAAAAAAATTCTAATCAACTGGTTCCAGAAAGTTAAACAGGTTTGTAAATTACTTCTATTATAAAATCTTAATCCTTCCAGTACTTATCAGCTGCTGTATGCTCCAGAAAAAAAAAAAAAGTTGTATTTCTTTCTGGAGTTCTTTTTAGTCTGACCACAGTGCTCTCTGCTGACACCTCTGTCCGTATCAGGAACTGTCCAGAGCAGGAGAGGTTTGCTATGGGGATTTTCTCCTACTCTGGACAATTCCTGACATGGACAGAGATGTCAGCAGAGAGCACTGTGGTCAGACTGGAAAGAACTACACAACTTCCTTTGGAGCATACAGCAGCTGATAAGTACTGGAAGGATGGAGATTTTTTTTATTGAAGTAATTTACAAATCTGTTTAACTTTCTGGAACCAGTTGATTAGAAAAAAAAAAATTCCACTGCGGTACCCAAACACTACTGTTTTTTTTGTTTTTTTTGTTTTTTTTAAAGCTATATAACAACCATTTTTAAGGTCGATTTTACAGCCATTTATTGGGCTGCAGCAAAAGCTTTAGCCTCAAACCAAGTCTGTTTTCAAGTCATTACATTGAGTTGTAAATGTTTAAAACAAAAGTTGTGTATAAAAAAAAATAAATAAAAAATAAAGGCGTTCAAAAAAGAAAATGAAAAAAGAAAACATTGTTTTTTACCTGCGTATAAATAGCACATTAATAAAATGTTTTATTCCTTTTACAGGGATCTTAAACTGGACAATATACTTTTGGATGCAGAAGGACACTGTAAACTTGCTGACTTTGGGATGTGTAAAGAGGGAATCCTGAATGGCGTAACTACGACAACTTTCTGTGGTACGCCAGACTACATCGCTCCTGAGGTAGGTAATGGTCACATATGGACCTGTATTAATACCGGCATACATTTCCCTATACTTCATGGATTTTTCCATATACAGTGGTCCCTCAAGTTACAACATTAATTGGTCCCAGGACGACCATTGTATGTTGAAACCATTGTATGTTGAGACCATAACTCTATGGAAACCTGGTAATTGGTTCTGAAGCCAAAATGTCATCCAAAAATTGGAAAAAGTGAGGATTAAAGAAAAATAAGAATAAATAACTAATATATATAAAGCAAATCCTTACATATAAAAGTAAGAAAGATCTGCTGGGAGCTGTAATCACTGTCTATGTCAGTGTTTCCCAACCAGGGTGCCTCCAGCTGTTGCAAAACTACAATTCCCAGCATGCCCGGACAGCCGTTGGCTGTCCGGGCATGCTGGGAGTTGTAGTTTTGCAACAGCTGGAGGCACCCTGGTTGGGAAACAATGGTTTATGTAGAGGACAGGAGCTTCTTCAGGGTCCTGTACAGTACACGCAGTGTCCAAAATGGAGCCGCCCTTACTTGGTGTCCAAAGGAGCAGCTAAGTCACAGGTGAGCCCTGGCACAGGTAAGGAGTAGTACAGAACTTGTAGTTCCTCCCTGTACTGTAGGGGGCTCTACCAGACACCAGTCAGTGCATGCACTTCAGTAATACAGGTAAAGAGTAGTACAGAACTTGTAGTTCCTCCCTGTACTGTAGGGGGCGCTACCAGACACCAGTCAGTGCATGCGCTTCAGTAATAGAGGTGATTTACCAGTAAAATGCCCATTCTGATTGGTCAGTTCCTCCAGTTGTGACACGTTTCACAGATCTGGACTGTCTGTAGCATTGTATGTTGAGTCTGGTTTCAAGTTACGATGGTCCAGAAAAGACCATTGTATGTTGAAACTATTGTATGTTGAGGCCATTGTAAGTTGAGGGATCACTGTAGTCTTGTGGTTCTAACAGTATTGTAAAAGTATTATCTTAGGCGGCTTTCACACTATAAAATTCATCCGTTTTAAAGATGTTCCGTTTGATGTTCCGTTATGAAAACCCTGAAAATCGTCCATTAAACGTCCGTTAGAAAATCCCATTATAGTCTGTGGGATTTTTACATTATCCGTTTTAATCCGTTATAGTGCGTTATTAATAACGGACGTTGTTTTGTGATGGAAGATAGTAATGGAAGAAATATTGCATGTACTATTTCTTCCGTTCATTCTCCTGTCAGAAAATAACATCCGTTATTAATAACGCACTATAACGGATTAAAACGGATAATGTAAAAATCCCATAGACTATAATGGGATTTTCTAACGGACGTTTAATGGCCGATTTTCAGGATTTTCATAACGGAACATCAAACGGATCTTTAAAACGGATGAATTTTATAGTGTGAAAGCCGCCTAAGAGAGAATCGCTTGACGTTATAATAGGTCCTGTGGGATCTTTAGATGGGTTTGCAGATTTTCCATGTGCGCAGTTACAAAGTTTATAAGGCTGAAAAAAGAAGACTCCATGAAGGTCAACTAGGTAGGCAAAGAAGGCCAAAACCCCATATTGCTTTAGTGTTTGTGTTTCTTAGTCCATTACCTATTAGAGTGTTAAAGGGGTACTCCGCTGCTAGACATCTTATCCCCTATCCCCCGGGGTTCTTCCACAGCACCAAGCGTTCTAAACAAACACCGGGTTCCTGCAGCAGTGGTCGTGACTTTATGGCCACGCCCCTAATGACGTCATGCCCCCCCCTCAATTCATGTCTATGGGAGGGGGCATGTTGACACGCCTCCTCCCATAGACATGAATGGAGGGGGTGTGGTGTGATGTCATGAGGGGCATGGCCGTGACATCACGATCACAGGCCTCCGGCTCCCAACGTTCTGAACAACCTGCGGGAAATACGCTGCGTATTCCTCGCTCGCTATACACACAGGGCTTTCTGGCGGCAGCCCTATTTGTGTAGTGAGTTTTGGAGGCGGAGCTGCACGTCACAGTCACGCCGGCACACGGCCCCGCCTCCAAAACTCACTACACACATAGAGCTGCTGCCGGAAAGTCCTGTGTGTATAGTGAGCGAGGAATACGCAGCGTATTTCCCGCTGCTGCCGTAAATTTTGTGCAGGGTGGAATACGCTGCGTATACGCCAGGTGGGAACAAACCCTTAAAGGGATTGTCTGGCGGCATTTAATGTTTTGAAAAGGAGCAGACTGTGTTAAAAATTAGTAAAACAAACATTACTCACCTCACCGATCCTTTGCTGCTACCAATCCGAGATCATAGCTGATCTTCACATCCTGATTCCACCTTGATTAACAGGAAATGGTTGGAAATGCCCATATAGCCTATGATGTCCATTCAGTCACTGGTGCGGCCATTGATTGGCTGAGTGGGCATTTCCAGCCATTTTCTGTGCAACAAGACAGGACCAGGAAGCTGTGATCAGTGGGAATTGGGTGACCATCTGGATCTGCTGCAGTAAGGGATCGGTGTAATTAATATAAAAATGTATACACTTTTATTTTACTCTATTAACTATTTTTCAAAAAAGGATCCCACCAGACAACCCCTATAAGAATATTGGACACTTCACAGATTGAGTCAGCAATCATTTAAACGGAAACCATTAAAAAATATATGAATTTTATTTAAATCATCATTAAAAAACACAACAGATAAATCTAATATTCAGAGAGAGATCATGAAAAAAGACAGAACATGACCATATTAAATATATTATATATCTATAGCACAATGGCATAATAGTACAGTGATCCCTCAATTACAATGGACTCAACATACAATCGTTTCAACATACAATGGTCTTTTCTGGACCATTGTAACTTGAAACCAGACTCCTCATACAATGCAGACAGTCCAGATCTGTGAAATGTGTCAACAGCCAGAAGAACTGACCAATCAGAAAGGGCATTCACTGGTAAAAACCCTGTATTACTGAAGTGCATGCACTGACTGGTGTCTGGTAGCACCCCTTACAGTACAGGGAGGTATTACATGTTCTGTACTCTTTACCAGTGCCAGGGTTAGCTGCTCCTTTGGACATCATGAAAGGGCGGCTCCATGTTACTTCTTAGGACATTAAGGCATTTTTACCCCTTTCTGCTGTGTGTATTCCCCATGCTGCTGCTCTGAATTTACTAACTGGGCGCACGCGTCTCTGTACATCTTGCACAATAATAGAAATCACCTCATCCCTTCTCCTTGGCTCTGATACGTACGTGTCCTCTGAGCCGGTGTATATTTGCGCATAAAAAGGCCAGTTGCGCGTTATTTGCGCGCTGAAACTGAAAGTCTGCAGTTCATGAATGTCCACGGGAAAAAAGAGCTCTCCGGCACGCCTGCTCGTAGACAGCGGAACGAAAAGTTCCACCAAACCCGACGCACAGAAAAAGCGCAAATATGACCACTGCACAAATTTTTGCTGAGAAAAATACAAAAGAAAACGTCTACAACGTTTAACCAATGATAAATTCCCCCCATTGCGTGTACTGTACAGGACCCTGAAGAAGCTCCTGTCCTCTACATAGACAGTGATTTACAGCTCCCAGCAGATCTTTATTACTTTTATATGTAAGGATTTGTTTTATCTATATTAGTTATCTACTTAGATTTTCTCTAATCCTCACTTTTTTCTTATTTTTGGATGACATTTTGGCGGCTTCAGAACCAATTACCAGGTTTCCATAGAGTTATGGTCTCAACAAACAATGGTCGTTCTGGAACCAATTAACCCTTTAAGGACGCAGGACGTAAATGTACGTCCTGGTGAGGTGGTACTTAACGCACCAGGACGTACATTTACGTCCTGTGCATAACCGCGGGCATCGGAGCGATGCCCGTGTCATGCGCGGCTGATCCCGGCTGCTGATCGCAGCCAGGGACCCGCCGGCAATGGCCGACGCCCGCGATCTCGCGGGCGTCCGCCATTAACCCCTCAGGTGCCAGGATCAATACAGATCCCGGCATCTGCGGCAGTGCGCGATTTGAATGAATGATCGGATCGCCCGCAGCGCTGCTGCGGGGATCCGATCATTCATAACGCCGCACGGAGGTCCCCTCTCCTTCCTCCGTGCGGCTCCCGGCGTCTCCTGCTCTGGTCTGTGATCGAGCAGACCAGAGCAGAAGATGACCGAAAACACTGATCTGTTCTATGTCCTATACATAGAACAGATCAGTATTAGCAATCATGGTATTGCTATGAATAGTCCCCTATGGGGACTATTCAAGTGTATAAAAAAATTTTAAAAAAATGTAAAAGTAAAAAAAAAGTGAAAAATCCCCTCCCCCAATAAAAAAGTAAAACGTCCGTTTTTTCCTATTTTACCCCCAAAAAGCGTAATTTTTTTTTATAGACATATTTGGTATCGCTGCGTGCGTAAATGTCTGATCTATTAAAATAAAATGTTAATGATCCCATACGGTGAACGGTGTGAACGGAAAAAAAAAAAGTCCAAAATTCCTACTTTTTTAATACATTTTATTAAAAAAAATTATAAAAAATGTATTAAAAGTTTTTTATATGCAAATGTGGTATCAAAAAAAAGTACAGATCATGGCGCAAAAAAATGAGCCCCCATACTGCCGCTTATACGGAAAAATAAAAAAGTTAGAGGTCATCAAAATAAAGGGATTATAAATGTACTAATTTGGTTAAAAAGTTTGTGATTTTTTTTTAAGCGCAACAATAATAGAAAAGTAAGTAATAATGGGTATCATTTTAATCGTATTGACCCTCAGAATAAAGAACATATGTCATTTTTACCATAAATTGTACGACGTGAAAACGAAACCTTCCAAAATTAGCAAAATTGCGTTTTTCGTTTTAATTTCCCCACAAAAATAGTGTTTTTTGGTTGCGCTATACATTTTATGATATAATGTGTTATGTCATTACAAAGGACAACTGGTGATGCAAAAAACAAGCCCTCATACTAGTCTGTGGATGAAAATATAAAAGAGTTATGATTTTTAGAAGGCGAGGAGGAAAAAATGAAAAAATGAGTCCTTAAGGCCAAAATGGGCTGAGTTCTTAAGGGGTTAAAGGGGTACTCCACTGTTCAGCGTTTGGAACAAACTGTTCCGAACATTGGAGCCGGCACCGGGAGCTTGTAATGTCATAGTCCCGCCCCCTAATTATGTCACACCCCACCCCCTCATTATGTCACGCCCCGCCCCTTAATGCAAGTCTATGGGAGGGGGCGTGACGCATGTCACGCCCCCTCCCATAGACTTGCATTGGGGGGGGGGTGTGACATTGTCAAGGGGCGGGGCTATGATGTCACAAGCTCCAGCATTCGGAACAGTACCCCTTTAATATTGTAACTTGAGGGACCACTGTATTGCAACAGGGGCTCAGACTTTATCATAAAGTGCATGAAGCCAATGAAGTAATTCCCAATGTGGAAATGGCAATCAGCCCAGTACCTAAATTTGTCATCCAAATTATGTTAATAAAGCAAAAGCTGTACAATAAACGGTCCCTAGGACACCCACACTACACTTACCCATGTTGGAGATCAAACTGGTAACATGCTGCACCCTGAACGCACGTTTTCGTGTCTTCCTCGCGGGGCCTTTAAGAATATAAAATGAATGTTTAAAGTAATAATTTGTATCTAGTACCATTATCTACATGACTATGAGTGGGACACACGAGAGACTTATGATATTAATCTTCCTGTTCCAGATATTACAGGAATTAGAATATGGGCCCTCGGTGGACTGGTGGGCACTGGGTGTCCTGATGTACGAGATGATGGCGGGTCAGCCACCTTTTGAGGCCGACAATGAAGATGACCTCTTTGAATCCATCCTTCACGATGACGTCCTGTACCCCGTGTGGCTCAGTAAGGAAGCTGTCAGCATTCTGAAAGCAGTAAGTCTTCCATTACGTTTTTTATTATTATTATTTTATTTATTTTTTTTCCCAAAAACTGAAATTGACTAAAAGAGAACAAACACCCTCTGGGAGTTCAGATGCAGTTCATAGTGGCATTGGTTGGATAATGGAGCCTGGGATAAATTACACTTCTTGTGGGAAAGGAACATGATGTTTGTGTTCTGCGCGGTTGTATGAAGTATGAAGCTGGAGAATTGTATTAAACTGGAAAATTCTACAAAGTAGATCTGTGTTATCTGGTTGACGCTTTACAGCTTGCTGTGCCCCCGCCAGCCTGCGGAACACAGTGACTGGATTCAATAAGATCATTTATAGTAGTCACCATGTCATGTAGGTGGGAGCACATCGGGGCAACTTTTTTTTTATTGAAAATGCAGCACTATTTTGGAGCAGTGTGCACCATTATCTGGCATTCAAGTCATGCACCATATTTGTTATGTGTTTTTAGTCGCTTTTCAGTTTTTTTTTAGATATGTTTTTATTGATATATTGAACAACAAGTGCAGTTTACCGGAAAAACACGAGTGTGGTTTATCAATAATAGGGTGTGACGTTGTGTGCCAGAAATTGCTGCAAAATGTGCATAAAGTGAGCCAACCATTAAAGGGATATTCCAGGAAAAAACTTTTTTTTTTTCATATCAACTGGCTCCAGAAAGTTAAACAGATTTGTAAATTACTTCTATTACAAAATCTTAATCCTTCCAATAATTATCAGCTGCTGAAGTTGAGTTGTTGTTTTCTGTGTGGCAAAAGTGCTCTCTGCTGACATCTCTGCTTGTCTCGGGAACTGCACAGAGTAGAAGAGGTTTGCTATGGGGATTTGCTTCTACTCTGGACAGTTCTCGAGACACGTGTCATCAGAGAACACTTAGACAGAAAAGAACAACTCAACTTCAGCAGCTCATAAATACTGAAAGGATTACAATTTTTTAATAGAAGTAATTTACAAATTAACTTTCTGTAGCCAGTTGATTATATATATATATATATATATATATATATATATATATATATATATATATATATAACGTTTTTTTCCTGGATAACCCCTTTAAGTGGTATAAAATAAGACAATAGTGTCTGAAGATTCACCAAACTGAAGGAGCCATTATGATTTGGTACATGCCTGTTATTCACATTGGCTTAAAGGGGTACTCCGGAAAACTTTTTTTTTTTTTAAGTCAACTGATGCCAGAAAGTTAAACAGATTTGTAAATTACTTCTATTAAAAAAATCTTCATCCTTCCAGTACTTATTAGCTGCTGAATACTAAAGAGGAAATTATTTTCTTTTTGGAGCACAGTGCTCTCTGCTGACATCTTCTCTGTCTATTTTAGGAACTGTCCAGAGTAGGAGAAAATACTCATAGCAAACATATGCTGCTCTGGACAGTTACTAAAATGGACAGAGATGTCCAGGGGTAAAATCCAGGGGAAAAAAGTGTGGGAACTCACCCAAGATTTCCACTAAAGGGCTGGTCCTGCTAATGGGACCGGTGTTCCTGCTGTGGAAAAAGTGCAGGAACTCAGTTCCCACACGTTCCTGCAGGACTTGAGCCCTGGAGATGTCAGCAGAGAGCACTGTGCTCGTGATGTCAGCAGAGAGCTCTGTGTTCCAAAAAGAAAAGCATTACTCCTGTAGTATTCAGCAGCTAATAAGTACTGGAAGGATGAAGATTTTTTTAATAGAAGTAATTTACAAATCTGTTTAACTTTCTGGCACCAGTTGATTTAAAAAAAAAAAAAAGTTTTTCTCCGGCCACCATGACCCCTCCTATAGATTTGCATTGAGGGGGTGTGGCGTGACATCATCAGGGGGTGTGGCGGTGGCTCCTGCACTTAGCGTTCGGACCAAAATGTTCCAAACGCTGAGGCAGTGGAGTACTCAGTTAAGTATTATACAGTCTTAGTAAAACTGCACCATTGTTTTCATCGCAATTAATATAATTTTAGCTGCACTTAGTATGTTACAGTTCCTAGAAATCTGCTGTGTGCCAAATATGCCAACCATTCAAGACAACTTCATGGGCACCTGTGGCAGAGACGTAGGTTGAAGTTCCTGGTTGTAATAGGTTGCCATCTTTCATCTGCCATTCATCATACCTGTGTCTTCTTATATCACAGAGGTGTCCTTGGGCCCACTTAGACTAGTACCTCTGAACCCATATAGTTTATTTTAACCATGCTGTGTGACCCGCTCATCAATAATTATTTATGTAGTAAATTGTAGCTATACACAGGTGATAAGAGGGGCCCAAATGCCCCTCTGTCACATAAGACACCAATAGTATAAATAGTTTTTTTAATAGAGTTTGCACAAAGGTCTTTAAAGGGGTACTCCAGAAAATAAATATATTTAAATCAACTGGTGCCAAAAAGTTCAATAGATTTTTAAATGACTTCTATTTAAAAATCTTAATCCTTCTAGTACTTATCAGCTGCTGTATGCTCCAGAGGAAGTTGTGTAGTTCTTTCCAGTCTGACCACAGTGCTCTCTGCTGACACCTCTGTCCATGTTGGGAACTGTCCAACGCCCCATAGCAAACCTCATGGCTTGATTTTTTTTTTTTAAATAGAATGAATTAACAAATCTGTAAATCGTAAACCACACACAGAAAAAGCGAATATAGAAAGAGATTAAGAAGGTAAACTGTGCCCGTAAAGTGCAGTAGTTGTGGTGCGCCAAATTTTATGCAACACCATATAATAAGATGGAATGAGTTTGAGAAGGGACATAAATCTGTCCAGTATTTTTACGTTACTTGGTTTATTCAGAGACAAAAATAACTTTTTTTTTGCAAAGTCATTTCTGTTCCTGGAAATATTTAATTCTAGACATAAATCAGAACATCCATGGAATACTGGTTAGTAGAAAGATATTATGCCTCCTCCTTGTTATCTTGTGAATGCATAAGGGAAAATTAGAAGGCGCTGTCCGTGGTAAAGTTTTCAATGGGAAAGTATCATAAAAAAGAGGAGTTAAATCAGTTTTTAATTATAAAGTGATATATTTAAAGGGGTATTCCAGGATTTTTTTATTTGACTGTGCTACAGGGGCTGTAAAGTTAGTGTAGCTTATAATATAGTGTCTGTACCTGTGTGTGACGGTTTTCTCACAATTCTTCTGTGATTCTCACCCCAATATTTATTTTTAACAGCATACAAAATGACTGTTGTCTCAGATTTTTCCCAGCTTGCAATGCGGCCGAGACCTGACTCACTAGTCAGCTGATGACAGGGAGCCTGTCTGCTTCAATGGGTGGAGGGATCAATCTGCAACTAATGTAACAGCTGTAGGTACCCTGATTGAAAACCACAGGTCTTTTGAATGGATGCAGCTCATTTAAGTTTCAGTGGGTGGGGTGGCTGATGTGTGGGAGGGAGGAAAATGGAATTGTTGGATTTTTAGTCAAAAAAAGAAAAGTCAAACAGGAAATACCAGTTCACAAAAAGCTAGCCACAGTGTTATGGTAATCTCACAACATAGCCATTTAGCCCCAAGACAAGCGCAGATCCTTCCTAAGCATGTCCATTACTGTCTGCCAGGTACCTACTAATATCCCCTTATGGTGGATAACCCCTTTAATGGGGATATCTACATGAAATATTCCAGAATATTGTGGGTCTCTGTGTGTTGGGTTTAGTGCAGTGAATGCGCTGTCAGTTTCCCTTTAAGGCTGCAAACAATGAACATGCTCATCATTGTAATAATAATTTTTAGTTTTCTATAGGCTGACACTTATTCCATTGTTCCATGGCCCTTTTATTTTGACAAAATAGATCTGTAAATTTAACTAAATTTTATGTCTGTGTTTTTGTAAAGAAAATTTGGCTCGTTTTACATTGTGTGAACACAATGTGAGAAACATGGTTCTTTGGTTTGATTATAGTTGTTGGCCTTAAAGGGGTATTCCGGACATCTTATCCCCTACCCAGCGGCAGGACCCCCTTGATTTCAGTGCAGCTCCCAGCATTCTGTGTTGGGCACTCCTCCCGAGACGGAGACTTGATGTAACTACACGCCCCCTTGTGGCGTCACACCACGCCCCCTACATTCATGTCTGTGATAAGGGGATAATGATAGGGGGTCCGGAATACCCCTTTAATTCTATGCAATGCTCATCATCTGCCCAGTACTATCCCTACAGTAAAGCATGGTTGTGGCAGCATCATACTGTGGGGTGGGGACAGGGAGACTCGTCAGAGTTGAGGGAAAGCTGGAGAACTGTACAGAGATATTCTGAAAGCGTAGCTGTCATATATGCTTCTATATTCTATATATTACTCACTAGGTCATGCAGATGCTTTACATGTCTTTTTTTATGTGTCTAGCTTTATATTTGGCTCATAACTCCTTCCGTTCTGCTGCTCACTCATTCTGACATCCATTGCTCAAGCAAGGGCAAGCACTGAGTCTGCCCTCAATCACCATGCATTCACTTCCTCCCTGAGTCTGCTGTGATGTGCTGGGTCTTCATCCCGTCACTGCAGGCTGCTCTATAAACCCCTCCTCTCTGTTTTCATGCAGCAGTCTGATAGATAGGACAGGAGTGAGCACAGAGGAGTGCTAGTCCCACCCTCACTTCCTGGACTTAGTCCCAGCCTGTGCTTCAGCTTGGACAAAGATGATGCTGCAGCCGGACAGGATTATGTTCTTGAGGGTATTGGGACCCCTAGTTCCCTTTTTATAAGCCATGATTTCTATTATAAAAAAACATTTTTCTTCATGAAGGATATTAGAAAGGTTAAAGAGTACTCCTGTGAAATATTTTTTTTTAAAGTCAACTGGTGCCAGAAAGTTAAACAGATTTGTAAATTACTTCTATTTAAAAATCCTAACTCTTTCAGTACTAATCAGCTGCTGTATGCTCCACAGGAAGTTCTTTACTTTTTGAATTTCTTTTCTGTCTGACTACAGTGCTCTCTGCTGACACCTCTGTCTGTCTCTGGAACTGTCCAGAGCAGGAGAGGTTTGCTATGGGGATTTGCTTCTGTTCTGGACAGTTCCTGAGACAGACAGAGGTGTCAGCAGAGAGCACTGTGGTCAGGCAAAAAAGACATTTAAAAAGAAAAGAATTTCCTCTTGAGCATACAGCAGCTGATATGTACTGGAAGGGTTAAGAATTTTAACCCCTTAACGACAATGGACGTAAATGTACGTCATGATGACGTGGTACTTAACGCACCATGACATACATTTACGCGCCCACATGATCGCGAGCACCGGAGTGGTGCTCATGTCATGCCCGGCAGGTCCCGGCTGCTATCAGCAGCCAGGGACCCGCCGGTAATAGCGGACATGCGGACATGTCCGCTATTAACCCCTCCGATGCCGTGATCAATACAGATCACGGCATCTGCAGAATTGCGGTACTTTCAATGGATGATTGGATCGCCCGCGGCGCTGCCGCGGGGATCCGATCATCCAGCATGGTGGCCGAAGGTCCCCTCACCTGGCTCCAGCCATCTCCCGGGGTCTTCTGCTCTGGTCTGAGACCAGAGCAGAAGATCACCGATAATACTGAGCAGTGCTGTGTCCTATACATTGCACTGCACAGTATTAGCAATCAACTGATTGCTATGAATAGTCCCCTATGGGGACATAAAAAGTGTAAAAGAAAAAAAAAGTAAAAAAAAATGTAAAATAAAAAAGTAAAAAAATGGGAAAAATCCCCTCCCCCAATAAAAAAGTAAAACGTCCGTTTTTCCCATTTTTCCCCTCAAAAAGCGTAAAAAAAAATAATTAATACACATATTTCGTATCACCGCGTGCCTAAAAGTCTGAACTATTAAAATATATTGTTAATCATCCCGTACGGTGAACGGCGTAAACGTAAACATTTTTTAAAAAAAGTCCAAAATTGCTGCTTTTTTGTCACATTTTATTCCAAAAAAAATTTATAAAAAATTAATCAAAAGTAAAACCTAAGCAAATGTGATACTGATAGAAACTACAGATCATGGCGCAAAAAATGAGCCCTCATATCGCCCCATATAAGGAAAAATTTGAAAGTTATAGGTAGTCAAATTGGGGCAATTTCAAACATACTAATTTTGTTAAAATGGTTTGAGATTTTTTTTAAGCGGTACAATTATATAAATGCATATAACATGTGTATCATTTTAATCGTATTGACCCACAGAATAAAGAAAACATGTCATTTTTACCGGAAAATGTGCAGCTTGAAAACAAAACCTTCCAAAATTTGCTAAATTGCGGTTTTCTTTTCAATTTTCCCACATAAATAATATTTGTTTGGTTGCGCCGTACATTTTATGGTAAAATAAGTGATGTTATTACAAAGTACAATTGGTGACGCAAAAATAAAGCCCTCATATGGGTCTGTGGATGGAAATGTAAGAGAGTTATGATTTTTAGAAGGCGAGGAGGAAAAAACGAAAATGCTAAAAGAAAATGGGCCTGGTCCTTAAGGGGTTTAATAGAAGTAATTTACAAATCTGTTTAACTTTTTGGCACCAGTTGATAAAAAAAAAAAATTTCACCGGAGTACCCCTTTAATGTTTTGCCAAGATGTACAACATATGAAATGTTTTTTAATCTGACAGCGCCCATTTGACCTGAAGCCAAACTGTTCCTCTACATCAGTGTTCCCCAACCAGGCTACCTACAGCTGTTGCAGGCTGCCCCCAGCAGGGCATGCTGGGAGTTATAGTTTTACAACAGCTGGAGGCACCCTTGTTGGGAAACACTACGCTACATACCCTACTGACAGTTCTGCAACTCTCACATGTTCAATTTTAGTAACTAATAGCAGTTCTGACTGTATGAGAAGGGAGGAGCATATGAGGACCTTAAAGGGGTGTGGCCTAGATGTAGCTCTGCTATTGGGGCTCACTGACTTCTGTACACACCCCTGAGTAGCCTCTAAATATGAAAACAATTTAGATAATTCCAACGTAAAGAGATCATTGTCTAAATAAAATAGGGAAACCAAATAGCATTTGGCAAATGCCGCATATTCACACAGTGCTCTGGTAACGTAAAAATAAAATAAAAAGGTTTGCCATACAAGTAAATATAAGCCGCTGATAAAAAGAAAGGTGTGGATAAAATAACACGGTAATGATGCACAGAACATGTAAACAGGAGGATTATTTCTGGATTTAAAGCCATTGAATATGTAGGACTCCTGGGGTTTGGAATTAGGCCAGAATAGAATGTAATCTTCAGGTTTGGGACTTGGGAAATTTCTGGTCTCTGTAACGGGGTGGGGGGGGGGGGGGGGGGGAATATAAGGTCATTTTTTATTTTAAGCATTTTATTTTTCTGATCGGAGCTAGAAAAAAACAACTTACGGTACATTGTATCTGAGTTTATCAATGTGTTATTAAGTAGTGTGATACTATTGTATACTATTGATACTATGAATGTGATGCTATTGTAGTTTATGGTACAATATAAGAGTAGGTTGTGCGTATTGTGTTGGAGATTTTTATGTATTTATGGCAGTAATTATGGAGTAATTTCGGTTTACTGTAATAACGTATATTGCTGTGTATGTATAAAAAGTTGTACAAATATGTGTTGTACAAGGTTGTAAATAAATCAAGTAGTTGTCAAACGAATCCCCCTGCCCTTTGGTCATATCCGTAATATTACAACAGGCAGTAATATTCCAACCATTGTGCCTTAAAGGGGTACTCCGCTGCCCTGCTTCGGAAGCTCCGCTCCCCAGCGTCCGGAAGTTTATCGTTCCGAACGCTGTGTGAGGGCTTCCGTGTTCAGGGCCGCCCCTCGTGACCTCACGCCCGCCCCCTCAACGAAAATCTATGGAAAGGGGGCGTGACGGCCATCGCGCCCCCTTCCCATAGACTTTCGTTGAGGGGGCAGGCGTGACGTCGCGAGGGGTGGCCCTGAACACGGAAGCCCACATGCAGCGTTCGGAACAATAAACTTCCGGACCCTGTGGAATGCAGATAACACAGGGAACGCTTTCTCTAAGGCAACAGGGCACAAAGATCCTGCAGGGAATGGGAGGAAGTGCGGGGTTAAATAGGGTCAGTTCCAGGGAAACACCAATCAGTGGTGCACTGACCCTTTAAATCTCTGATAACCGGCGTGTGCGCCCTAGGAGGCGGATATGCACGCGCCGGCCACCAGGGAGGGGAGAGGACAGAGGAAGACGACGGGGCAGGTGAGAACCGGCAGACCGAGCACTATCGCATCTCATCATGCGAAGCGCATTGCGGTCTGTCCGGGGGGTAGGGCAGAGACTACGCCCATGGCCAGTGGCGCTACATGTAACACCAGTGATAGGACTGCTCAGAAATGCGACGTCTCCTTAGATGGCAGTGCATTTCCAAGAGGAGGCTAGAATATTTTTAAGGATGGCTATAATCAGAATTTCCATCTCAGATGTTTCTGCCACGGAAATTTTACAATGTGGTAGGTGCAGCAGAATCCCAAACAATAGGACCGTGCTGCTTTGGAATTTCTGAGCAGAATTTTTCTGCCGGATTCCGCTTGGAAATTCCACCATGTGAACACATCCTTAGAGAACTGATAGAAGGGAGAAACACTGAAGGATCAGGTTACACAAGCTCTATATGATCCTTGTTACCATTGAGATACATAAGTTTGCTTGGTAGCTGTAGACACAGAATGGTGGGAACTTTTTAATGAAGACTATTCATGCTCTGGAGCACTAAATAAAAAAAAAATTCTTGGAAACAGGTGTCCATGGTGGAATTATCCCTGATATAAATAATTTTATGAAAAGATAATTTGTCTCGTACAGTCAAACGTCTGTGATGCCTAGAAAGTCATTGTCTCCCAATTATTAATAGCAGCGGAGCCGGTCACTCTGTGATCCAAGTCACATAGCCCAGTTATGTTGTTGTGTTCTACAGGAAAGGCTGCGGAAACTCAAAGGCGTCTGTGCAGTTTACTGGAGAATGTTAACAAGGGATTAGACTTGGAACACTTGATTTCCTTACATTGTGCTAGCAGACACTGGTTGGACTTACTTTAAGCCAGAAACAAGTCACTTAAGGGGGAATTTTTACAATGCAAAATTGCCTTTGGTTTTGTTCCTACCATAATAGGGGGCAATGGGCTTCTGTTCCAGATTTATAAGTAATCGGTGCAATATCTTACGTTCACTTGCATAACAGCTGACGGCTGTCAGTTTAGGTCATGGGATTGCAAATTATGCCAAATTATATATCTCTCACCATGTGGAAGAGTCCAGAATTTGAATTCCCAAGGTGGAAAAATTCAGCAATCTGCACAGTGTAGCAAAGTCTCATTGAAGACAATGGGAGGCTGCTGCATCCGAATCTCCGTAGTGTGCAGGTGGCCTAAAATGATAAAAATCCACTGTGGAAAATCTACAGCAAAATACACACATGGAAATGTGGTATAGAGGTGTGATGCAAAGGGCAGATGGCATTAACCCCTTGTATTCGTGACGCCAGGGCGTGGTTTATCCACCCGAAGATATACCGCTAGATCCTGGGCTAGGCACGCTAAGTTACGGAAAACGGTAGCTTTACTGAGGGTAGACAGTTGGTAAAGTCTATACAGTTCAGCCAGGGACCACGGAGGTGACCAGTGACTCAGAGACCTTAAGGGCTTGCTGGGACTTTTAGTAGATGGGGTCAATTTAATGCAGACCACGCTGACTTGACAAATGATGACTGGGACTGACTTGACTGATGACTGATAATACTGAGACTGTGGTTACTTGTAGCTGCTTGTGGCTGTAGACTGGACTTGAGGCTCCTATGGCTCTGGACACTCTCTAGGACTCGACTTGACCTCAGCAAAGACTTGTAAGGAAAAGGAGAGAGCAGGCTCCACCCAGGGCTTATATGGGGTAGACAAGCAGGGAGCCCATAGGTCACCCCTGGGATCACCTGGTCACTGGTACCTCCTGGGTAACAATCACATGACAAGTCACATGGTAAACAGTCTTAAAGTGACAAAGCTTCCTGAACACATTACATGGTATAATACATTAGAAACATATTTACATGGGGGACAGATGCAAGGGAGGCCCATGGGTCACTGTAGGGAGGCTGCCTGACAGGGCAGCATGGGTACGGGGTAACACCTCCCATACTGGGCCACCTCACAAACATACCCCGAAGATGTTTGTTTCTATGACCTCAGCAACTGAGTCATTTGTAAGGCTGGGTATACATCATTTTTGTGTTCAGATTATTATGGCCACATTAGTGTAAGCAGAGGAACCCTTGTTTAGCTTTTTTTCTCTTCTGGCTTGCTCAGAGTTTCCCAACCATTGTACCTCCAGCTGTTGAAAAACACAGAATTGGATCCACACGATTCAAATCAGCACTTATTTCACCTGGAACTTCCTGCCAAAGTAAAGCATTGAAGACCAAAGTCCCATTAATGTATGGGACTTTAGATGCTGATTTCACAGAAAAAGTGTTGATTCTTTTGGCAGAATTTGGAACAGGGGTAGACATTTCGTATTGGAATTTCTGCCATGTGAACTGAGCAGCAGCCTCCAAGAATTTCCATAGTGTGAACATTCCCAAAGAGGTGTAGTATCTATACTAGACACTTTACAATAAGCTTTTATTTATTGTCAGCAGCTTCTACTCCTTTTTATTGGAGGGATCAGCATAGTTGACAACTACTACCCACAATAGACACAATAGCCTTTCTAATGCTGTGTTTCCCAACCTGGGTGCCTCCAGCTGTTGCAAAACTACAACTCCCAGCATGCCCGGACAGCCTTTGGCTGTCTGGGCATGCTGGGAGTCGTAGTTTTGCAACAGCTGGAGGCTCCCTGGTTGGGAAACACTGTTCTCATTGCTTTCGTGGTGTTAGACTCATAGGTCCGGTTGTTATGTCAGTAAGGAATGGTAGTCCTGCTTTTCTTGAGTTGTCATCACCTTGCCGGACATAGACATTTCCTTCTAAGCCATGTTCTGGAGTAAGGAAGCCGTGTTATGCAGAATCTTGGAGTTACATCAGCACGGTTACACAGACGAACTAGTTCTTTTTCTGATTCTTCTTTCTGCTAAAATTTCTTAAGCAAAAGTAAGAATAGGAAAGCGGACAACAAGCTCCTATATTCACGGATTTCTTATATTCATATACAGGAACATTAGGTGAACTTCACTGATGGGAGCAACTGGATCCCTACTCCCCCCAGGCTAGGATAACGTCTCACCTTTTTTCGTGTCCCACCATGCTGGTAATCCTTTGGTAGTGCAGACGTCTTTCTTGGTCCTTATTCTGACCAATCAGTCTCCAAAAAAAGGGATACTATTCTTTGAGTGACAAAAATGGATTAACAATATACATTAATCAAATAAAAGTACGGATCCTACGTCTATCGGGGTTTAACCCCTTCTTCAAGGATGATAAGGTATCTGCCCTAAAGAAGCGGTTATGCCCTGATATGTAAAACAAAAAGAGAAACATAGCCGCACATCCACAAATTGTATTTTGATCCACTTGCTTCCCAGCATCATTTCCAAAACTAACAGGTTGTTAGTATACATTTTGATCAAAAAGTACAAGCCCACTCACCACGTCAAGGCCACCTAGTCTGCATAAGGGTTTCCTCCTAACATTCTCCCAACCCTCTGGCAGGGAGTGCATGGTAGGTTTCACACTGGTGTGGTGCTGTGTTGCGGCCATTGTTTCTGTGATGCTTTGTCTGCGTGGTGGTATGGCCCAGAGCCAGGGACTTGATCAGGCAGCAGTGGCGCCGCCTGGCCAGTGGGTCATTCCGCTGGTGGGCTTGGTCACTCGGAGGCAGTGGTTGCCACCTGACACTATGCCAGTGTTAGGATAAGGACCCATTCTTCTGTTTTCCCCTCATTATATTTACTCACTGCTTGTGAGTTTTGTCCGGCTGAAGGGGGCATTACCCGGCAGGCGTGACGTCAGCTGAAGCCTGCCGGGTAAGACTTCTGCCCTTCTCTGTTTTATGCTGCGCTCGGGCTTGGGAGCATGCATAGAACAGGGAGCCAATCACAGCAGGCAGGCAGTGATTCCCCCCCTTGTCTGTTACGCACAGCACGAGGCATACAGAGAGAAGGGAGATCGGAGCCGCCCTGCTTGCCGTGAATCAAGAAACCTCACTCTCCTATTCTCAGTCCTAGGACCATCAGCGCTGTACTGAGCTGCAGTGAGCACTGACGGCCGGGTTTCCACGCTTCTTAGGGGGTTGGGGGGCAGGGACAAGAACTGTGTTCACTATACCCTGTGATTGACAGGCAGGGAGTGAGAGCTGTGCTTATGTTCCGCCTCACCCACAGTTCTGGACTTTGGACTTGTGCAGGGGATCGGAACATGCCGCCCCTGCTTAATAACATCTGATCGGATCGGGTCTCAGAAGTGAGACCCGGTGCGATCAATCCCTCAGCCCCTGTACTACTGCCCCCAACATGAAACAGACCCTGTTCCATGCTGGGGGTAGCAGGATTCACTACGTTTTGAGTAATTTCTGTGAGTTTTCTTCACACTCGGAGGTTTTTTTATCTTTTTGTCAGGAACACGCCCCTTTTGTCAGGAAAAACGCCCATTTTGTATTTTTTTTTTTTCACTCTGAGTGATTTTGATTTTGTTGGGTTGTGCATCAGATTCTGGTGCAAATTCTGGCAAAAAGTGTTGGGATCCTGTTAGTAAATGAGGGCCATTGTGTGTTAAAAAATGTTATATCGCTTTTAAATAACACAACCATATAGGGGAAGATTTATCAAAACCTGTGCAGAGAAAAAGTGGAGCAGTTGCCCATATTAACCAATCAGATCGCTTCTTTTATTCTTAACAAGGCCTCTGACCAAATGAAAAGGGATCTGATTGATTGCTACGGGCAACTGGTCAATATTTCCTCTCCACAGGTTTGATAAATCTCCCCCATAGTGTCCAAATAATAACAGCTGGAGCCATGATGGAAGTTTGCAATAGGCTTCAGTGAAGGTCATATGGATTTATGTTTGGTGGGGAGGTTCTAAATGGGGACAGTACCTATAACCGGGCTGCTTTTTTGTATTCCAAAGTTTAACATGAACATTTTTTATGTATCTAGGACTGGCATTTTTTATGTATCGACTAATGATTTAAATGTTTTCTTTTTTTAAGTTTATGACCAAGAATCCAAACAAAAGGCTTGGGTGTGTGCCATCCCAGGGGCTAGAAGAAGCCATCAAACAACATCCGTTCTTCAAAGAAATCGACTGGGTACTTCTAGAGCAGAGGAAAATCAAACCACCATTTAAACCACGAATTGTAAGTAGACACAATGCGGACTGTAACAGACACCATGGATTGCAGGGAGGCAGAAGCGGTTTTAAAACTGTTTTAAGGCGATCACTCCTTTTGTTGATATACATGGACACTGTACAATGGTGGATACTGTCGCTTAAGACCTCTCCCATGTGATTACAAACATATTTGTAAATTACTTTATTAACCAACAATGACTCTTTATGCCAGAAAAACAGCTACATGGCTACTAGGTGTCTCACTTTTCTGTAATATGCTGTCTACTGCCTGTTGTCAAGGAAAATCTGTCTCTACTCATATTTACTTTAAAGTTTAGCATTTTCTCTGTGCATGAGAGAGTGGCACAACATAGTAGAGAGGAATATATATGCTGTTCTGTGGTTGGCTAGACATGTAAGGATAAGGAAGTCCATTTATGTGTACTACTGGCAAACAGCCCTGCTCAGGTCCAGTCCCCTGAAATGGAAAAAAATGAGAAGTAGTTGTGCAGCATGGAAAGTTATTTTTGAACTTCGGGATTATCTTAGCGTTGACACTAGTAAATACATAATTGATGGTTGGCACCAGATGGAACCTGAAAACCCCCTTACACTTTAAACTAAACCCCCCCCCCAACCCCTAAAATAAACTTCTAAGCAACATACATACCACTATACCACACACATATGTAGTACTGCTATAGCACACACAAACCTATCACACACATCTATGGTACTGCTACATCAAACACTCATACATATATTGTTTACTACATATACACACATTACACACAAGTCATTGTTCCTTATTATTGAGTGTGTGAGCTGGAGTCCAGCCTCTGGGGCCTCTACTTAATGAGATTTATGCCAGAAGTCATTGTGCATGTATGACCATCCAGCGAAATTACTGAAGCCTATGAGTCCTCCTCCAGAAAAGCACGTGCGGACATTCCACACATTTGAAGAATTCAGCGGGCGCCAGGACCTCTCAGAAATGCGCCCTCTCATAGGCGGCAATGCATTTTCGAGCGAAATCTGCAAAACATGTCTATTCTTTTCCCGGACGCCGGAAATGTGTGGAACAGTGTAGCGGAATTAATAGGTCTCGGCTGCAGCAGAGGACCCTACGATGGACCCTACAGTACTGCCGCCTGCTGTGCAGCCACAATGTGTAGGAGTATACTGCGCATGCGCACCGGTGTCTCACACATCGCAGTGTGCCTGCTCTTAGCAGTGGATTGCCACTATGAGCAGGCACAGATGGAGGCAACACTGTAGGGTCCATCGTCGGCGAATTTGCAGTGTAAAATACGCTGCAGTCCGTCCATGGGAACGAGTCCTTATAATTTATCTACAGAGACTAGCAACGGTTCCCACCTCCACTACCTGCACCTGTGCTTGGGCTTGTCCAGCAGGGTCTTCAGTAACAACAAAATCCATAAACAAATGACGTCCGGCACGTAGATTGCAGTAAAAACAGGCGAAATTTTATTGCATCAAACCAACATGTGGAGCATCAAAGCCAACAGCGTTGATGATCCACATGTTGGTTTGATGTAATTAAATTTCTCAGACCGCTGGGACCCCCGTGAACTCCCACACTTCCCCCAACTCTCCTCCTAAAGGCAGCATGTTGACCACCACACAAAGCTGTGGCCAACATGTCCCCTCCATGCATCTCAATGGGAGAGATGGAGATACCGGAGCGCATTGCTCCGGCTCTCCTATAGAGATGCACGGAGGGGGCGTGACGGCCACTGCTCCGTGCAATGGTTGACATGCCCCATTCAGGAGGAAAGCCCGGGGCACTGGGCTGGTGATCACGGGGGGGGGGGTGTTTCCTGGCTGTTGGACCCCCACAATCTTATACTTATCCCCCATCATTAGGATAGGGGATACATTTTTCTACCCTTTTAACAAAAAATGTTGGTGTCATAAAGACTTGTCAAAAGCTTTGATCGAGGGGGTCTTGGTGTTCAGACCCTCAATGATCTCTAGAACGAGCACATCTCTTCACCTCTTTCCTTGCTGCTGGAGGTGGATTCTAAAGAAAGTCCTTGGAGCCCATCTTGCAATAAGGAGAAAGACGTGGTTCGTGGGGGGGGGGGGGGCAGTAACGTGGCTCATGACTTCCATGGCACCATGGACCAACATGTCTAATCGGAAACCACAAGTCCTAGATACCAGTGTCCTCCTGTAACTGAAGACAACAGGATCAGAAAGCTTCTCCATGGAGATGTCTTGTTTTGTTGTCGTAAGCAACATGTGTCAACCGTGCAAAGTGGCCGTTAATTTACTATTCTTCTTGTTGTGATACCATCAGAAGTGTTCTACATGATGTAATATTCCCATTATTGTACCCTTAATCCTCTTGATATTCTACACTCTTCCCCACTGCTGTTTATAAAGGAGGACAGCCCAAAGCATGCCAGTTTCGGGCTGGCACTGCCAGGGATTGTTTTGGCAGAATGCCTTGGATGTGATTAATGAAGCTTTTAATTGCATTTTGCATTTGACAGATTTTTAAATCCTTTGGACTCTTCTAGGTCTCCAGTTATAGAGTGAGATATAAACTGGTATCTGACTATAAAACATGTATACGGTAGAATCTCCCAATAGCGGACATTTATGGGGGGAAAAAGTATTTTTTGGGAGATGTCTGCTATTGGAGAGAAAAAAAGCCCACAAAATCCTTCTAAATGACTGAATACTGTACTCACTTCAGAGTGTAATTACCTCTAAAACAGGGGGCCATGTTGACCTTTTTCTCTCTCACCCCATTGTTGGTGTGAATTCTTCTGCAAGTGAAACATAGTGTTTGCACACACTGGGCCTTCAGCGCCCCTTCCATTCCCCCATATATCTTGTCTTTCCTACCATGCCATGCTTACTGCATCCCCTGTCCTCCCTCTAGTGCGGCAGCCAGCTGTCCAACACCCCTTTAGCGGGCTAAGTCCATTTCCATGTGCAGGCGAGTCCATTTGAGTATAGTAGGGTGCATGGTAGGGCCGGTTTTACGCTATTGGGCAGTTACCCCCTTACACTTTAAACTACCCCCCCCCCCCCCCAACCCCTAGAAAAAACTTCTAAGCAACATACATACCACTATACCACACACATATGTAGTACTGCTATAGCACACACAAACCTATCGCACACATCTATGGTACTGCTACATCTATGGTACTGATATAAACTGGTATCTGACTATAAAACATGTATACGGTAGAATCTCCCAATAGCGGACATTTATGGGGGGGAAAAGTATTTTTTGGGAGATGTCTGCTATTGGAGAGAAAAAAAGCCCACAAAATCCTTCTAAATGACTGAATACTGTACTCACTTCAGAGTGTAATTACCTCTAAAACACGGGGCCATGTTGACCTTTTTCTCTCTCACCCCATTGTTGGTGTGAATTCTTCTGCAAGTGAAACATAGGCCCTCATTTACTAAGAAAATCGGGTTGTAAGTCTATCTTGCTTTCTTACCCGACTGCTTTTTTCCCCTGGTATTTATTATTATGTCGCATCCTGTTTGTCGCACGTGGGTTTTGTAGGTTTTGGTTTCCAACTCCTCTGAGCTGTCGGGAAAAAATCCACAACAATTCAACAAATTCGGGTTGGAAACCTTAATAAATACGTGGGAAAGCTCAGAAATGTCGGGTAACGCCCCTTTTTCGGGTTTGGGAGAATCCACATCGGGTCCGTCGGGAAAAAATGTTGCATAGTGTCGCAGACTGGCGCACGATGTCTGCGACATGGCGCAGACAAAGATGCGACAAAAAAACCCGACAAAAGAGGTCGGGTTTAGAATAGTAAATGAGGGCCATAGTGTTTGCACACACTGGGCCTTCAGCGCCCCTTCCATTCCCCCATATATCTTGTCTTTCCTACCATGCCATGCTTACTGCATCCCCTGTCCTCCCTCTAGTGCGGCAGCCAGCTGTCCAACACCCCTTTAGCGGGCTAGTCCATTTCCATGTGCAGGCGAGTCCATTTGAGTGTAGTAGGGTGCATGGTAGGGCCGGTTTTACGCTATTGGGCAGTTAACTCATCCATACAGGTGAGTCCGCGTCTGCTATTGGTAGGGTGCAAATACATGAAGTCTCATGGGACTATGCCAGGGAATCAAAAACTGTCCGCTATTGGGAAGTTTCCGCTAAGGGAGGTTTTTCTGTATAGGCTTTTCATAAGTCAACTTCAGTGAGGATCCAAAAGCTTAGCCCCTCCCCCCCCCCCCCCCCCCCCCCTCTAATTCTATATATCAATAGAAGTAGAATTACAATATTCCAGTAAAATGGTATTCAGAAATGGTTTTTGAATACAGGACTAATAAGGGACAGGTCACATACAGTGATCCCTCAACTTACAATGGCCTCAACATACAATCGTTTCAACATACAATGGTCTATTCTGGACCATTGTAAGTTGAAACGAGACTCAACATACAATGTACAGACAGTCCAGATCTGTGAAACGTGTCAATGGCCGGAAGAACCGACCAATCAGAATGGGCATTCACTGGTAAAACACCTGTATTACTGAAGTGCATGCACTGACTGGTGTCTGGTAGCGCCCCCTACAGTACAGGGAGGTATTACATGTTCTGTACTCTTTACCTGTACCAGGGTTACCTGCTTCTTTGGACACCAGGTGAGAGTGACTTAATGTTACTTTTTTTAGGACATTTCGTGTACTGTACAGGACCCTGAAGAAGCTCCTGTCCTCTACATAGACCAGTGTTTTCTCAAGCAGGGTACCCCCAGCTGTTGCAAAACTACAACTCCCAGCATGCCCGGACAGCCTTTGGCTGTCCGGGCATGCTGGGAGTTGTAGTTTTGCAACAGCTGGAGGCTCCCTGCTTGGGAAACACTGACATAGACAGTGATTACAGCTCCCAGCAGATCTTTCTTACTTTTACATGTACGATCTTGCTTTATATATATTTATTTTTCTTTAATTCTCACTTTTTCCTATTTTTTTATGACATTTTGGTGGCTTCAGAACCAATTACCAGGTTTCCATAGAGTTCTGGTCTCAACATACAATGGTTTCAACATACAATGGTCATCCTGGAACCAATTAATATTGTAACTCAAGGGACCACTGTACTTATATATGTGTGTAGGTCCTAAAGCTGGTGGAACAGTGAGGCTCCACAGAGAAGGAGTTATTGTGTGTGAGTGTATGAGAAATAGGGTCTGCATTAGTGTAGGTGGTCTGCATTTAGTCTGGGGTCTGTATTTGGAGGGTCTGGTTTAGTGATTGAGTTTAGGGAGTCTGCTCTTGATTTTTTTAGGGGGTCTGATATGGGGTCTATATTATGGGGTCTGTTCTTAGGCTTAGTTGTGTCTTATTTATTGAGAAGATCTCCTTTAGGGTCTATATTTACTTAAGGTGTGGGCTGCACTATGTATTAGAGCATAGTTTCCCAACCAGGGTGCCTCCAGCTGTTGCAAAACTACAACTCCCAGCATGTCCAGACAGCTGAATGCTGGGAGTTGTAGTTTTGCAACATTGGTTAGGAAACATTGTATGAGAGTTTAGAGGGTCTGATTGGCAGTCTGCTTTAGGGTCTGTTTTTCTTTAGGGGCAAGGGTCGGGGTAGTCTGGCCTGGAATCTGTATTTATTTAAGTTTTTTTTTTATTGGGGTCTGGTCTGAGGTCTGAATTTACTTAGTAGGCTCAGGTTGGAGGCCTATAAGTTAAAGGGGTTATCCAGGAAAAAACTTTTTTTTATATATCAACTGGCTCCAGAAAGTAACAGATTTGTAAATTACTTCTATTAAATTTTTTTAATCCTTTCAGTACTTATGAGCTTCTGAAGTTAAGGTTGTTCTTTTCTGTCTAAGTGCTCTCTGATGACACGTGTCTCAGGAACCGCCCAATTTAGAAGCAAATCCCCATAGCAAACCTCTTCTAAACTGGGCGTTTCCCGAGACACGTGTCATCAGAGAGCACTTAGACAGAAAAGAACAACCTAAACTTCAGAAGCTCATAAGTACTGAAAGGATTAAGATTTTTTTAATTGAAGTAATTTACAGATCTGTTTAACTTCCTGGAGCCAGTTGATATCTAAAAAAAAAAAATTTCCTGGATAACCCCTTTAAGAGGGGTCTGGATTTCTTGAGGACTGGTCTAGACTGGCGAGACAGAAAAGCTAAACCCCTAAAATTCCATCCTCCCAACAGACCGTTCCCTTGCAATAAAATACATAACTACAAAAATGAACTTTTTAAATGGTGGGGCTTGGCCACAGTGTTTTATTATTAAATTATTTTTATTTAAATAAATATAACAAACTATAAAAATAAGGCCCTTAAAAAAAACTTGTAGCAATCTGGTGGGTACTGCCAACACCAGACTGATCATCAATTCTCCTTTCCTCACGACCGCTGTGACTTCACAATTGCTCGAGCTAAAACGAAAGAAAAAACAGCAAAGAAAACAACAAAACAGAAAAACAACAATTAACATGGAGGAGGATGGGACAAAGCCTCCGGGTGCCAAGTATAAAGGGGAATGAGGAGAAACCCCGCACGCCAGCCCAGCATATAATGGAGGGGGAGGGACAATAAAACTTGGGAAAGCTAATGTCCTGGGATTGGCCATTATTATCCCCATGTTAACCCCTCCCGCACAGGTACCAGCAAGGGGAGGGGGGGGGAGCAGACTTAGTGGAGCCCTGACTTAAAGGACCAGGCTCACCAGTCAGGGGGCAAGCTGGTTAAACCCCGCTTGCCCCTCCAGGTTTGTATTTATTCTAGGGTCTGGTCTGGGGTCTCTATTTATAGGGTGCAGTCTTGTGTTTGTATTTATTCTAGGGTCTGGTCTGGGGTCTCTATTTATAGGGTGCAGTCTTGTGTTTGTATTTATTCTAGGGTCTGGTCTGGGGTCTCTGTTTATAGGGTGCAGTCTTGTGTTTGTATTTATTCTAGGGTCTGGTCTGGGGTCTCTATTTATAGGGTGCAGTCTTGTTTTTGTATTTATTCTAGGGTCTGGTCTGGGGTCTCTATTTATTGGGTGCAGTCTTGTGTTTGTATTTATTCTAGGGTCTGGTCTGGGGTCTCTATTTATAGGGTGCAGTCTTGTGTTTGTATTTATTCTAGGGTCTGGTCTGGGGTCTCTATTTATAGGGTGCAGTCTTGTGTTTGTATTTATTCTAGGGTCTGGTCTGGGGTCTCTATTTATAGGGTGCAGTCTTGTGTTTGTATTTATTCTAGGGTCTGGTCTGGGGTCTCTATTTATAGGGTGCTGTCTTGTGTTTGTATTTATTCTAGGGTCTGGTCTGGGGTCTCTATTTATAGGGTGCAGTCTTGTGTTTGTATTTATTCTAGGGTCTGGTCTGGGGTCTCTATTTATAGGGTGCAGTCTTGTGTTTGTATTTATTCTAGGGTCTGGTCTGGGGTCTCTATTTATAGGGTGCTGTCTTGTGTTTGTATTTATTCTAGGGTCTGGTCTGGGGTCTCTATTTATAGGGTGCAGTCTTGTGTTTGTATTTATTCTAGGATCTGGTCTGGGGTCTCTATTTATTGGGTGCAGTCTTGTGTTTGTATTTATTCTAGGGTCTGGTCTGGGGTCTCTATTTATAGGGTGCAGTCTTGTGTTTGTATTTATTCTAGGGTCTGGTCTGGGGTCTCTGTTTATAGGGTGCAGTCTTGTGTTTGTATTTATTCTAGGGTCTGGTCTGGGGTCTCTGTTTATAGGGTGCAGTCTTGTGTTTGTATTTATTCTAGGTTCTGGTCTGGGGTCTCTATTTATAGGGTGCAGTCTTGTGTTTGTATTTATTCTAGGGTCTGGTCTGGGGTCTCTATTTATAGGGTGCAGTCTTGTGTTTGTATTTATTCTAGGGTCTGGTCTGGGGTCTCTGTTTATAGGGTGCAGTCTTGTGTTTGTATTTCATTTCCTGCTTATGGGTTTTAATTTATTTTAAGCTGGGGATAGACATATTGTGGACTATGTCTGGGGTTCAGGAGCATTAAAGGAGTAGTCCAGTTTAGGAAAATGTATCCCTTATCCAAAGGATAAGTGTCAGATGGCAGCAGGTCTGACGGCTGGGACCCCCACAATCTCCTGCACTCCGCTTCGGCTCTCCCCATGCACGACGCGGTGGTCAACATGTTTCCTTCATGCGTCTCTATAGTAGACCCGGAGATGCACGAGTATAGTGCTTCAACTCTCCCATAGAGATGTAGGGAGGGCGCGTGTGACCCCCGCTCTGTGTACAAGGCGAGCTGGAGCGCTGTGCCGGAGATCGCAGAGGGCCCCAGCAGTCAGCCCCCCGCGGGTTTGCATAGGGGATACATTTTACTAGACTGAAGTACCCCTTTAATTTACAGTTGCACATAACCTCTGTATATGGGTATATGCAGTCTACATGAGGGTAAGTGAGTGCACCCCAGCCCCTGGCTGTTCCTATGGCAGGATCTCAGCTCTTGCCAGCCTAGTTGTGAACCAATGATTGAGGAAAGAAGCATTGGAGCCGGGGCACACAATTTACCTGATCTGCCTAGGACACCAAGATGCCAACTTTAGTGTCTGTGCTATAGTGGAGATATCTAGACCTTTACACTGTGACACTTGGAGTGTGAAGTCTACAAGTCCATTAAGGAAGCTTATTCTGTATAATAATGCTAATAAAAAATGTTACCCATTCTTGGAAATAAGCAATTAAGAGGGAACATTTTAACTAGTAATTGCTCCACTTGTTAAGCCTGTTAATACATGTTTGCACTGCTGGAGTCATACACCTGCATTTCCTGTGGTGTTATGTGCCGTGCCCAGTTGGGCAGGTTTTAAGTGCCTGGCGCACAGAGTTTGTTGTTTGCCAACATATATGTAAAGTTTTAACTCAAAATTCTAAATTTCTATAGTACTTAATATGACAATCTATGAAATATTCATAATGGAGGAAGCCATTATAGAACCAGAAACCACCACAGCATTGTGGTAGAATGTGTGGCCTGATGGAAAGGAGTCAGTGGTAGAAAACAGAGGTGGCACATACTCTGATCTGGCCACCATTACTATGTGGGTACCACAGGGGGGCAGTATTGGGTCCTATTCTCTATTTTTATAAATAATCTGATAGAGGGATTGTACAGTAAAATATCAATTTTAACAGATGGTAATAAACTGTATAAAGTTAGTGACAAGATAGAGGACAGTGCAGTGCTACAAATGGGTCTGGATACGCTGGAGGCTTGGTCTGAGAAGATGAGGTTTAAAATTGAAAACTGTAAGGTTGTATATGCAGGAACGGGAAACCCATGTCAAAACTGCCTATTAAATGGAAAACACAGGGTAAAACTGACATTAAGAAGCACTTAGAAATTTTTACTTAAAGGAGTTGTCCAACGAAAGAAACAACCTGTGTGTGATGTCAAAAAGTATAATAAAGCATCTCACTAATATAAAGGTATTAGCCATACTGCACAGATCTCTCCATATTAGCTGATCTGTCTGGCTTGTAGCTGTGACATCTCGTCACACTCTTTGAAAGCAAAGCTCCTGTCCCCCCACCCCTCCTGTCTGGTTAGGTGGTGACCAATGATGTGAAGAGGGGAGTTCATATTACTGTTCATTAGATTTTAAGGCAGCAGAAAGCTTTCTCAGGCAAGAGAGCAGTGAGCCTGTTTTGGCGGAAACTACTGTGACTTAGAAAAATTTTCTGCTGTCTTAAAATTTGTCTTAAATATCTTAATATGAGCTCCCCTCTTCACATCAATGGTCTGGTCCTGAGCAGACAGGAGGAGAGAGGGGAGGAGGGACGGGAGCTCTGAGTGTGATGTGATGTCACTGCTACAAGGGAGGGAGCAGTGCGGATATGTGTAGATTTCTGAACTATGGCTAATAACATTATAAGTAAGTTCCTTTATACTACTTTTTAACACCATACACAGGTTGTTTCTTTCACTGGAAAACCCCTTTAACTGTTGTAATCAGTGTGAGGCAGCTTCTATCAAGACAAATAAGATCAAGGGGGGCATCAAAAGGGGCATAGATGTACACAATTGAAAAAATACACTCACTAACCACTTTATTAGTTATACCTTGCTAATACCAGTTTGGAAACATTCTTCAGAGATTTTGGTCTCTATGGACATGATGGCATCACACAGCTGCAGATTTGTCGGCTGCACATCCATGATGAATCTATCCGTTCCACCACAGGTGATATATTGGGTGGAGATCTGGTGACTGTGGAGGCCATTGGAGTCCAGTGACCTCATTGTCATGTATGAGATGATGTGAGCTTTGTGACCTGGTACATTATCCTGTTGAAGTAACCAACTGTTTTGGGTTGATTGCCCCTTGCCAAGTAAGAGCAGGGTGTTGGCTAGTGACAAGTCTATCACCCAGTTGGCTATTTAGCCATACTTATCTAGTAAGACTGGTGACTGTATCTAGTTGTCTTGTCTGTGGCATTGGTCTATCGGTCCCAGTTTTAATCTTATACTGCTGTTCATTTAACCTGTTCTGCCGTGTCAGAATAAAGAAAATTTGCATTTGAACTTTCGCTGCACTGGACAATCTTCTTCTTCTTATATGTGTACAGCCTTGTCCGGGCTGGGTCCGCAGCGCGAGTGGCAACTCACTAGGGGTGAGCTGGATATACCTTTGGACTAGTTTTAATCTTGTAGTTTTTAATATTTAGAATGTTAAGTTGGCCAGGCTTAAGTTTGTTTTATGGTCTACCATATGGTTTTCCTCACCTCAATGTTCAATGATTCACCCGTTACCTAAATGCTGTAGATTGTAATTTTCAGTCAGGTTTCTACTGAATAGGTTGGGACTGAAAAGCCATAGTGATTTCACTTGTTTCTGGTCATTACAAAGACCAATTCCTCATAAAATTGACCCTAACCAGGAAAAAACTATTTTTGTAAGTCAGCCAGAAGACAAAGGGGTTTTATCTTATCTCAATTTCTGATGTAGAAACTGCTGACATCTACATCTGATGAGTGCTAAGTGGAAGGAATAACACAGTGTAAGGGAAAGTACATGTCACCTAGGTCTAGACCCAACAGTACATATAGCCTGTAACCAGTATGAACATATTTAAGAAATTTGGGTCAGCTTCAATGTTTGTAGCAATAAGAGATGCACAGAACTGCCATTGCCTCCACCCCTATGTACATTGGCACCCAGTCTGCTTCCCAGCATACAAAACAAGACTCTTCATGTATTCTCAGAGGGTGAATACTGAGAATTCTTATCAACAGCAATTGATGGCATTTGATGAAACAGGAGGAATATGTAAATTTCCTCATGTAGATATTAGCAATACAAAAGTTGATAAGATGATAAGATATACAAACTTTGGCTGTGAACTTAGCCATGTATCACAACAATGGCCTTGTCATATTCAGCCATGTCCCCACTAGAATTACGAGAGGCCAAGTCACTGCCTCCCACAAGATTGACACATTCCTTTCCTCCTGCTATCATCCTTCTCATCTGATTGGCCAGGAACTTATTCTTGTCACCACCCACTGAAACTAGGTACAACCCAATTTGGTTGGCTGACAGATGGTTTCTATTTCGAAAATATCCTAAACCAGAAGATCTAGTTGTCCTGGCTAAAATATTGATGGCCAATGCTTAGGATAGGCTATCAGAGTTAAAGGGATACACCACTAATTTAAAACTCATCCTGCAGATAGGAGATAATTGTCTGATCGCCAGGGGTCTGACCTATGGGGCTCCCCCATTTCCATAACCTAGCCCCATTTCTCCCTACTGTATGGAGCGGTATGTTAACACCAACTCTATGCATTGTCAATGAGAGCGCCAGAGTACAACACTCTTGTATCTTTGGTGCTCCAATAGACATTTAATTGAGCGCATGCTGACACACCGCTCCATGCACAGGTAGTAACAGGTCCCTGTATTTACACCATTGGAGATCGGATCTTTGTGATCCCCTCCCATGATCTACAGAATGGGGCCCCATTCTGTAGACCGTTGGGGGTCCAATTTCTGTGACCCCCCACACCACATTATTATACAGAATGGTGCCCTGTTTCTTTCTGTGCCGGAGATACCTGAGTACATCGCTCATGTTTCTCCAGCACTCCCATAGACACTTCAACATGCTGCTCCATGCACAGGTAGAGACGGGCTCCCGTTCCATAGATCACTGAGGGTGGCAGAGGTTGAACAATCCCCTTTGATGCAGATCGGAGTATAGTAGTGAAGTACCCCAGGACTGACCTATGCTAAGTATGGATTTTCAGTGTTAAAGTCCCAGGAAGCAAAGTAAATTAAGGCCTTTAAAGATGCTCCAGTGCAGGGTTTCTGAACCTTCTGCTGCTTGGGCCTCACCATCCAGAACAGGGTGAAGTGTGGGCCTAATCCACTACTAGGGACACCTCACCAATGAGGCCCATCTCACAGTTCGAGAACTTCTAAACTCATTTACACACTAAATGGTTTCTTGAAATTTAGACTTAGAAGTGATAGATCTCCTTACTGAGATCTATGTCTGGTCTGAAGCTCCGAAATGGCTGATAGTTCATAGATTTTGTAAATCCCACTAGGCAATGTTTTAGGAAGAATCTACATGTCAGCCGTCTTGGTTCTTATCTCTGTTTTCTACTTCTTATCACTTATTGAGCTGAGATAAGTTGAAGCCAATTTGGATTTATACAGAAAGCTGTCGTCATATCTACTCAACCAAATGGCCATTCCATATATCCGTGGGTATGATACTAGTGTGCATGTCAGTCTGTCTTTATAGAACTGTCCCATGAGTCTGAAAGCAAAAGAATTCCCACATAACAATGCTCCATCTCTCCCAAGAAGACAGAAATAAGTCTTTAATTGTCCTCTTGTGGCACGTTACGCAGCTCTGGATTTGTGGTGTTTAATAAGAATAAATAGGGATGTCAACTTTCAGATTCCTTTCCTGCTTAAGAAAAAGAAAATGGGCACTTTGATGTGGTTTTGCTAATTCAAACCAACTTTGTGAATTCATCACCATATTATTTTTCCACTATGTAAAGGAAGTCTCGACCTTTAAGTTATAAGTAAATATAAATATGTATAAAGCTCAATGGCCCTTATTTACTAAGGTTGTTGTGTAGTTTTCTTTGTGGGTTTTAATTCCCTAAAATTTATTTTCGACGGTATTTACTAAGGTTTCCCTACATTTTGTACTTTCCCTACATTTAGCTTTTTTTTTTACACATGCTCTGATCTGTAGGGTTTTCCTCAGCTGAAATCCACCACATTTTCTGTGGAACTGGAAACCTTTAGTAAATATGTAGTTTTTTTGTGAAAATGTCGTGAATGCGTCCCTTTTTGGTGACCATGCCCCCCTTTCCAGACAGTCACGCCCCTTTTTCGAGTTTTCTTAGTAAAATGGAGAGTTAGTCAGGTTTTTTTCAATTCTGGCACAGACAGAATTTCTGGCGCAATGTCCCAGAATCTGGCGCACAACCCGACAAAACGTGTCTGGTTTGCAATAGTAAATGTGGGCCAATGTGTGTGTTATGCTCCAGCATCACGTCCAAACGGCTAATGATATTAACATGAAACTTGGCCACATGTTACTAATATATCAACAACAAACATAGGATAGGTGACCCATACAAGTCTATGGGAATTATATGTTGCTTCATAACTTCCAAACGGCTGGAGATATTTCGATAATACTTGGTGACATGTTACTTATATGTCCACTTAAAATATAGGTTATTTAAAGGGGTACTCCGGTGAAAACCTTTTTTCTTTTAAATCAACTGGTGGCAGAAAGTTAAACATATTTGTAAATTACTTCTATTAAAAAATCTTAATCCTTCCTGTACTTATTAGCTGCTGAATACTACAGAGGAAATTCTTTTCTTTTTGGAATGCTCTCATGTCTTCATGACCACAGTGCTCTCTGCTGACGTTATTATAATAATAATTATGCTCTATTTATTGTTGTCCTTAGTGGGATTTGAACCCAAGTCCCCAGCACTGCAAGGCAGCAGGGCTAACCACTGAGCCACCATGCTGCCCTTAGCATACATTTGCTATGCACGGTTGCTAAAATGGACAGAGATGTCAGCAGAGAGCACTGTGCTCGTGATGTCATCAGTGTTCCAAAAAGAAAGGAATTTCCTCTGTAGCATGCAGCAGCTAATAAGTACTGCAAGGATTAAGATTTTTTAATAGAAGTAATTTACAAATATGTTTAACTTTCTGCCACCAGTTGATTTAAAAGAAAAAAGGTTATCACCGGAGTACCCCTTTAATTGAACCCTTAACTACCCCCATTTGTGAGGGTCGGGGTTTTTCTTTAAAGTCCCATGCAAATCTGTAGGAAATGTATGTTCCCACATAACTTCCGTACGGCTGGAGATATTTCAATAATACCTGGTACACATATTACTTATATGTAAAATAAAAATATATAATAGTTAAATTAACCCTTACCTACACCCTTATATAAAAGATGGGTTTTTGTTTCAAGTCCCATGCAAGTAAAATGGGACTTCCAGTACCTTACTCCACAAGCTCTGCTCTGCATCTCCTGGTGAATGTGTCAGTCCGGCTTGCAAGCCACACCTCATCCTCACAAAGATATTCCCACTGTTTAAGCCCAACCCCTTTTATTCTCTACCCTTTTTGTGCATTGGTCTGGCTTGCAAATCACGCCCAGTCCCACAAAGCCACATCCCCTTCTATTTTCAGCTTACAATATCTTCATAACAGATCAGTCCCACCTGAGGACAGGGTATGAGGATGGGATATGAGGTCGGGATATGAGGTCGGGATATGAGGTCGGGATATGAGGTTGGAATATGAGGACGGGATGTGAGGACGGGATGTGAGGACGGGATGTGAGGACGGGATGTGAGGACGGGATGTGAGGACGGGGTGTGAGGACGGGGTGTGAGGACGGGGTGTGAGGACGGGGTGTGAGGACGGGGTGTGAGGACGGGATATGAGAACGGGATGTAAGGACGGGATATGAGGTTGAGACATGAGGATTGGATAATAGGTTGGGATACGGGGACGGGATATGGGATCGGGATATGAGGTCGACATATGAGGTCGGGATATGAGGTCGGGATATGACGTCGAGATATGACGTCGAGATATGAGGACGGGATATGGGGTTGGGATATGACAACAATATATGAGGATGGGATATTAAGTCAAAAGCTTCCTCCTTTGTTGATTTTCCTCCCCAACAAGGTTTAGGAAAGAAAAACCGGGCAACGCCGTGTACTCAGCTAGTATATATATATATATATATATATATAGTAAAAAGGCCCACTTTGTTAATATGCCCCATTTCCAATGGTCTAAAGATTATTTATCCATAGTTTGAGGAAGCAGTGATGGTCATAGTAGGTTTCACCATCACCCTATTGCAGTGGTCTCCAGACTTTGGATTACTCATCCAATAAAAATCAAAAGGCAAAGCGGCCCTTACTAAGAGCAGTCTCTTAGTTAGGGCCGCTTTGCCTTTTGATTTTTTTCCCCAGTGGACTGCTGTATGACTTATGACAAGACTTGTACACGTGAATAAATAAATCGTTTTAATACTTATTATTTTAGCATTTAAACTTATTAACAAATTTTTATATAATGTGTGCACAGACGGACACTTTTCCACAGATTTTTTACATAAAACATTATTTTGTAAAAATACTGCTGTACTCTCTTAAAAAAATAAAATAAAAGAAATAAAAAAAAAAGCTTGTTTTACACTGTGTGAACCAGGTTCTGGTGCTGCTTGAGACTGTGTCCACACCTTGCGGTCAATTAGCAGTACAATTTGCGTTTATGCTGCGAATGGCAGAATTCGAGTAAAAATTTTCGTACTGCGATTTTCAAAATTATAATAATATATCATAATCACAATAAATGTTTACAATTTCATCCTTTAGCGGCAAAAACACAAACGCAGTAATTATTTGCACTACTGTTAATTATTGTTGTGAGTAAAAAAAAGAGCAATAGTTAAAGTAATAGTAAAAAAAAATAAAGTACCGTAATCATAAAATAAATCCTGGTAAATGAGGCAGGTGAGGACCTTCATGTTAGATGGTTGTGTTGAAATATCAATGTGTTTGCTGCAGATCCTTCTCATCTGCCTGTGATGAATACTTCTCTCCTGAATGCTGCAGACTTACAGATGGTCCGATATTAAATCCACTTGTCACTAACATGAAATATTCACTGTCCTAGTTCCATGATTAATTTCTCCTAGTATTGTTCTATGTTTATACTGAGCCGCTGCACCTATTTGCGTTGTTCATTATTGATATGCAAGTGAATATCTGTTTGTGTCTTTTGGACATGTTTAGAATATGTGCTTAGTATAATATATGTATTTTATTATATACTCAGCCATATTCTGTATTGATATAAAAATGTAAATCTTCATTTATTTAACATTAAAAGGGTTGTTTTAATAATATATGCCCTAATGGGAATGGGTCATCGTAAATTTACCTACATTTTTTTGTTAAACATATTTTTTTAAGAATTTGTGGGAAGTTTATCCCATTTTCCATTTTACTGTCTGTATTTTAAAATAATCCTGAAATCTTGCAGTTTTCATTCTCACCACTAAGGGCTCGTTCACACGGTCACTGGGCTCCACTAAAGAGAGCTCTGTCACTCAACCCATTTAAAGGACTAGAGTTGAGTGATGAAAAAATACTGCATGCAATTTTTTTTTACTCCTCGAAATACCGGATCCCTGACGGACCCCATTCAAGTCAATGGTAACCAGCAGGACCTGCAGTATTCTTCCTGTTCAGGGTCCATTCGGCACCGAAAAAAGAAGCTAAAGGGACCCTGAATGGGACAACGCCCAGAAGCTGTGTGAACCTAGCCTATGGCTAAAACTAAGTTCAGTGCATCACTCATCCAAGTGCAAAAGTGTCACTCAATAAAGTGGACTAGGATGCGGTTCATCGTAAGCCCTTCTCCAAAAGGAGAGGGGCTCCCAAAACCATTCCCTTGACTTCTGGGACAGAAAATACCTGCATGGGTACTGGATTAATGCTCCAAATTGCTCCCAGCATCAAGCTGGGCCACCCCAATTTTCAGTAGGAGAGCTGTAACTGGTAGGCATCCCTGCTGAAGCAGAGACTCTTGGTTTTACAGGGTTGAGGAAACTAATGGCCACACACACCTAACCTAGACTGTCAGAAGGACAATACACCCTGACCAATCCAAGCATACAAACAACACATGAAAAGTGCCACAGTAACAACAAAATGCAATAAATAATGTAAACAATTTTAAATGTAGAAAAAAATTCCTCCAAGACCAACGTCCAGAAGACCAATTCCTCCAAGACCAACGTCCAGAAGACTGGGAATCAAAAGGGGAAAGTAAGATAAGTGCCTGTGCCTCCACTCAGGGGGCCTTCTGTCACTCAATGAGTTCTGGCACCTCAGGGTCACCACTTCTCAGCTTTTACCCCAAAGGGCAGGCGGCTTTAGGGCAGCTGTCGGGCAAAACATGGAATAAGAACCTGATAACAACAGATACTACCCTGTTTGTAGACAGCAGTTTCAGCATTTTACCCACTTACCAGTACAGAGTGCTTACTGTCTAGGGAGAGGCCTATCATTGTGGGACTAAAGGGGTAATGTTTCTACTTTAGAAAGGTGTCATAAAGACTTGTGGAGACTTATAGGCTTTTGATACTCCAATGGGAATTCTGGGTGGGGATTACAAAAACAACTGAGCTCACTGTGTTTAGGCTAAGGTCACATAGCCTTTGTGCTCCAACCTGTTCAGGGTCTGTTCAGCTATTCTATTTTGCGCCACATGGACCCTGAACAGATCAGAGACGGATCCCTTTGACTTGAATGGGTCCATCGGGTGTCCGGTATTTTAAAAGAGTTGAGCAAAGTTAGCCTTCTGACAGAGCTCCCTTTAGCATAGCATGCCGGCAGTGTGAACGGGAGATAGGGAGAAAGAAAAAAAACAACCACACAGTGCGCCTAGTGCATTATCTTTGGACAATGGAGTGAGTTAGGATCAATATTATTGTGCTCACCTGGAGCGCAATAATTATGCGCATATACCCCAAATATACTGGGTAAGGCTGGGTTCACATCACGTTTTTGCCATACTGTTTTCAATCAGTTTTTCTAAAAAAAAAAAAACATATGGCAAAAAAAAAAAAAACGGATGGAAATGTATGGGAAAAAGTAAACAGTATACGTTTTTAAACCGTATACTGTTTTTAAAAGTGCATACGGTTCCGTCCGATTTTATAAAAAAATTAACCCATACATTTTTGAAAATTTAGTAAATTTTTAATGGGAGGGGCAATGAGCATGTGCAAAGTAAAAACCGTATACGGTTTCCCGTATGGAAGCGTATACATGTGCGTTTCCCATTGACAACCATGTTAAAAAAAACATATGTGGTTGCAGTACGGTTTTTAAACCGGAGTCAAAACCATGGTTGACCACTTTTGCATCCTTAAGTCCCCACCCAACACCCCTCCCATTAAAAATGGACAACATTTTCAAAAACTTATGTTTTTTTTTTTTTTTATAAAAACGGACGGAAAATTATGCACTTTTAAAAACAGTATACGGTTTAAAAACTCATACTGTTTACTTTTTCCCATACAGTTCCATCCGTATTTTTTTTTGCCATACGGTTTTCTTTAGAAAAACTGATTGAAAACAGTATGGCAAAAACGTGATGTGAAGCCAGCCTTATTGTGCTCACCTGGAGCACAATAATTATGCGCATATAACCCAAATATACTGGGTAAGAGTGCTGGTTCTCCGAGGAGGGGCAATGCCGTGAGGTCGTGGATGGGAACGAAAGTCTGTCCACATATGGTGCAGTAACAGAAGAATGAAGAAAAAAAACCCTGTAGGCGCAGATTTCTCCGGAGGTAGCAGACTAAAAGATATAATTTTAAAATTGAATATCTTTTATTAGGGAGACCAATGACGCGTTTCAGGTATGACCCTTCCTCAGATTGGTATCAATTGATACCAATCTGAGGAAGGGTCGTACCCGAAACGCGTCATTGGTCTCCCAAGTAAAAGATATTCTATTTTAAAATGATATCTTTTTGTCTGCTACCTCCGGAGAAATCTGCGCCTACAGGGTTTTTCTTCTTCATTCTTCTGTTACAGCAGTGTGAACCAGCCCTAAGCTGTAACTCCCGAAGACAATAGAAGTGATGAACACAATATACAATATAGCACAGCCATGTCTGCTTTTTTATACCTTCCATTCTCCAGAGTTTGCCCTGAAGACCTGAGATCTCTATTATTGCATCTGCTCTTCTACTATATAAATTATTGGCAGGTGTGAATATATATCCAACTATATCCGAATGGGAAAAATAATGGAAGAGCTAAATGTAATACTTTGGTTCCATTACTTTGGTTCCATTACTAGTTGTTCCTATACTAGAGTTTGTTGTGTGGCGGCTGCATACAGATCCTTCACATCCAAAATCCAAGTATGTAAGTAAAATCCAATCGTGGTGCTCACTGGCAAATGCCAAACGTCCTGCACGGTGTTGGGCTGTAAGCACAACCACCACCTGTGGATGTCGGGCTCTCATACCACCCTCATGGAGTCTGTATCTGACCGTTTGAGTGGACACATTCACATTTGTGGCCTGCTGGAGGTCATTTTGCAGGGCTCTGGCAGTGCTCCTCCTGCTCCTCCTTGCACAAAGGCGGAGGTATCGGTCCTGTTGCTGGGTTGTTTCCCTTTCTACGGCCTCCTCCATGTCTCCTTTTGTACTGGCCTGTCTCCTGGTAGCACCTCCATGCTCTGGACACTACGCTGACAGACACAGCAAACCTTCTTGCCACAGCTCGCATTGATGTGCCAGCCTGGATGAGCTTCACTACCTGAGCCATTTGTGTGGGTTGTAGACTCCGTTTCATGCTACCACTAGAGTGAAAGCCCTGCCAGCACTAAAAAGTGATCAAAACATCAGCCAGGAAGCATAGGAATTGAAAAGTGGTCTGTGGTCACCACCTGCAGAACCACTCCTTTATTGGGGGTGTCTTGTTAATTGCATATAATTTCCACCTGTTGTCTGTTCCATTTGCACAACAGCATGTGAAATTGATTGTCAATCAGTGTTGCTTCCTGAGTGGACAGTGTGATTTCACAGAAGTGTCATTGACTTGGAGTTACATTGTGTTGTTTAAGTGTTCCCTTTATTTTTTTGAACAGTGTATTATGTAACTATCTGCAGGGAAATTAAGTGGGGGCTATATTAAAGGGGAACTCTGGTGGAAACAAGTAGAAAACAAATGTTTTCAAATCAACTGGAGCCAGAAAGTTAAACAGATTTGTTAATTACTTCTAATTAAAAAAAATAATCTTAATCCTTCCAGTACTTATTAGCTGCTGTATAAAACAGAGAAATGTGTGAATTTCTTTTCTGTCTTACAACAGTGCTCTCTGCTGACACCTCTGTCCGTGTCCCCATAGAAAACCTCTCCTGCTCTGGACAGTTCCTGACACGGTCAGAGGTGTCAGCGGAGAGCACTGTTGTCAGTCTGGAAAGAACTTCACAAATTTCTCTGTAGTATATCTGTAGTATACAGCAGCTGATAAGTACTAGAAGGGTTAAGATTTTTAAATAGAAGTAATTTACAAATCAGTTTAACTTTCTTGCACCAGTTGATTTAAAAACATTTTTTTCCACCCCTTTAAGGCTGCTAGATGGGTCAGAAAACTGACTGGGGAACTATATAGTGACTATAATAATGGCTACCAGAGGGGGGGCGAGACTGTTTGTGGAACTTTCTGGAAAACTGTATGTATGGCTGCCAGAGGGAGAAGGATATTGACAGGCATCTGACAAGGGATTATATTAACAGATTCCAGAAGGGGGAGGAGAACTTACTGGGTACTTTATTTATAGTTGTTTGGGGGGGGGGGGGGGGGCTCTGGCTACGAAACTTACTTTCTACTGTGTATTTTGAACTACCAGAGGGGAGAGGAGATTGACCTGGGACCTTAGTCTGAATTTTATTTCCAGCTACCAGAGGGGAGAAGGTTATTGACTGAGAACTTACCTGGGTGGAATTTGTTTATAGATTCCAGAGGTGTAACGAGTCTAAGAACTTACTGGGGACTGTTTTTACTGCTACTGGTGGTGTCAAGAGACTGGGGGTGATTCAGAGCAGGGATAGCAAAATATATTTTGACTGGGCGCAATGGGTTTTAGGAGTGGATGGCGAAAAATAAGTCATGGGAGAGTTGCACGTGCTGCTAAGGCTAAGTTTCTGCCCAAAAAAACGCCAGAAAAAATGCTGCAGCATTTTCCTGTGGTTGGCATTTTTTTTCTTGCTTTTTTTCTGTCATTTTTTGCATTTGAGTGGAGATTGCATTTGGCGTTTTTTTTGGTACCCAAAATTTGTTGGGTACAAAAAAAAAAAAAAGGATGCAGTAGGGATGGGAAAAAATAAATTTTTAATAAAGTGTGTATGTGTGTTTCACTTTTTTATCTCTATATTTAAAATTTTTACATCCATGATGGGAGTAGTAGTACCTGTACTAATAGAAATATCGCCCCGGGTGTCAGTCGTGACACCCGACGCAATCGTCCATAATATAGCAGAGATGTGGAGCGGCTCTATACAGCGCTCACATCTCTGCTCTGTACTCCGGCCAATAATGTGAATAGAACATCACTCATTCATATTTTCCGCCCAGAGTGGGGATTGGCCGGATGGTTGTAGCCAATCACAGCTCTCAGAGGGAAATATGAATGAGTGATGTTCTATTCATATCACTGGCCGGCTGGAGTACAGAGCAGAGATGCAGAGCGCAGAGATGAAAGCCGCTCAGCATCTCTGCAATAGATAGGTCGATCGCATTGAGTGTCAGGAGTGACACCCGCTGGGATCTGTTCTTAACTGCAGGTACTACTACTCCCAACATGGAGCGCACTCTGCTCCATGCTGGGAACTGTAGTACCTGCATTAATAGACAGATCACAGCAAGTGTAACTTCTGACACCTGTTGCAATCGGTCTATCAATGAAGGTACTACAGCTCCCAGCATGGAGCAGAGTGTGCTCCATGTTTGGAGTAGTAGTACCTGCAGTTAAGGAAAGATCACAGCGGATGTAACTGCTGACACCCACTGTGATCCTCCTGTATAATGTATAGATGTGGCTGGCCACTCTACTATGATCCCTGCACTGATGTATATATACATAGTTACATAGTTACATAGTTACATAGTTAGTACGGTCGAAAAAAGACATATGTCCATCAAGTTCAACCAGGGAATTAAGGGGTAGGGGTGCGGCGCGATATTGAGGAAGGGATGAGATTTTATATTTCTTCATAAGCATTAATCTTATTTTGTTCCAGGAATGTATCTAATCCTGTTTTAAAGCTGTTAATTGTTCCTGCTGTGACCAGTTCCTGAGGTAGACTGTTCCATAAGTTCACAGTTCTCATGGTAAAGAAGGCGTGTCGCCCCTTGAGACTAAACTTTTTCTTCTCCAGACGGAGGGAGTGCCCCCTCGTCCTTTGGGGGGGTTTAACCTGGAACAGTTTTTCTCCATATTTTTTGTATGGGCCATTAATATACTTATATACGTTTATCATATCCCCCCTTAAACGTCTCTTCTCAAGACTAAACAATTGTAACTCCTTTAATCGCTCCTCATAGCTAAGATGTTCCATTCCCCATATTAGTTTAGTCGCGCGTCTCTGCACCCTTTCCAACTCCGCAGTGTCCCTTTTATGCAGTGTCCCTTTTATGGACAGGTGCCCAAAACTGAACAGCATATTCCAGGTAAGGCCGTACCAATGCTTTATAAAGGGGGAGTATTATGTCCCTGTCCCTTGAGTCCTTGATCTATTCATATATCCCACAGAGTTGTGATTGGCTGGAACCATCTGGCCAATCACAGCTCTCTGCAGGAAATATGAATAGGTGTATATACACGTCAGTGCAGGGGACCATAGAAGAGCAGCTGGCCGCATCTATACATTATACAGGAGGATTGCAACAGGCGATCTGTCAATTAGTACAGGTACTACTACTCCCATCATGGAACAGTGTGTTCCATGCTAGGAGTAGTAGTACTACCTAAAAAAAGAAGGAAAAAAAAGTGAAAAACACACACACACTACATTTTTATTATTGTCTGCTACATTTTTAGTTTCCTGCCCACCCATATAAATTGATCCCTGTTTAAAAATTTATAAAAAAATTCATTATAATAAAGATAAATTTCATTAGGTACAATATTGATCCCTGTTTAATTTTTCCATCACTACTGTATTTGTTTTTTTTTTAATGGTACCCTACAAAATGTTATTTAAAAAGGTATCTCCATCCCTTTTTTGGATCGCTAAAGTCCAAAAAAGAATAAAAACGGCCAGCAAAGACACCAAAGTTAAAACCCACATGTCGTTTTTTTTTGTTTTTTTTTGAGCCATTGGCTCTACATGCTGCGACTTTGCAAAACCGCCAAGGAGCTAAAAAAAAAAGTAAAAAAAAAAACAAAACACCAAAAGGATTTAAAAAACGCCAAACTGAAAAATGCCAAGTGGAAAAAGAATTTTGCGATTTCTCATTGATTTACAGCTAACATCTGGCCGCAGCGTTTCTTGGCCGAAAAAACGCCATGCGGCAGATTTGACGTTTTTCCTCTGCGTTTTTCCCCCCAAAAAACAAGTAGAAACTTAGCCTAAGGGGACACAGAGAAAGGAGAAAATTAGAAATGGGTTATTTTTTTGTGCAAAATAGTTTCAAATCCCAGAGATCACCTGTAATCTGGAAGGAAGGGCTAGTGTTAATTGTTAGATCCCTTCTTCTGAGTGCCCCCACTGGTGAAATCAAGCATTACATGGTGCTCATTGACATAAATTGCATGTTTTTGTAATTCAAAATCAAGTTAGATCCTCCAGGAATGTCATATTTGAACTTTAAGGCCTGTGTGTGAGAACTGAAGTGCTTGTTTGTAGAGATCAACACTAAAAACTGCTTAAGTTAGACCTATGTAGTATTATATAACCCTTATGTATATACCGGTATTCCTGGAAATCTCTTTAAGGCAGTATGACCACAGGACAAATGATATAAGTGTATTTCCTAGAAACAAAAAAAAAGTATACGTACAGAATCCTGGGTGAGGTTTACTGCGCTGAAAGACAACAGGTTTATAGTGTGTTGTAAATGTTAGTGGAAGTTGGCTCTGTCTGGTATGGGCTGTTACAGTGGGGCAAAAAAGTATTTAGTCAGCAGCCACCAATTGTGCAAGTTCTCCCACTTATAAAGATGAGAGAGGACTGCAATTTTCATCATAGGTTATAACCTCAACTATGAGAGACACAATGAGAAAAAAAATCCATAAAATCACATTGTCTGATTTTTAAAGAATTTATTTTCAAATTATGGTGGGAAATAAGTATTTGGTCAATAAGAAAAGTTCATCTCAATACTTTGTTATATACCCCTTTGTTGGCAATGACAGAGGTCAAACGTTTTCTGTCTTCACAAGGTTTTCACACACTGTTGCTGGTATTATGGCCCATTCCTCCATGCAGATCTCCTCTAGATCAGTGATGTTTTGGGGCTGTCGCTGGGTAACACAGACTTTCAACTCCCTCCAAAGGTTTTCTATGGGGTTATGATCTGGACACTGGCAAGGCCACTCCAGGACCTTGAAATGCTTCTTACGAAGCCACTCCTTCGTTGTCCGGGCGTTTAGGATCATTGTCATGCTGAAAGACCCAGCCAGGCTTCATCTTTAATGCCCTTGCTGATGGAAGGAGGTTTTCACTCAAAATCTCATTCTTTCCTTTACACGGATCAGTCGTCCTGGTTCCTTTGCTCAAAAACAGCCACAAAGCATGATGTTTCCACCCCTATGCTTAACAGTAGGTATGGTGTTCCTTGGATGCAACTCAGCATTCTTTCGCCTCCAAACACGACAAGATGAGTTTTTCCCAAAAAGTTCTACTTTGGTTTCATCTGACCATATGATATTCTCCCAATCCTCTTCAGGATCATCCAAATGCTTTCTAGCAAACTTCAGATGGACCCGGACATGTACTGGCTTAAGCAGGGGGACATGTCTGGCGGCGTAGTGTGTTACTGATGGTAGCCTTTGTTACGTTGGTCCCAGCTCTCTGCAGGTCATTTACTAGGTCCCCCCGTGTGTTTCTTGGATTTTTGCTCACCGTTCTTGTGATCCTTTTGACACCATGGGGTGAGATCTTGCTTGGAGCCCCAGATCGGGGGAGATTCAGTGGTCTTTAAAAGATGAGGCCTGTAATTTTCATCATAGGTATACCTCAACTATGAGAGAAATGATGAGAAAAAAAATCCATAAAAATCACGTTGTCTGATTTTTAAAGAACTTATTTGCAAATTATGGTGGAAAATAAGTATTTGGTCACCTCCAAACAAGCAAGATTTCTGTCTCTCACAGACCTGTAACTTCTTCTTAAGGAGTCTTCTCTGTCATTCACTCGTTATCTGTATTAATGAACTTGTTATCAGTATAAAAGACATTGTGGGCTGAGAGAAGAATGCAGGGGGCAGGGAGAGGGCATGGCAGTGCTGCTGCAGCAAGGATAATCAGCCTATCACTGTTGGGGCTATAGGAGACTGGAAAAGCTGGGTGGCACACATACTGCATGCCACCTAGCTTTCCTAGTTGCCTGAAGCCCCAGCAGTAATAGACTGCTCTTCCTCGCTGTAGAAGTGCAGGGAAGATGATGCTGTACAATACCCAGTGACAGTCCCTCAAGGTGAAGATGGGTCAGATCAGGGAAGATGCAGCAAGAAGGTTTCAGCTATGGATTTCTACGTAATTCGAGAAACTGAACAGAACCACATATTATATTATAGATAATTATTCCATCAGTTCTTTTGTTGAAAAGCGAAAATTGAGAGACAGTGACTTCTTTTTTTTTTATTTTTTCCTTTGTTTCGCCCCCCCCCTTTTTATTTTTTATTTTTATTGAATTTTCAATCAATAACAAAAGAAAAAGAAAGCAACATATCATCTCCAAGATGCCCAATCTAGCACTGTAATGTAGAAACAGAAAAATACAACAAATTCCATCCATCCTTGCAATCTCTTCCATTCATTCTTTACCCTCAAACCATCAAAACCGGTTCCCCCTGACATCCTCTATCAAGGCCTCACTGAACTTATTAAAGGGGTACTCCGCTGCTCAGCTTTTGGAACAAACTGTCATGAGGGGGCGGGGCTATGACATCACAAGCTCCTGACGCCGGTTCCAGCGCTCAGAACAGTTTGTTCCAAACGCTGAGCAACGGAGTACCCCTAAGGGATTATCCAGGAAAAAAAACCTTTAATATATCAACTGGTTCCAGAAAGTTAAACAGATTTGTAAATTATTTCTATTAAAAAATTGTAATCCTTTCAGTACTTATGAGCTGCTGAAATTGGGTTGTTCTTTTCTGTCTAAGTGCTCTCTGATTACACCTGTCTCGTGAACTGTCCAGAGTAGAAGCAAATCCCTATAGCAAACCTCTTCTACTCTGTGCAGTTCCTGAGACAAGCAGAGATGTCAGCAGAGAGCACTGTTACCAGACAGAAAAGAACAAGTCAACTTCAGCAGCTGATAATTATTGGAAGGATTAAGATTTTTTAATAGAAGTAATTTACAAATCTGTTTAACTTTCTGGAGCCAGTTGATATATATATATATATATATATATATATAAAAAAAATAATAATTCCTCTCCCACAAGGTTTAGGTAGGAAGACCGGCCACTCCGCTAGTTTAAAGGGGTATTCCAGGAAAATCAACTGGCTCCAGAAAGTTAAACAGATTTATTAATTACTTCTATTAAAAAATCTTAATCCTTTCAATAATTATTAGCTGCTGAAGTTGTTGTTTTCTTTCTGACAATAGTGCTCTCTGCTGACATCTCTGCTTGTCTCTGGAACTGCACAGAGTAGAAGAGGTTTGCTATGGGGATTTGCTTCTAAACTGGGCGGTTCCCAAGACACGTGTCATCAGAGAGCACTTAGACAGAAAAGAACAACTCAACTTCAGCAGCTCATAAGTACTGAAAGGAGATTAAGATTTTTTAATAGAAGTAATTTACAAATCTGTTAAACTTTCTGGAGCCAGTTGATGTGTAAAAAAAAATAAAAATTTTCCTGGATAACCCCTTTAATATAACTAAAGACCCTGAGCATTCCATACTGCTGTATAATTATCTGACCACATGGGGCACTGTTGAGCTATTCAGGGACGTTAGTGTTGGTCTCTAGGTAACGTGTACCTTCTTTAGGAGCTACATATGTGCAATACACAAGTTCTGCCTCATATACAAAGTGGGCTTTTATAGATTTTCCTGTTTTCTACGTGGATGCGGGGGAGTGGGCTTTTATAGATTTTCCTGTTTTCTTCGAGGGGCCCACGTGGATGCAGGGGTCGTACAGCATGTGATCACTGATCCCAGCTTTATGCATTTGGCATCTGGTGGAAGCACCCCGCCACTAAAGTTGGTGGCGACCTGATGACTGGGTATACAGTATATTATTTAAAGAAAAAAAGAAGAAGAAAAAACAACCGCGATATACTAAAACTCCATTGTGGAAGCTAATACAATTTTTTTCCATAAACATGTTGTTTTTGTGTCTGTGGAGGGGAAAAGTACCTGAGGGAAATGTGAGGAAGTATAGCATCTGTACAAGAAAACACAATAATATATTGTGCAGACTTTCAGCTGGAACATTGAAGATCCTGCACTATTCTGGGACCAGCACAAGATATCGATCTACGACAGTGGTCTCCAAACGGTGGCCCTTGGCCGTTGGCTGTCCGGGCATGCTGGGAGTTGTAGTTTTGCTGCATCTGGAGGGCCACCGTTTGAAGACCCCTGATCTACCATATATATATATTAGGGATCGACCGATTATCGGTTTGGCCGATATTCACGAATTTGGACGTTATCGGTATTGGCAATTACCTTGCCGATAATCCGATAATGCCCCCCCCCCCCCCCCCACCGCACTAATCCACCACCACACCACACCGCCCCAAGACCGCCGCCGCCCCCATTGCCTCCCCCATCCCCGGTTTTATAATTACCTGTTCCCGGGGTCCACGCTACTTCTAGCTTCTGTGGCGTCCTGTGTTACGCTGTGCGCTGCGCAATGACGAGTGACGTCCTCAACACGACGTCACCGTCAGTGCGCACAGTGACAGCTCAGGACACCGCCGGAGCCAGAAGTAGCGTGGACCCCGGAAACAGGTAATTATAAAACCGGGGATGGGGGAGGCAATGGGGCAGCGGCGGTGGTTGGACTAAGTACCGGCAGGGGGGAAAGAAGCGGGCGGTGGCGGTCTCCGGCAAGAGGATAGGCAGGGGTGGGCAGCCGTGGTGGTGGTTGGACTCAGGAGGACCCCAGGACAGGCAGGGGATGAGAAGCGGGGCAGCGGTCTCTGGCCAGAGGATAGGCGGGGGTGGTTGGACTCAGGACCCCAGGACAGGCGGGGAGAGAAGCGGGTGGCGGCGGTGGCGGTCTCTGGCCCTGCAAAAGCCGCTGCAGTTCATTGATTTAAAGCGCCCGCTTTAAATCAATGATCTGCAGCTGCTTCTTCGGGGGGGGGAATAGCCGATAACTTATACTGGAATATAAGTTATTTGCATGAAAGGCCACAGATTATCGGTATCGGCCCTAAAAAATCGATATCAGTCGATCCCTAATATATATATATATATATATATATATATATATATATATATCTTCACGTATAAGTGTGTGGTCCGGCTTCTACAGTTATCTGTGATGTAATAGTGTGAACTTACGTTACATTTGCCCATTTTACCGTGCCAGCTTTTCCTACCCATTTACTTTAAAAGTGTACTCCGGTGGAAACTCAACTGGTGCCAAAAAGTTAAACAGATTTGTACATTACTTCAATTAAAAAATCTTAATCCTTGCCCTTTGGCATCTGGCTCCCCTGCCTTGTTATTCCTCTCACTGCTCCCGCTGTTTACTTTATTCCTCTACATTGAACGCATTGTGCGCTTGCTGCACTGCCTCCTTAGGCTTACCATGTTGTTGTGTTTTTGTCCCTTTAGGCCTCCCCTGGCCTCTGGACCCTTACTTATTCATCAGTTACTTTTTGCACTTATTGTATTTGTACTCTTTTTGACTTGTTCTTAATAAAAACTTCTTTTGAAATGAAAAAAAAAATATATTAATCCTTCCAGTACTTATTAGCTACTGAATACTACAGAGGAAATTCTTTTTGGAACACAGAGCTCTCTGCTGACATCACGAGTACAGTGCTCTCTGCTGACATCTCTGTCCATTTTAGGAACTGTCCAGAGCAGCATATGTTTGCTATGGGGATTTTCTCCTACAGTTCTTAAAATGGACAGAGATGTCAGCAGAGAGCACTGTGCTCGTGATGTCAGCAGAGAGCTCTGTGTTCCAAAAAGAAAAGAATTTCCTCTGTAGTATTCAGCAGCTTATAAGTACTTGAAAGATTAAGATTTTTTAATAGAAGTAATTTACAAATCTGTTTAACTTTCTGGCACCAGTTGATTAAAAAAAAAAGTTTTCCACCGGAGTACCCCTTTTAAGGATAAGAAAGTCAGCAGCAGAAAATCTGCAGCCAAATATGTACATGTGAATGGGATTATAAGAAAGGATTATAAATTGCCGAACAAAAACTCTCCCCCATTTAAAAATAAATAAAAATAAAATGGTTGCAATGTCAACATATTTAAATGTTGCTTTTCCATAGACTTTAAAGAGAACTTGTCATCAGATTTGACCATATAGAACACCTGACAATGCATTATGTATATATAAGGTAAAATCGTCTTCCTTACCATCCCCGAGAGATGTTCCTGCCGGTGATGTGAAAAAAACTGTGTCTTGCGGCCAAATGTGACCACATGAGGATATGCAGTTTGAAAGGTGTCCCCGACAGTCAATTAGTAGTCCCTTAGACGGGAGCCATCTTCTTCTAGTCTCATCTTCTCCGGCTTTAATCACACCCTCCTCAGTGTGAATGACAGTGGTGACGCGTGCTATCAATCACGCTGAGGAGAGTGTAATGACAGAATGACAGCATAGGGCAGTGTCTTCCAAACAGTGTGTCTCCAGTGGCATAGGAGATAACAACTAGATAATCGGTGAGGTTCCAACTGCTGAGACCCCCACCGATAAAAAAAAAACAGAGGTCAATTGTTCCCGAGTGAATAGAGTGGCTTCGCATTTGCTTGGCCACAGCTCTATTCACTTTTTATGGGTTTTTTGCTTGACAATGTTCACATGTCCCATTGAGTAAGAATAAAGGGGCGGTTGAGCATGTGCGCTGCTGCTCCATTCACTTGGGGGTCAGTTGACCTCTTTTCTCATGATCGGTGGCGGTTCCAGCAATCGGACCCCCACCAACCAGCTAGTTATGCCTCTATCTATAGATCAGTGATAACCAGGGGTCAAGTCCTGGGAGAAAAAGTGCAGGGACTCACCCATGATTTCCACTCAAGGGCCAGTCCTGCAGAACTACTGCTAATGGGAACGGTCATCCTGCTGTGGAAAAAGTTCAGGAACTCAGTTCCCATGCATTCCTGTAGCATGTGAGCCCTGGTAACAACCTATGTTATATTATACACTATTACAAAATCAAAGCAAAATGATTTTATTCTGCTGAATAATCCTTTTAACCAGCACGGAAATTTCAGTCTTATTATAGTTCTAGTGAGAAAGGGAACGGTCCAGCGCTTGAGGTGCGGTCAAAATCGATGAGACTTTATTGAAGCATTTTTAAAGTACAGACGAACAGGATACTTAAACCGACGCATTTCGGATCAACTCAGATCCTTACACATGGTTATAGTCATACGTCATCTTTGTTATTGCCTTTTCATAATAATAATGACCAATTTTTATTTATTAATTTATTTATTCATTTATTTCTTTGCTTTTTTTTTTATCCAGAAAACCAAACGTGATGTAAACAACTTCGACCAGGATTTCACGCGAGAAGAACCTGTTCTGACACTGGTGGACGAAGCCATAGTGAAACAAATCAATCAGGGCGAATTCGAAGGATTCTCCTATTTCGGAGGGGAGGAACCCCTGGCCTGAAGTGACGGCGCACGGCGGAATGACACCCCTCATGCAGTAGTCCTATGGAGACATAAAACGTGAACTGAGATTCAGTGGATCCTTACAAACTTGTTTTATTATGAGCCTGCTACTTGTGTAAAGATACTATTTATTGTTGCTATTGATTTTTTATTTTTTTTTGGTTTTTAACTGAAGGCACTCCTATTTTCTGTTATATGTAACATTGCAATTTGTACCTGTAGCTGTAACATTCTGCCTGGTTGGCAACCGCAAAATACTAGACAATCTTAGAAAAACATTTTATTTATTTATTTTTTAGTTTTTTTTTTTTATATTTTATTTCATTTTTAAATTACAGAAAGTGTACAATAGGAAAGCAATGCAGGGTGAGTTTTGAGTATTTTATTATTATTATTATTTTTAACCCTTTCCTGCTTAGTCACTGTTCCCTTCAACCACTGAGACAGATGGATGCAACTTGCCATCTGGGGGGGGGGGGAAATAAACAAAAATTTGGAATGAGATCTGTAAATATATGGAATGGGGGGGGGGGAGGAACCACTTTCTTATGGAAATGTCTTCTTATAGAGCTTCACTCGTCTTCCTTCCAGAACATTCAAATGTCTTGTACAAACACTTGACAAGGGATTGTGTGAGATTAGGGGCGAAAACCAAAAAAACAACATGGCTGCCGTTCTCGTTCCATAGACTGTTTATGATATTGCAGTTCAAGTGAATGGTGTGAAAGCTGTAATACCACAAATTGAACTATAGCAGAAGGTGGCGCTGTGTCTGGAGGAAAGCAGTCATGTTCTTTTTTACTTGCACAACCATTTTTAAGTGTGTTTTGGGTCATCTGAAGGGAGAAGGGTGTCCCGATGGAAGAGCAACCCCCACAATGGGGGGGCTGGAAGAAGAGTAGACGTAGGGGGGGTGGAAGAGGACGCATATAAAGGTGTAAATATCAGCGCCATGTGTCGAAAATGGCGCTTGTATAGTAGTTACCAATTTTTTAAGGGCTACATTATTAGGTTTAGTGACAATTTCTAAATCTTCCTTCTTCCATCTTCCCCTAGATCAGTGGTCTCCAAACGGTGGGCCTCAAGTGGCTGCAAAACTACAACTCTCAGTATTGCCCGGACAGCCGTTGGCTGTCCGGGCAATGCTGAGAGTTGTAGTTTTGCAGAAGCTGGAGGTCCACCATTTGAAGACCACTACCCTAGATCATTCATGGTCTGAATTTATTCCCAAAAAACTGACGCTTCTCAAATCCGATAGAATTGTTATAGAATAATTTCGTCGAAAGGAATGTATTGCCACGCTGAATTCAGTGGCCACTCGGTTGTCTCTCATCCATGGTAAAACCAATACGTCCAAGCATGTCCAATGGTGGACAAATCCTACCGATACCTTTTACTCCTACAAGTTCTACACGACAATCCCTTTAGTGTTCATACATGGGAAGGAGAAAATGAATACCTTATTAGGTGAAGAGTTTCCATTGGCATGTCCCCATGACAACACTTACCATCTTGTACTGCTTACTGGTTGTTCAATGCTTCATAGGGACATTGGATAGAAATCTGCATAAATATCCTTGTCATTACTGAAAGTATTTAATCCTGTTATGGATGTGCACATTGTTTGAGGATGGATATGGATTCAAAGAAGGTTCCTCTGACAGCTCTGATCGATAGCGGAACAGGGGGCAAGATGTGTTGCCATGAGGAAACTGTAGCTAGAATCTCAACACAGAAATAAGGTGTTCATTTCTTTCTTTAATGGCATTTAGGCCAGCACCATAGTACGGAAACATGTTTTGGAGATATTTTCCCAAACAATGTTCCCAACCGTAGGTTACTTAAGACATTAATGTAGGAAGAGGAGCCCTTGTTTAGCTTTCTTCTTGTCACGATGCCGGCTGGCAGGTGGTGGATCCTCTGTGCCAGAGAGGGATAGCGAGGACCGTGCTAGTGGACCGGTTCTAAGACACTACAGGTTTTCACCAGAGCCCGCCGCAAAGCGGGATGGTCTTGCTGCGGCGGTAGTGACCAGGTCGTATCCACTAGCAACGGCTCACCTCTCTGGCTGCTGAAGATAGGCGAGGTACAAGGGAGTAGGCAGAAGCAAAGTCGGACGTAGCAGAAGGTCGGGGGCAGGCGGCAAGGTTCGTAGTCAGGGGAGATAGCAAAGTTCTGGTACACAGGGTATAAACACACAAAAACGCTTTCACTAGGCTCTAGGGCAACAAGATCCGGCAAGGAAGTGCAAGGGAGGAGACTAGATATAGCCAGGAAACAGATGGGAACCAATTAAGCTAATTGGGCCAGGCACCAATCATTGGTGCACTGGCCCTTTAAGTCTCAGGGAGCTGGCGCGCGCGCGCCCTAGAGAGCGGAGCCGCGCGCGCCAGCACATGACCGCAGGAGACGGGAACGGGTAAGTGACCTGGGATGCGATTCGCGAGCGGGCGCGTCCCGCTGTGCGAATCGCATCCCCAACGGCCATGACAGGGCAGCGCTCCCGGTCAGCGCTGACCGGGGAGCTGCAGGGAGAAAGGCGCCGTGAGCGCTCCGGGGAGGAGCGGGGACCCGGAGCGCTAGGCGTAACAGTACCCCCCCCCTTAGGTCTCCCCTTCTCTTTATCGGGTAACTGCCTCCCCTGGGATGAGGACACCGGGAAAGGAAGGAGGGATTCCTCAACGGCAGGCAGAACCGCAGGAGTAGGAATGGGGAGAGAGGGCAGAGGGCGAGACCTGGCACGGGGCAGTGTGACACCAGGACGAGGGCCATGAGGGGACACAGAAGCTTGCCTGGGAGGGGGGGAGGGGCATTTCCTGTGGCAGGCAGAGTCCTTAATGACCTTAGGGGGACCGGATACAGGAGGAACCACAGAGTTACGGCAAGGGTTACTGGGAACCGGTTTTAGACAGTTCTTGGCACAAGAGGACCCCCAACTCTTGATCTCCCCAGTGGACCAATCCAGGGTTGGGGAATGAAGTTGAAGCCAGGGAAGTCCAAGGAGAATTTCCGAGGTGCAATTGGGGAGGACCAAAAGTTCAATCCTCTCGTGATGAGATCCGATGCTCATAAGAAGGGGCTCCGTGCGGAAACGTATGGTACAGTCCAACCTGGCTCCGTTGACCGCGGAGATGCGGAGTGGCTTGACAAGACGGGTCACCGGAATATGGAATTTATTCACAAAGGACTCCCGAATAAAATTCCCAGAAGCTCCAGAGTCCAGACAGGCCACGGCTGAGAGGGGAGAGCTGGCTGAAGTGGAAATCCGAACAGGTACCGTGAGACGTGGAGAAGCCGACTTGGCATCAAGAGACGCCACACCCACGAGAGCTGAGTGTGAGCGTGCGTTTCCCAGACGTGGAGGACGGATTGGGCAATCCACCAGAAAATGTTCAGTACTGGCACAGTACAAACAAAGATTCTCTTCCTTACGGCGATTCCTCTCTTCCAGGGTCAGGCGAGACCGATCCACTTGCATGGCTTCCTCGGCGGGAGGCCTAGGCGCAGATTGCAGTGGAGACTGTGGGAGAGGTGTCCAGAGATCTAAGTCTTTTTCCTGGCGGAGCTCTTGATGCCTCTCAGAAAAACGCATGTCAATGCGAGTGGCTAGATGAATGAGTTCATGCAGGTTAGCAGGAGTCTCTCGTGCGGCCAGAACATCTTTAATGTTGCTGGATAGGCCTTTTTTAAAGGTCGCGCAGAGAGCCTCATTATTCCAGGAAAGTTCAGAAGCAAGAGTACGGAATTGTATGGCGTACTCGCCAACGGAGGAATTACCCTGGACCAGGTTCAGCAGGGCAGTCTCAGCAGAAGAGGCTCGGGCAGGTTCCTCAAAGACACTTCGAATTTCCGAGAAGAAGGAGTGTACAGAGGCAGTGACGGGGTCATCACGGTCCCAGAGCGGTGTGGCCCATGACAGGGCTTTTCCAGACAGAAGGCTGACTACGAAAGCCACCTTAGACCTTTCAGTAGGAAACTGATCCGACATCATCTCCAGATGCAGGGAACATTGGGAAAGAAAGCCACGGCAAAACTTAGAGTCCCCATTAAATTTGTCCGGCAAAGACAGGCGGAGGCTAGGAGTGGCCACTCGCTGCGGAAGAGGTGCAGGAGCTGGCGGAGGAGATGGTTGCTGCTGCTGTAGCTGAGACTGAATCTGCTGTAGCTGCGACTGGAGTTGCTGAGTCATGGTGGTCAAGTACGACAGCTGGTGATCTTGTTGGGCAATCTGTCGGGCTTGCTGGGCGACCAGTGTGGGGAGGTCGGCGACAACAGGCAGAGGAACTTCAGCGGGATCCATGGCCGGATCTACTGTCACGATGCCGGCTGGCAGGTGGTGGATCCTCTGTGCCAGAGAGGGATAGCGAGGACCGTGCTAGTGGACCGGTTCTAAGACACTACAGGTTTTCACCAGAGCCCGCCGCAAAGCGGGATGGTCTTGCTGCGGCGGTAGTGACCAGGTCGTATCCACTAGCAACGGCTCACCTCTCTGGCTGCTGAAGATAGGCGAGGTACAAGGGAGTAGGCAGAAGCAAAGTCGGACGTAGCAGAAGGTCGGGGGCAGGCGGCAAGGTTCGTAGTCAGGGGAGATAGCAAAGTTCTGGTACACAGGGTATAAACACACAAAAACGCTTTCACTAGGCTCTAGGGCAACAAGATCCGGCAAGGAAGTGCAAGGGAGGAGACTAGATATAGCCAGGAAACAGATGGGAACCAATTAAGCTAATTGGGCCAGGCACCAATCATTGGTGCACTGGCCCTTTAAGTCTCAGGGAGCTGGCGCGCGCGCGCCCTAGAGAGCGGAGCCGCGCGCGCCAGCACATGACCGCAGGAGACGGGAACGGGTAAGTGACCTGGGATGCGATTCGCGAGCGGGCGCGTCCCGCTGTGCGAATCGCATCCCCAACGGCCATGACAGGGCAGCGCTCCCGGTCAGCGCTGACCGGGGAGCTGCAGGGAGAAAGGCGCCGTGAGCGCTCCGGGGAGGAGCGGGGACCCGGAGCGCTAGGCGTAACACTTCTCTTCTGGCTTGCTCAGAGTTTCCCAACCAGTGTGCCTCCAGCTGTTGCAAAATTACAACTCCCAGTATCCCCGGACAGCCAACGGCTGTCTGGGGATGCTTGGTGTTGTAGTTTTGCAACAGCTGGAGGCACACTGGTTGGGAAATACTGTTCTAGAATATAGACTATGTAACAACCCCCCCTCATCCAATGGCACTATTTGTTTTCTCTTGGGTTCTCGAAGAGGAACTTTTTTTCATTGAAGAGTCCCAGTTGGTGCATGGAGACTTATTCACAGGCAGTGGTCCTTGGAAGCACGTAGGCAACAGAGCTCTACACTAGTTTTTTTTCCAAAAGGGATAGGACACCTGTACAGATCTGCAGGCAACTTGGGCAGAGTCTTGCACCTTGTCAGTACAGAACGGGTCTCGTCCTTTTTGGAGGAAACTTTAGTTTTGGGGCTAATATGAGATACAGTGAAACCTCTCCACCTTGGTCCGCCCCATAGAAGTCCATTTTTTTATGCAATTTTAGATGGTATTCTTAAAGAGGTTTCACTGTACAAATCTCATGGATCCTGGTTGGTGTTAAAGGGGTTGTCCAGCAAAAGAAACAACCCAACCTGTGTATGCTGTCAAAAAGCATAATAAAGCAAATGACTAATACAATGTTGTTAACCATACTGAACAGATCTTCCATTATCAGCTAAGCTGTCTGGTAACACACTCTGAAAGCTGAGCCACTGTCCCTCCTTCGCCCTCCCCTCCTGTCTGCTCAGGATAAGACCATTGATGTGAAGAAGGGAGCTTATATTACTGCTCATTAGATTTTAAGACAGCAGCAAGCCTGTTCAGATGGAAACTACTGTGACTGAGAAAGGCTTCCTGCTGCCTTGAAATCTAATGAGCTCACCCTCTTCACATCACTGGTCTTGTCCTGAGCAGATAGAAGGTGAAGGGGGAGGAGGGATAGGAGCTCTGCTATGCAGAATGTGACGTGATGTCACAGCTAGAAGCCAGACAACTCCGCTCATATGGAAAGATCTGCACACTATGGCTAATAAAATTACTTAAGCTGCTTTATTATACACCACATTTTTTGACACCATACACAGCTTGTTTCTTTCGCTGGACAACCCTTTCTATTTTGGAATTAAAAAATTTCATTTGTTGGTGGTGGGGCTGCTAAAAATAAACAGTACGCTCCTAACCTGATCCCCCTACAGCCCCCGGCCAAGCAACATCTAGTCGCCCACGTATACAGCGCATATTTGATGCCGCAGAATTTAATGTAAGCTAAATGAGTGAACACAACATCAAATCTGCAGCAACAAATATGCGCAGGATACTGTACGTGTGAATAGACCCTTAAAGAACAATCCAGGAACTTCCACAAAATACAACACAGCACTACAATATGCCTGAGTGAGCACAAAGGTATATAGGGATTTTAGAACTTGTATGAGTTCCCCTTTAACTGTAAAGCAGTAGGGACCCTCCCTTATCTGAGACAACCCTTATCAGTGTTATGAAATGAGTCCTATTAGCCATATAGGTTTTGTGTCCCAACCAACCAACCCCCTAATCTTGAAACCTCTCTCCCGCACCCACGTTGCCCTTGCACACTACAAGCACTACTGTCCTGTTACTTTTATTCTTTGATTTGTCTACAACACAATGTGATGTGCAGAATGAAATCTGATGTATCTGATGTAGATCATTGGTCTCCAAACTGTGGACCTCCAGCTGTTGCAAAGCAACAACTCCCAAGCAGGTCACGGAAGACATTAATGTAAGCAGAGGAACCCTTGTTTAGCTTTTCTCTCTTCTGGCTTGCTCAGAATTTCTCAACCAGTTGCCTCCAGCTGTTGCAAAACTACAATTCCCAGCATGCCCGGACAGCCGATGGCTGTCCGGGCATGCTGGGAATTCTAGTTTTGCAACATCCGGAGGTCCACAGTTCGTAGACCCCCGGTATAGATGATCAAACTTTGATAACTGACATTCACGAGAACTTGTACACAACTTACGTTAACCAAGGCAAAAATTGTACCGCCATAGTTGAGTTACCTTGTTGTAGATGTGGTGACAGTGTTACTTAACGTTTTCATTTGCAGAGTACCCTGTGTATTTCGTGTAATACCCGTATTGCTATTTTTCTGATGTATTTTACTGGACTGATTTTTTTTATTTTTTTTTTAAAGCAGAGATGGGGGATTCATTTTAAGCGACAGATAACGTGAATCCTCTGCTGCTTCTCGGAAGAAAAACGTAAAAAAAAAAAAAACATGAAAAATACTTGTGAGTGACAAAGTGGCACTAAGGAAGCTTTATTTGCCTTTTGTACAGGTGAGATTTTGTAAATAGTGTATTGCGGCAAAAAGCCTGTGGAGTCTTATTCATTATAAAAAGGTATCAACTGCTGCATGTACCGGAGAAAAAACAAAAAATTATAAAATGCTAGTTCATAAAGAATTTATTATAATAAGGTCAATGTGCAATACTCTGTATGTGTATTGGTTCAAGTTTCTGTGAGAGATTATTATTTTTTTTATAATAATTATTAATATTATTATTATTATTATTGGTTTTCGTTTCGAGAGATGTAAACAGATATTACGCTCTACTAGATCTTATTGTATAGTATTTCGGAACTTTGTGACTGAAGAAATAGGAAAGAATATGGGCTTGAAGCAACAGTGCTAGCACACATGGCATCAGTTTCGTTTCTTTGTTTTTTTAGGCCTTTTTTTAATCGCATTCATCTTAAACCTCCCCCTTTGTGGGCTATTTAGACAACTTCTTAGGTTCTTGTAGATTTGAATGTTCTAGACCAGAAATTCTCATCTTCTTTATCACTCCTTGATAAATACAGAGCTTATTTCTTCAAAAAAAAAAAAAAAAAAAAAACAGCACCACCCCTGTCCTCAGGTTGTGTGTGGAATTGCAACTTGGTTACATTCACCTCAATGGAACTGAGCTACAATGCCATAGACAACCTGAGGACAGGGGTGGTGCTGTTTTTTGTTTTTTTTAAGAAAGTAGCTCTGTGTTTCTATCCCTGGATAACCAGGACTCGAGTCCTGCAGTAACACATGGGAATGGAGTTCCTGCACTTTTTCCACAGCAGAAACACTGTTCCCATTAGCAGGAGTCCTGTAGGACCAGCCCTTGAGTGGAAATCTCGGGTTTGTTCCCACACTTGTTTCCCAGGACTGGAACCCTGTGGATAACCCCTTTAACATTAGTTGCAGCTTTAGTTGGCGATGGCCAGGAATCCCACAGCAAAAACATAGAAAAAACGTGTAGTGGAAATCAATATCTTCAGTTTTACCACAACCTGTCAAATTCATACTCTGTAGGCTGGGGATATAGACGCATCAGTTATCTGTTTGGAAGTCATGTTGGCAGATAGAATACTATTGTTGCTGATAGCCTTAGGACCCATTCACGCCATGTATTTTCCAAGCAGAATTCCACTCTGAAATTCCTCTTGCATAAAATCCGATGCAGCAGCCTCCCATTGTTTACAGTTGGTTTCTGCTGCACCATTCACACATCTCAAATTCCAGATCCCAGACTCCAATGAAAGAAAGAAAGAACATGTAAATGTTTTCATCAGAATCTGCTTGGAAATTCATTGCTATCTATGGAGACTGCACATTTCCAAGCGGTCCAAGTGCGGCTTGTTCTACAGAGCTTTCTGCCTACAGAGTATTCACTTAAAGATTGTCCGGGCAAAAACTAAATTTTCTCCCTGCTATACTCACCTTCTTCAGTCTCCTGCGCAGACGCCCCCAGTCCTCTATTGGTCTCCACTTCTTCCCGGGTGTGTGCTTCCTGTGTACTCTAAAGAGGGACACCACTGCAGCTTCTGATTGCCTGAGTGGGAAAGTCCTGTGAGGTCGGGAGAGAGCAGCACCCAGAATGGAATCTTTACACAACTGACACCGCCGTGTCCCACCCATTCTGGGTCTGTTTGGCTTTTTTTTGCTTTTGGCTGAACGGAAGCAGAATCGGTCGGAGCACAGCTGACACCACAGGGTCCCGACAGATCCCATTGATTTGAATGTGACATTGTTTCGATGGACTGGCTCATGGAGCTATATTTACCAGAGCACAATGGCAATGTGAACGAGCCCTAAAATAATTGCGTGAGGTATTCCAATTCTACTTTGGGCTGCTGTCACAATAACATTTAGGATCATGATGCTCTAAGACAGGGAGTTGCAGTCTTTCATCTAATGTAGGAAAAAGGTAGAACAATAACAAAAACTTGTACAGTTATTCCCTATTTGATCATGGGGGCTCTGACTGCTGGGACCCATCCCCCCACAATCTTGATAATAGGGACCAAAGTCTCCCTTCAGAATGGAGCGGCAAGAAGCACATGAGCGTCGCCACTCAGTACATTCTCTAGTACACTGATCAGCCATATTTGTTTCCATAGAGCATTATGGGTGGTCTCAGAAGTTGGACCCCCCGCGATCAGATAGGTATTGCCTATCCTGTGAGTTGGGACATCCCCTTTGAAGCTAATCTGCAATCAAATGAATAAAACCAAGTTGCAATACCTAATACAACCAATGGACAAGAGAGAGATACTTTTTCTTTTAATCTCATACAACCTTTTTAATATACAGGACTTAAGTCATTTAGAAGATGCTACTACTGAAAAGACTTTTCTCTGTACCTCGCCGTGTATAGTCGCCCTAACATTTTCTCCTTAGTCTCCACCTGTGCTATCGCCATAACTGTGCTGCAGTATCCTGAGCCTACATGTAATATCTGCCAAGGAAACAGGACACTGTCTAGTCGAAAGCGCAAAGTACTAGTTCATGCATTCATTGGGAAGCTTTTTTATTGCACATATATGGTACAATTGTACAGGTTTACTGGGTAAGGCTAGGATGTTGCTAGCACTGCTGCTGCTTGGAGAGGACCTAAGGTTCTCTGCATTATTTTCTTGTCGCCCTCCATGAGGTAGGTCACTTGGGTCACTGCCTGTAATAGGGTGATAGTACTCGGGCACTACTAGTTTAAGCACTAGAGATAAGCACTAGCTTTAGCACTAGACCATTTCACCTTGTCTGCATGTCCATAGAACCTCGAACATGGCAAATCGATTTGCCCAAGGCATCCTATTGGCCAACCAAATTCCCTCCTCATGGCCACCTACCCATCATGTGTTTTGTCTTCAGTGCAATCCCATGAAGCCTTGTGCTCCATTGGGATTTCAATGGTTTTTAAAGAGTGAATGGGGTAAAGGAAAACTTTTACCCTTTTCTATTTTTTGTCATCCCCATTGCTTTTCATCATAAAGAGTAGAAACTAGTGGCCACAGCTAGGTTGTGTATATATGGACTAACTGGGGACTAGCCAAGGGCAATTATTCGATAATCGGGCTAGTGTGCTACTGGGTTGAGGCATGTTACAATGGAAAATGCCCACATGGACCACATGGGTAAATAATATACAGTTCCATTTCTTATTATTTTTATTGTTTTATAAACTCAGGTGTAATTATATATTGTTATAATGGTTTTAAATCTTGAATATATGACTAAGTCTATGAATTTGTTGAGTTGGTGGATGGGTTAGGGTTGAGCTATAATTCATCGATGAATATTTAATTTATAAAACCATGAAGAAGACTTGTTTCTTTGGATTAAGGCTAATCAAAAAAACATCTATTAAATTGTATCATCTCAGTAAGAGGGAGAAAAGGGGTTATAGATGGACTCCCCCCTCTATCAGCTTAGAGCTATATGGCTGTCTGCTCTGTAGGCCTGTTGACATTCACCGAAACCAATGGATGTCCTTTGGGCATTTCAATGGATGCCATCTAATGCTGCAGGGGGATTAATGGCAGTTTTCCCCAGTAGCCTATCAATAGCCTATCTTAATAGGGGTTGTTGAAACTGGACACCCCCTTTTTTTTAAATAAAAATAGAGATATCAATGTGTCACTACTGGCTCTGTATTCTTTGTAGGGCGTTCAGTGCAGGGCTTCCAGGCCACCAGCTAATAATGATGCCAAGTGCCCCTTCCATAGTAGAGCTCCATATACTGGCATGGTGCACTAGTATTGTATATATTACAGGCCTTTATACCACAGCGGTTAACACTCCTGGAATTGAGATCAAATATTATGTCATTCCAAATGCCACAGAAATGTATTCCCTACAGATAGCATATGCTCATTGGATGTGCTGGTCTTATAGGAGCACTCTGACTCGCATATATAATTTATTGCTATAGGCTTCGTGTATTCTACAGGACTAGCCTAACATTTTGTATAGGTGGATGCTACATTAAATCCATACAAGTTATGTCATCCTCCTATCAGGTTTACATAAGCGGTTTTACTATTAGATTTTGCCAAATTTTTTGTTTTAAATGAGGCCATTATGAATATATAAATGATACATACAATTCCTTTAATTCGGCATTCATACAACCTGCCATTTTATCAAAAGTTCCAGATTAGAAGGAAGATAATATTTATTTTCAGTCTAGAATTTACAGAAAGATCGTTGCAAATAGGGGCAAAGGCCAGGTCCTGCCAATTTGACCTGTAGACTGCACTATAATGGCCCATGCGTAAAGCTGTAGTAAAGATGTATATTGTACTGATCTGTGCCCTTAGTCAGTCATCCATGTGTCATTGGATGGCATGTTATAGAGCTATCTCTACCCCCAAAAGTTAAGGGTGATTGTTGGCTCATGTAGGCACCAAATGGCAGAAGACGATCGTTCCATTGGGATTGTAGGGAAGCGGAATCTGTATTCCGCCATACAGGCTTATGTTGAAGCTAATGACTAATATCTTACGAGGTCTAGAAAAGATATTAATTCGGTGGAGTTCATATCTGGACACTCACTATTAGGCTGGGTTCACATTACGTTTTTCCCCATACGGGAGCGCATACGGCGGGGGAGCTAAAAACTTGCACTGCTGTATGCGGTCCCGTATGTAATTCATTTCAATGAGCCGACCGGAGTGAACCAGTAGGCTCATTTTTCCCCATATGCGGTTTTCTACCGGACCTAAAACCGTGGTTGACTACGGTTTTAGATCCGGTAGAAAACCGCATACGGGAAAAATTAGCCGACCGGTTCACTCCGGTCGGCTCATTGAAATGAATTACATACGGGACCGCATACAGCAGGATACGGGAGCGCAAGTTTTTAGCTCCCCCGCCGTATGTGCTCCCGTATGGGGAAAACCATGATGTGAATCCAGCCTTACTCAAAGAAGGTGAACACTTTGTCCGTCCACCATGACAGAACCGTTATGGAGCATGTGTCCCCCTTTGAACACCACTTCTATGTGATGATCCTGTGTTGCAGTCTGTGTTATAGACCACAAATACATTCATATTATTTTCAGGCCTCAGAGCTTAAATCTTGCAGCAGTCTTTGCTGGCTTAAAGGCTGCATTCTCCTTGGAAAATACTTTTTTTTTTTTTTTTTTTTGCTGCCTGAAATGGCAAAATAAAGGAATTTTGCAAATAAGAATGTCCTACAGCTCCTGTGCAGACGATGTGTCTCCATGGTAACAGACAACAAACAGATTCTGTGTAGTCAGAATGCTGCAGTCCTAGTCCCTTCTTTCTGTCCTCCACTTGCGGTTAACTTATCAAATGGGTGTTAGCGTAAAGTAGAGGACAAATGGAAGGGGGTATGAGACTTCAGGACTGCACTACACAGAGTATGATTGTTGTCTGTTACCATGGAGACGTATAGTGGGCATTGCAGCTGTAGAAACAAAACAAGGAGAAATTTTGAGTTAAAGGACATCTGAAGTGCAAAATATCTTATCCCCTATCCTTCGGGGCGGCCGACACGCCCGCTCCATGTACCCCATAGAGATACATGGAGGGGGCGTGTCTGCCGTGGCTTTCAGCTGGGGACGAAACTTCACTTCCTGCAGACTGCCGCGGCCCTGTTCAGGAGATCCTGGGGGCCCCAGCGCTCGGACCCCCCCGCAATCTATAACTTATCCCCTATCCTTTGGATAGGGGAGAAGTTATTTTGCGCTGGAGTACTCCTTTAAGACCTGTTGCAAGGTTTCTTTGTTATTTAATTTTTATCGGGTCAATAAGAAATAATCTGGTTGTGAGGGTAGACACAGTCTTTAAATGGGTACTCCGCCCCTAGACATCTTATCCCCTATCCAAAGGATAGGGCATAAGATTTCTGACACAGGGGTCCCGCCGCTGGGAACTCCCGCGATCTCTCCTGCAGCACCCCCTGTCACCTGGTGCACGGAGCGAAGTTCGCTCCGTGCACCAGATGACAGGGGGTGCTGCAGGAGAGATCGCGGGGGTTCCCAGCAGCGGGACCCCGGCGATCAGACATCTTATGCCCTATCCTTTGAATAGGGGATAAGATGTCTAGGGGTGGAGTACCCATTTAATGCTTAGCATTGAGCAAATTGTCATCTCTACAGTACACCAGGACATGTACCATATTCTGATGAAGGAAGAACGGTCTCTCCTACTGTATGAAAGGAGCCCAGCCAAGATGTTGGAGGCGTGTCTGTCAACAAGCTTGTTGACCATTTCCAATAACAATCAGCAAAATTTTAACACAGGCTACAACTCGAGACAGTACAAGATGAGTATTATGTCGTTACGGTACCTACGTACTCAACATAAGCATAGACATGAAACATCTCCGTAGACTACCATTTAGTCTTCCACGTTGCGGACTACGAGCCAGTTCTAGTAACACCCTACGTGCCGAAACTATCAGAATTGCCAGACCTATAAATGCCAGATTAAAGGAATTGTTTATACCCACAAAGTGCAAAAAAGTGTATGTGTGGGTATGTGCGTTTACTATGGCTTTGATGGACGTGCTGTTACACTTTACCTAATCCAAATTTCCTTTATTTTACCTGCCATGTATAGTTATATTTTAAGCAAACTGCCAAAAAAAAAAGGAAAAGAAAACAACAACAAAAAAAAGGAGCTGAACCCTTTACAATTGTTACTAGAGATTTATAATGGAATCCGGTGTCATGAGAAAAATCCAGGACCTTTCCAAACAAAGCTGAAAATTACCTCTAATAAACTATGTGCAAATAGTTCTGGCTATATATATAAATATATAAATATAAAAGGTATTCCGTTTTTGTATTGTGATGCTTTATTTGTACAGGACACTTTTTTTTTTTTTTTCTTATCGATGTGTTTTAAATCTATTGCCATTCATTTGTGTTACTTCATTGTAAACATTATTACTGTGCCAAATGTACTGTACTCAAGAGGATGTGAATGTGTATTTGTTTCAGAACCCAATAAATACAACAATATTAAATGGATAATGATGTGTCTGTTTAAAGTTGTCTCTTTCTATGAAGAATATTTAGTAGCTGAGGTTCTAGAACAGTGGTCTCCAACCTGCGGACCTCCAGCTGTTGCAAAACTACAACTCCCAGCATGCCCGGACAGCCAACCGCAGTTACATAGTTAAAGGGGTACTTCGCTGGAAAAATAAAAAGTGTTTAAAATCAACTGGTGCCAGAAAGGTAAACAGGTTTGTAAATGACTTCTATTTAAAAATCTTAATCCTTCCTCCAAGCTGCTGTATGCTCCATAGGAAGTCTTTTTCTTTTTGAATTTCTTTTCTGTCTGACCACTGTGCTCTCTGCTGACACCTCTGTCCATGTCAGGAACTGTCCAGAGCAGGATAGGTTTGCTATGGGGATTTGCTCCTACTCTGGACAGTTCCTGACATGGACAGAGGTGTCAGCAGAGAGCACTGTGATCAGACAGAAAGGAAATTCAAAAAGAAAAGAACTTCCTGTGGAGCATACAGCAGCTGTTAAGTACTGGAAGGATTAAGATTTTGAAAAATCTGTTTCACTTTCTGGCATCAGTTGATTTAAGAAAAATATTTTCCTGTGGAGTACCCTTTTAAAAAGGTTGAAAAAAAGACGGTCCATCAAGTTCAACCTATAACCCTACTGTGTTGATCAAGAGAAAGGCACAAAAAAAAAAAAAAAGACTGATACCAATTGCCATGAGAGGCAAAATTCATCCAAAGCTCTTCAGGACAGTTTCATTACACATATCAGCCCTTCAGAAATCTCTTCTAGTGTCACATGAACCATATGGCACCCACTTAATTGCCAGCTGCTAAACTAAATTTTAAAAAATCTGATCTGGTATCCCTGCTGGTGTTAACCCATGACATGACAATCCATTGATCCATCCTGACTACTTATGTATACTTTTTTAAACCCTGTGTTAATATATTGCTGGTATTGTGCCTTACCCAATAGTCCGTTTGGGGTTTGGTTGTCCTATCAAGTAAATATAGATCTGGCTCTTTGGTTCTCTGATGAACCCGGTTGTATTGAGGAAACACGTCGGAACTGGTAAATTGTAAATGTACATCTGAAGGCTAGATTGTCATAACAATTGTTGCGGTGTCTTTGATGACAACATTACCTGGTCAATGATTATGTGCACGAGAACATCACTGTCGTTGAGGCCACCCTGTTAAGGAGGTGGGTCCCTCAAAAAGTAGGAACAGCAGGTGGAGTGTCATTAGTTTTAGAGGGCACAACATTCTCAAACCTCTATATGGTACTTTGTGCTAGACATATAGCTGGCATCTAGCATTTAGAGACTGGCCCGACACTCCTTGATCTGTATTCCATGGGTATTTGGGTTGCGACAGTTTTGAGGTGTTTTGCGTTTAAATATTTGTTGATATATATTTTAATCTGACAAATTATTGTTTTAAGGGTTCCTAGATCTGAATTAGAATTGAGGGATTATGTGAAAGTCAGAATTAGACCTGTAACATCTGATACCGAAGACAAGGTTGTTACCGTGATAATCAAACAAAGCAACCAGTTTTGGACCATAATGACTACATTACTAAAATGACAGGTTCCATTAGTCAGACTACCAGCACATGACAAGAGAATACTTATGCAGCGTGGCTTCAGTAGGAACTATTTTACATTGATCATTCTGCTAACTTCACATATCTGGTTATAAATGCCCCCTGGTCAGATGCGGGGCAAATTTTTCAATGGCAAAAGGACATGACATTACATGATTTGTGGCATACAGAAGGAATTCATCATTTTTGTTTGTTTTTCTGGCTTGTCACACTTTTACTCACCTTAATTGCCTACTTCCCCAAACACTATACAGTAGTTGCCTTTCAAACATGAGTTATGTAACCTGTAGGCATGTGTGTTTGTTACAGTGGATCATTGTTTCCACCTAAAGTGTGGATTAATGCATCGGCTACAATGCCAATATGGTGATAACAAAGGGTATTAACAGTGGCAGGGTTATGTGAGAATGTCAGGATTCTGGGTGCTTTTATCTGCCTAGTGTATTATAGTAGTTGAAATGTATTATAATACATGAATAAGCAGATGGATAAGAAAGGAAACACGCATCTCAATAGTAAAGTCCTACTCCCAGAGGAGCTTTCACCCAAGCCAAGAATTGTGCCTCATAGGGGGAGATTTATCAAAACCTGTTCAAAGGAAAAGTTGCCCTGTTGGCCATATCAACCAATTAGTTATTTGTTTCTTTCATTTTGAAGAGTCCTTGTTAAAAATGAAAGAAGCGAGCTGATTGGTTGCTATAGGCAACTTTTCCTCTGGACAGGTTTTGATAAATCTCCCCCATAATTACCTAATAAAGCTAAGCCTAGGTTCACATAGATGTTGTCTTCCATCATATTCAGGGTCTGTTTGAAATGGGTCGGAACACAACAGCCACTGCTGGGTCCCGACAGAATCCCATTTACTTGAACAGGGTCGGTTGGGGATCCAGTAGATTAGAAGAGTTTAATGGAGAAAAAAATAATAGTGCATGCCCTATTTAAACTCCTGTCGTTCTGACAGAATTTCCAACAGAACTCTGAATAGCGGAGCCAACAGCAATGTGAATGAGGCCTAAGAATCCAAGAATAAAGAAACCACTTGGCACAGCTGAGAAATGCACGGTCCCGGACGAAACAAAAGCTCCAGGTATAATAGCTAACAAAGTCCTGTTATTTCTGGGGTGCTCAATTCAGAAAGACCAGTCAATAATCCATACACTATAAGAAGGCATGAACGGCACTCACCGGTACCTGAAACGGGAATCAAAGCTTTTTTAGATCAGTGCAAATTAAACAGACATAACTGGAGAGTTCAGGACGCCAAGGCGTCCTGAACTCTCCTGTTATGTCTGTTGAATTTGGTTTTATCTAATAAAGCTTCAGTTCCCGTTTCAAATATCGGTGAGTGCCATTCATACCTTCTTATTCTGTATAAATCTATGAATGTTTTTGTACTTTTGGAGTATGAGGGACTAATATGTCTCCTGGTGAAGACTGCAGAGCTCACATAGGAGCATTATATATATTTTATATAATTTTTTTATCCAAGAGCCGAGGAACATCTTACACAAAAAAAACGTGCATAAAGGATGCGGTCTATCACAAGCCCTTCTCTGATAGGAGAGAGGCCCCCCCAACAAACCTTACCCTTCACCTCCGGACCAAAAGGTACCTGCGAGGTTCCAGGTTCAATGTCCCTTTTCGCCGAAGCTACTAAGGGACCACAAATGCTCCCGGCATCCCCCTTGGCGTTAGCCAAGGTATCTGCCCGCAGAGCCGATTACGGTCGGTACCCTGCCAAAGCAGGAGTACCCGGGGTGTTTGCAGGGAGTTGCGGAACCTAATGGCCACACACACCTCCCCTAGACCGCCAGGAGCGAAACCCAGAAGGGCTACCGCATTCTGACAAATCCTGTGGACACACAACACGCAAAAAGTGACACAGTGAGACAAAAAAGAAATAAATAAGTGAATGTGCGCAGATATACTACCCGGACATCCGGCCGGATCTATAAAAATGTCTCTGATTCTAAGCAAAAGACCGTGAATCAAGAGGTGAGTGCCACAAAGGTGAAGAGATCATGGTGCCCGTGCTTCAACTCAGTGAGCCAATACTCCCAGTGAGTTTCGGCACCTCGGGGTCACCACTCCCCGAGGCACTAAAGTACCTCTGCTCTTGACCCTCTCAGCCTTTTTGTGAGACCCGGAGGAAACAGGTCACATCGGGGCAGCCGTCGAGCTGATTCCTCAGAACCAGCTCCGGAACGCCCTGGTACACCTGCTCCCTACCATGCAGCAACCATCCCCACCAGCTCCACATTGGCGTCGCCTGCCACCAGCATGAAACTGATAAGAACAGATACTACACTTGATCTTAACCAAAAGGCCGAGAAGCGATACCGGCTCCGGTCTCCGACGCGATCCTCTTCCTGGTTGCTGGTGGTCGGCGAGTCATATTGTGCTCAGCCAATCACCGGCCGCAGTGAAGACCGTTTTGTTTTGCATGTTAACACTATAGTAAGGTCTAAGACAGTTTCATTAGGGATTTCCTATTCGTATAACCCATCATTGCATGAAAATTAAGAAAAACCGTTTAGTTCTATTGTTTCCAATTTGTGTTTGATTCGGATTAAACAGTAGAAATAAGCTCCCGACTTTGTATCATAACTAAGGAATTCAATGGGATTCCATTGCGGAATTCCACAAAATATAGGACTGGTCTTATATGTTTGCAGAATAAGGAAAGCAGAATTTCTGCTGTGGAAATTCCGCTGTCTTATTAGAACTTCAGAATCCCATTGAAATCAATGAACAGTAAATTTCGGTGGAATTTCCGCTGGGTGAACATAGCCTGTGAAATGTTTAGATCTGAAGTGGTCTCATCTTAAAAGTATCTTAACCTGTCAGTTCTGTTTTTTTTTTTTGATTCAGTAAATATTTGAATACCTCATAACATAAGAATTCTGGACTATCTGCTGTTAGAACTTTTCTTTAAATTGTTCCTCTGCCATTCCTCCTGGAAATGTATGAATACATTGACAACTGGGTGTTACCTATCCCTCAGTCAAAGGGGCATTTCTCAATACACTCAGAAACTGTCCAATCAGTGCTGACAGTGTTAGGGTGCATGCACACCATGTTTTTGCTATACAGTTCCCATATACGTTTCAAGTTAAAAACCGTATGGAACTGTATAGAAAACCGTATGCATTGACTTAAAATTGTAAACCGTATATCAAACGCATCATCCGGTTTAGTCCGTTTTGCATCTTATAAGGTTTTGTCCGTTTTTTTACCCGTTCCCAAAACTGTAGTCTACCACATTTTTTGGTCCGGGAGAAAAACTGTATTAAACTGTATACGTTTTTTTTAACATGGGAGTCAATGGGAACCATACAGAACTGTATGTGCTTACGGTTCCATACGGTTTTCCCCTTACGGTTTTTGACTTTGCACAGTTTTTGTTCTTGGAATCAAACAAGTGAAACTTTATTCAAAATGGAGTGAAAAGTTAAAAATGTATACGTTTTCTTAAAAAACGGTTGCAACCGAACATCATTTTTCAAACTGTATATGGGTTAAAATTTGGACACACGTTTTGATACAGTTTAGTCAGGTTTTGAGAAATCCGTTTTTCATCAAAAACCTGATACGGGAACTGTATTGCAAAAACGTGGTGTGAATGCACCCTTAGACTTTTTGACTAGAGAAATGATAACGCCCAGTGGTCAATTTGATTATGGATTTCCAGGAGGAATAAAAGAGGGGGGGGGGGGGGGGCAGGGGCCAAATCAGAATTCTTAAATATTCTCTAGATTTGTTGTTTCATGAAGAATAAAAGTTTCAACTAAATCAGACAGTTAGAAGATTTAGAAAAGGGAAACGGAGTAATGTACGACAGGCGGTGAACATCCAACCATGATATTGGGTCAAGTCTGTTGTTAACTACAAAAATTCCTATGTAAACAAAAAAGTAATAAATCACTAAACATGAAAGTTTTTGAAAATGAGTTTGCATTGTATCTAAATGGTCAACTGGTTCTCCCTTAAAAGACACCACTAATAGTTGGTTAAGGCAACAAAGTAGAAAGATGAGTAGAATAGTGGCTGCCCAAAGCGTCCCCCGCAGGCCACAGCTACATAAACAAAGGGTCAATCAGGGTAATTACAGAACATCCACATCACCTTTCACTGCTTTTTACTTTGAAAGTGTCAGGAATGTAAATGAGGCTTCATACGTGATGTGACATTAGAGAACGCTGTCCAGATTAAAACTGGTTTTATGACCTGAGAGATTCTTGAGATCTGACAAGATAAATAGAAAGGCCCTAACTATTTAAAAAAAAAACACGCTTGTTATCAATGTTCTGACATTTAAGGACATTTTAGAGATTCCAAAAACAGCCCAAAGAAGTTCCAGAATGTGACAACTGACCTACAGCACAATCTCTTACAGTGTTTACCATCTGCACGTTGTAGGTTGTCAACTGCATTCACATTCAGGTTACTTTAAAAAAAACGTAGCAAATATGTATTGTACAAGCAAAAAGAGTGACAAACCGAGAAGCTGCTAAAGACTCTGGTAAGTGTTATAGTTTACCACAGCTGATTCAAAGCCTGCTCTATTATGTCCTCTATGCTGCTGCTTCTATGGGTGTATAGAAAAGCAGAACCCCGTCTTTAGTGAAATGTATGGGAGATATCATAGAGTTTAGTCTATACCCACTAGCTCAGGGAAAATAGAGTTTTTAGGGGAAAAAATGGAATAAGAGATAAAGCCTGAGGAGTGGTACACTCCTGAAAAGTGCCATTTACAAAGTATATATTGGCCAGAATGCACAAACATGACATCCTAAAAAGTTACCTGAAAACCACTTTCACCTTTTATAGGTGTATGTGATTAAAAATAAATAGGTGATCTATTCTCAGGCCCATAAGCTGCAATATCACACATAGCCAATGGAGCAGCCATTTTCCCCTCATATACCCACTTTAACTCACATAGTCACTTTAATAGTGGCAAATATTTCTGCCTCTTTTACTTGAACTATTATCTTCTTGTGTTCAGTTGACCCACGTAGTTGTAAAATGGTCATCATTATTTTCAAAGAAGTCTTACCTAGAAGGGACCAGCTCCTTCACAATCAATGGCCAAGGTGGTGATGGGCAGTAGGACAATCTGGGGCCCAACATCACTCCAGGCCCAGGTGTCAAGATTCCTGACATGAAAAAGATTGTGGTCGGGAAATGGAGCAGGACATCGGCAACACCATGGGAGCCCTGGTGTTTTTTGGATACTGCAATGGCCAAAAGTCTCTCCCGCTGGATAATCCCTTTAATAATATTTAACCTACTTTGAATTACTAGACTTTATATATTTTCAGCTAGTTTGTATACATATCACTAGTCGGCTGTAACAGTGGCATTTTAAGTAAATAAAACTTAATTTGTATTTCAGAAATATTATTGTTTATTTTTCATAAGTGCATTTTAACCCTTTGATAATGCAGCGTTGCTTTGCCCTTAACCCCTTTCCACTATAGGACTTATGGGTATGTTCTGGAAAGGGGTGACCAGCATCGGAGCGGGATTGTGACGTCATCCCGCTCCATGCCGCCCCCCGGCTGGGGTTGTCATACAAGGAATGGAGCTAATAGCCTGCAGCGGCAATTCCCTGATCAAGGTCGATTGCAGGACATAAAGTATGTTATTGTGTGTGTGCGCATTCTTGTGTAAGCTGATCAGGACCACTGCAAGGTAATCGCAAGGTCCCAATTAGCTTACATGATGGCCGAAGGGTCCTACCTACCTCCGTGCTGCCTGATGTCTTCTCTGCTGCTCCAGCCTGCTTTGGCAGGCTAGAGCAGCGCAGCGCAGATAACACTGATCAATGCTATGCAACAGCATAACATTTAACAGTGTTAAAAATCCAGTGATTATATTATAATCCCATATGGGGGCTAAAAAAAAAAAATAATAATAATAATAAATTTGAATAAGCCCCTCCCCCTTTTGACATTTTATTATGTAAAGTAATGTAAAACAATATACAAAAACGTGGTATCACCGTGTTCATAAATGCCCGAACTAGTACAATATGATGTTAATTAAACCCCATGGCCAATGGTGTAGACATAAAAAAAATACCAAAGTCAAGAATTGCAGATTTTTGGTCACTTCATATACCAGAAAAAAAAAAAAGAATAAAAAGCGATCAAAAAGTCCCATCAAAACAAAAATGGTACCGATAAAAACTACAGATCACATATAGCCCCTTATGAGGAAAAATAATAAAGTTATAGGCCCAGATTTATCAAACTGTGTGAGGTAAAAAGTGGAGTGATTGTCCCACAGCGACCAATCACAGCTCAGCTAAAGGGCTCTGGTAAAATGAAAGCTGAGCTGTGATTGGTTGCTGTGGGAAAATCACTCCACTTTTTACCTCACACAGTTTAATAAATCTAAATCTGGGCCATGGGGCAATGTTTAGGTTTTTATTTTTTATAATATCGGCCTTTATTGGGAAAGGTGCATTTATTTTTTATTGAGAAACCTTTTATTTAGGTATTTTTATACTATACCCTGTTATACTGTACTGCAATACATGTGTATACACTGACAGTTTGCATATGAGACCCAGCCTATGGCTTCCATCCTTGATGGACAGGAGGCCATCAGACAGGCAGAAGGCCACCTTCTGGCCTCATGCTGCCATGGCAACCATCAGGACCCCGTTATCACATAGCTGGATCGCCAATGGGGAACAGGGGGATCCACCACTCCTGTCACTTCTATAGGTGCCGTGGTCAGTACTGACTACTGCATCTAAGGGGATAACACTGCCGAGACCGTTGTGATCTCAATCTTGGCAGCTGTGGTGGGATTCCAACTGTGATTGGCAGCCAGTTCCTTCTGCATCCGGCAGAGCCTTGACTAGCAGGTATTGCTGTGATTCGGTTATTAATACAGCCTGCCTATAGCAGACTGTACCAATAGAGTGCTGATCTTATAGATCAATGTAATGCATATGTAATACATTGATCTGTATAAGCACCAAAATTATTGCTTCTAAAAGTGTTTAAGCAAAATTTTTGTTTTTAAAAATATAACCCCCCCCCCCCCCCATTTCAATTCATCCTTCTATTTCTATTTTCCATTTTCTGATGCTGTTCACATTCATTGGACAGTGTCACAAGTTACTATCCAATCAGTGCTAACTACTAGTCTTTGTAAAGACCCACCCCATTGACATGGGGGACAGCACTAGGCAGAGTTCTAAGAGAAGATGCTCTAGAAATGTTGCTTTATAGGGGTTGCAAATATTTACTGAACCACTCAATATATTATAATTATATATAATTATAATATATTGCACCATTCCATTATGCTGTAGCGCTCTACGTTAATAGTGTATCACGTCACTGCCACATATGGTATAAATAATATAATATGGTTTCCTCAAGTCAACATCCAGACCCAAGCAAATTGCTTATTTTTAAATACAGGTTTCCTTAGGTCTCTAAGCAACAACTTAATAAAAAGTTATATTTAGTATCAATGTTATTATTTTCTGTAAGTCGTTCCATACAGTACTAGAAAATATGCCGAGAGGAACTTTCAGAAGAGGCTGTTTCCTGTGCTGCATTTATAAGCCCTAAAGGAAAGGGAATATCCGCTAAATCTAAATTTATTCTTGAGATTTATTTTGGTCTTTTTGGTTTATATAAAAGGAAATGTAAAAGGTTTAATATTATTATGAATGATTGGGGGTTGTACGTAACAGGGTACCACTAGGGTTTACTGGGACCTGGGGCTTCTGTCCATTTTATATATTGGCCATGGTACTTGTATCTCCTTGGACCATTTATCAATGCCATGGCTTAGGGTTCTATGCAAGATGTGACGCGAATAACAACAGAATGGAGCCAAGGGCAAAGTATTAGAGAGAGTTGATCTTGGGGAGACCAATGCTATATTTAGTATATTGCTCGTGCTGAAGACTATTAGCAGTAGGATTGTGAAACCTGAACCCTTGTTTTAGCCATAATTAGAATTCAATAAAGTGACAAAAGTACAAAGGTATACTACATACCACAAAAGTGCAAAAAACATAATATTACACAACTGCTATGGACAGAGATATATGAAGCTCCTTATGGTTGGGCACAGTCTTCTTAGCACAACCACCACAATTCCAAGGGAAAACATGAGCTAAATGTGCTTTCTCAATATACCGTACTTAAGATGTTTGAAAGCTGCAAGACATGGGTATACATAAAATTAAGAAATGTAGGTAGTAGTTTCATTTATAGTATGTAACTACATTTTAATAAAAAATATCAATATTATTTCTATTTTTAAACTCAAAGTAAAAGCAAACACAAAGTAAAAATGTACCTACCAGCTATATCCCTCCGCATATAACAGTAAACCCATCATACTGCCCCTATATAACATTCCCCTGCCATACTGCCCCCCTATAGCAGTTGGCCCCTCATGTAACAGTTCGCCCCCCCCCCATACTGTCCCATGTAATAGTAGGCCCCCATTCTGTCCACATATAACAGTTAGCCCCCATACCACCCCCATATTTCAATTGGCCCCATATAGCCCCCATATATAAATTAGCCTCCATACCTAAATAGCCCCCATCGCAGTAGGCCCACCATTAAATAGTGAGGCCCCCATACTGCCCCCTGATAACAGTTGGCCCCATATAGCCCCATATAGAGGTAGTCCCCCATCCCCATGTAGCCCCATACAGCAGTAGGCCCCCATTCCCATTAGTTACCACCAGTGCTCCACAGTCAGCCACAGTGATGTGTTCTCCTCCCCTGCTTCTCTTTGGCAGGCAGGGAGAGGGTGGGACAGGTCATAGTAAATGTGCGGGCACATATGTGCTAGCAGCATGTCAGCTCCCAGAAGCCACTACATTCTCAACGTTGTTTTGGTGGTTCTTAAAGCAGTGGCAGTGATTCTTAAACTTTAGGATGGATTGGGAGCTGAAGGTGAACCTCAAGCCACATGGCACTTAGGAAAGAGCTGCATTCAGTGTGCAAGCTGCAGTTTAGCCACCCCTGGTCCAGAGGATGAAACAGGAACATAGTCAGGAGAGGATCTAGGTGCAGGTGTTGGAACCGTGAGTAGAACAGGTACCAGGCAAATAATCCATGGCAGGAGAGTAATCCAGGAACGAGGTGGAAGACAAGGACAGAGTCAAGAACAGAATCAAAATACATGGAAAAAACTATCAGGCAAGGGGCAATACCTTGACCTTAGACAAGGTAGATAGGTCAAAGACCCCACCAGGCCCAACATCTTCCAGAAGTGGCAGTTGTCCAGGAGACTCAAAGCTGATATTCATGGACCAGAGAAGATCCTTGTCCAGGTCGAACAGGACGAGCAAAGAAGAGCAACTAAACTGATAAGGGCCATAGAGCTTCTTAGTTATGGAAAAAAGATTAAAAGAATTACATTATTTAGCATTTAGTTAGTATATACTGTAAACAAACTATACAAAAAACATGGTAAAAAGATGTTTTATGAACAATTTCCTCAAAAAAGGTATTTTTAAGAAGTCGTAAAAATGTCAAAACTAACTTTTTTTTATATTTTATAACTTTCCACCCAGTAATGTAGTCCATCATTGGTTGGCACTTGCTCGTCTCGTGGTCGGTTGGATCGGCCACGTTATTTATGATACATTCACTATTTTAGTCAGACTAACACAATGATTATGAAGGATTGTTGCATTATGGTTTATGTCTATTGGTAAATGAAGATCTGTATCTCACCTAGAAGTAGTGGACAAACAGGTTATAGTCAAGGTGAGAACATCGCAAACATCATTTTTCAGCCTTTGGGGAATTCTTGCTGACCCCAGGGATGATGGAAAATGTATGAACTGTCAAAGAAACAATGACACACGGAAAAGAAAGTGGGAACAACTAAACCGCTGATAGAATGGTTTGACGCAATCTGTTCAAGTTATTGCATCAGCAATGTTAAAAATTAAAGAAAAAAAACAAGTGTGACTTGATACATGTTTTTTTTTTTACTCCCTCTTTTTCAGAAAAATATGAAATTCTTTAAAATAATGATTTCGCTATGGTACAAATACATGTATGTAATGTTTTTTGAATCTTTGTTAAAGCTAATCTTTATTTGCAGCTTGACTAAAAAAAAAAAAACCTTCCTCCACAAAAAATAAAAATAAATAACAATGTTAACCAAATTTATTTTTGTCATTATTGTTCCAGTGGAAAGTGGAAAATACAACTTAGCAAATAGTTTTCATTGCTAAGGGGAACAGTGTTTCTGCTATGGGAAAAGTGCAGGAACTCTGTTCCCATGCGTTTCTACAGGGCTCCATTGGGTTGCGTGTTGGCATCATGTCAAAAAGGGTTGCTGATGGGCCCAAGGACTTAACATGATCTAATTGTGAGTATTTCTGAGACTTCACTCTGCCCTCTATAGTCTATGGGCTCAGCAACTAGTTGGGTGTAGCTTGGCATCACTTTTTCACAGGATATCAACCTACAGCTCAATAGTGCCCTGAAAACATGATGGTGTAAGAATCGTGAATTCACACAGTTTTCTGGGCATGTCACACATCGACAATATCACACTAGGATTGTGATGCTTTCTGTCAACCCTCCAGCTATGCAAAACATGTGAATATCCTATTCATGTTATGGACCCTTGGGGTAAGTGATCTTCTCCAATGGTGGATTTATCTTTTATTATTCATCATGGCCAACATTATCATTTGGAAAAGCATGCAAGTACTTACTACTGAAACCACCCTGACGAGTCATTAGCATCTGTGAAGTGTGTTGGAGGACACAATATAACAGCATGGGACAGAGTTTCATCTCCATCAAGGATGTACATAAAAATTCTGTCTCCACCATTCAAGTCCATTAAATGTGGATGCAAAGGTTCATAAAGGGCCAGGGAGAAAATTCCTGAACATACCAGGGTCTTGGAACAGATAAAAGATGGTCTGATACCTGTATATGCTATAAGGGACTTATGCATCTATCTTACTCAGTGTTCATTTACAGTATAGGCTCCAGTAGCAACTCTATATAACTATATATTCCATGTCTTTATTTAGGGGATGAAATACAATTAAATATGACTGCTATTTATTATAAAAATTATGTCCTCTGCATGGATTTTGTAAAAAGAAAAGGGGCAAATATGCCTCAATTGTGCGCTGTAGGCACACCGGTGGGGATTTATCATGCATTTACTCCTGCTTTCAAGTGTAACAAAGTTGCAAATTTTTGCCTAAATCCCAGTTTGCACAAAATTTAAATTTTTCAGTTCTTTACGCTGCCCATGCCAACTGTATTAGTGAAAAGCATTCGGGATCTTTTGGATTTACGATGACATATGTCTGCACACAGATGTACGTTTTAGCTAAAAACTACACCAGCTCTAAGTTAGGGGGTGATTTCAGTGAGGAGTATGGTGGAGCCAAAGGTGCATCTCTAAATAAATCCAATGCATGGTACACTAGTGGGTCAACCATGTTCCAAGGACTATTCGCAACCAATCAGATCCCATAGAGGGGCCGGGCAAGTCCCAACAACAAGGCCTGTATAAGAGATCCGATCAGCCATTTAAACAAGAGTTTAATCGTTCATTGGCTGATCACTGGCACTGACACAGTCATTGGTTCTATGAACCCCGGTTCAGCCAGTAATCACCCTGTGTGAAGAGATCTTCAATCTTATTGGTGGGTATGGGCAACTACTAGCACTAGTATTGATAAACCTCCACACTTGGACTATTGTTGCTTCCTTTTAATTTTTTTCCTTTTCTTTTTTGGCATTTTTATTTACAGAGAGTAAAATAAATATTGAACACTTCACCTTTTTTCTCACAAAATACTGTTTTTTTAGACAACAGTATCTGCTAATTCCAGGTCTTGAAGCTCTCCACAAGTGTCCTTTGCTCAACTCTTCTGATTATTCTTTTCACTCCTCTCTGAGGAGCACCTGGTTGAGACAAATTTATGGAGAAATACTTGTCTTTACCCTTTGTATTATGGCCCCAACAGTGCTCACCGGAACTATCCAGAAGCTTAGAAATGCACCTGTAACAAATGCCATTATTGTGTTTAGCAAAGGTCTTGAGACAGCTCTTTGCTTTTACCCATCATGATGTGTCTTATGTGAAGCCTTGGCAATGTGACGCTTTTGTAGGCCATGAGTTGGGGATCTGAAATGCTTTTTAATTACTGATAGATTTTATCTGTTGTCTTGGCTTTCCATGCCTTTTTGCACCTCTTTTGTTTCAACTACTTTTCCCTTGTGTCATTTTACATTATTACGTATAACTGCATTTCTGAGTTTATTTGTTTTGGTTTCTTTGTATGTATGAATTACTTGGCTTGTTACCAACATCTGGTAAAAATGTCATGTTCATAGCACCTTTGGAAATATATATATTTAGTGAGAAAAATGGTAACGTGTGCAATACTTATTCCACCCGCTGTATGTAATGTTGAAAAATCTAATAAAATGTAAATAAAAAGGTGAACATCTTTGGGCCTAGAAGTTAATTTATGGACATAGAGCCAGATACATTTCCCTACACAGTGGACAGGCAGGAGTGCTGATGCACGGAGAAAAACTTTGAAGGGGGCACTGCTCTAAAACATCACTGGATCTCAGGATTGGTGGGGTTCCTACCAGTCAGACCACCAATCAGGTGAATCCTAGCAAATGTTAATAAACCTTTACGGTAGTTCCTTAAAATGTGCATTAGTAGCAATAGGAACTTCAATTTTTGATATGGCGATTAGCTGTAAAGGGCCCATACAGTATCACAAGTGAGATTTCCAATAACTATTCATGCAGATCAGTAACCGTGCTGATGTATCACTCCAATAATGGACAGCACCATTATGGTAGAGGTAAAGCCGAGGAGATTATACACAATGAAAGCTGAAAATCACCGTCAGCATGGAGACATTGCTCCCAGGCTTTACACCGGCCACGCATGACTTTCTATTATTTGGAGTGTGACAGCGCAAGTTTCCTTTCCAAACAAAGTGCGGTTTACAAATGTAAAACTCAGCAGTGAAGTGGAACCAGCTCGTGACGCCGTAAATCCTCAGTCACACACAACAAAGACTTAAGAAAATCCCAGAATTTATGTTTTTTGAAACAATATCATAACTTTTCAATAAATATGAGAAGCAAAAATAAGGAAACTGTAACAAATAGGAGAATGTGAGGTGACATTTACGATGGAGTATAAACCAAAGCCTATGTTGTATATGCTACATCCAGATTCCTCCCCGCCATGTATGTATGTGGTCTGCGTTGCAGGAAATAGGAGATCATTACTTAATGTGGGATTCTGACATCTGGAATCCGGCCAAGGTTTGCTTCCCAGCTGGACTTTGGGTGCTGGATAAAATGTGGACGTGTGGGTGAAGTGGATTTGTGTTATGATGAGATTATCAGAGAAGGGGAAATAATCTTTCTCCATAATCCTACAAAAAATAAGGGGTGTAAATGTTCACCCATGGTCTAGTCTGTAGGGGGCACTATTCTAGTAGAGTGGCTTCTTTCCATTTTTTGTACATGTACATTCTTTTCTTTTGGGTTGGTAATTTCCAGTCTTTGTCATCTTCTCTATGTTTTTCTGCTTAGTACTTGACTTTCTGGTCCAATCGTTTTCTGTGACTAATACTTCGGTAGTCTTGGCCTATTTAATGATACTGCTATAGTCTTATTGTATGTCTGACTACTTGACTCACCTGGGTAATAACTTGACCGTACTTCATCTACTCTTATAACATAGACTCTTTTGACCTGGTTCGGGGTTGGACTCCTGTTTAGGGACATGACCCTATTGGTGGCCATGGTTGGGATAGAACTTCATCCCTGGCATCTGAATGGACCAGACAATGACACATAGATATATGGGGTCCATTATTAAAAATTTTGCATGGAAAAGGGACATGATGGACCTTGAGTATTTGCCCTTCTTGCCCACCCTACAATCCTAACCTCTCCAGTTGTGAATATACTGTATAAGCAAGTACAGCCACAATTGCGAACATCACTGAATGACAGTATCTTGGACATATGACCTGATGATTGCAGATAAATGTTGTAGCAAAGTGTCTGACTGCTGGGATCCCCCGCAATCTCCAGAGCAGGGCCTGTCTTTTACTTTGAAGCACTCTGGCCCCCACCTTCCGAGACAAACTGGTCTCAGGAGTGACGGCCTGCTCATCCAATCTCCAACTGAGATGGGACATCACTGTGGCTGGTGATTGGTGGAGCAGCCCATCACTCCCATGACCAGTTCTTCTCAGAAGTAGGGAGTTGGAGTGCTCCAAGGTAAGAGACAGGCCCCATTCTGGAAATCAAACACTTACCCCTTATCCTGGGGATAGGCAATTAAGTTTTACTTAAAGACCAATATTTTTTTTTAAACCATAACACATTATTAAAACATACTTGTCATATTACAGAAAAAAAATAATGCTGATATATGTTCCTTACTGGGTCATACAGATGCTTTACATGCCTTTTTTATGTGTCTATTTTCTGTATTTGGTCCACAAATCCCTCTGTTCTGCTGCTCATTCATTCTGACATCCACTGCTCAGGAAGGAGTCTGTCTGAGGCAAGCACTGAGCCCGCCCTCATTCACCATGTATTCACTTCCTCCCTGAGTCTGCTGTTCAATCAATCAGGCTGCTCTTTAACCCCCTCCTCTCTGTTTTCATGCTGCAATCTGATAATGTAGGAGTGAGCACAGAGAAGTACTAGTCCCGTTCTTGCTTCCTGGACTTTGTCCCTGCCTGTGCTTTATCTGGGACAAAGATGATGCTGCAGCCGGACAGGATGTTCTAGATGGTATGGAGACCCCTAGTGGTCTTTTTGTTTATAAGCCATGATTTCTATAAAAAGGAGATAACACTTCTTTATATATATATATATATATATATATATATATATATATATATATATATATTAGAAAGATTAATGTTTTACCAAGATGAACAACATATAATTTTTTTTAAACCTCTGTGCCCATTTAATACCTCTGTGTACTAACTTCAGATGACATCCTTAGGCTCAGTCCTTGCCTGATAGAAGAGCCATAAATTACACCTCATGTAATGTAAATGCGCCATATTGCTGGCTAAAATCCTACATGTTTATCTATTGGTGTCATCACCAGCAGCATAAGAATCTAAATGATGTAATGGAGGGGCAGCCTGTACTCCAGTTACCGCACTACCTTGGAGAGCAATGGACCAGCACTCAGAGCTTGGCACCTTCGAGACTGTTTACAAAAGGACTTTCAGAGTCACGTTACAAAATGGTAAATCAATGCCTGGGAACCTCAATCTTATATTCGGAGAAGTAAATTGAAACTATTCTTTCAATACGTAAATGGTTTGCCCAAGGTGTCACCTCTCTTTACAGTGTTTTTCCAAAAGATCGACATTCATGAAAATACTCTGCACATACGGCATTATATAGAGTGCAGTGGAAATATATACACATGACTTGTGTGAAAATTTGTGCAATTTTTCTTTTCATTTGCACAATTTTCTGTGCCTGATTTAAAGGGGTACTCCGCTGCCCCAGCGTTCAGAACATTTAGTTTCAAACGCTGGGTGCGGGCTGCGGGGGATGTGACATCTCGGCCACGCCCCCTCAATGCAAGTCTATGGGAGGGGGCGTGGCGGCCACCACGCCCCCTCCCATAGACTTGTATTGAGGGGGCATGGCCGTGATGTCACGACGCCCGCACCCAGCGTTCCGAACTAAATGTTTTGAACGCTGGGGCAGCGGTGTACCACTTTAAGAAATGGTGCCCCAACATAACAATGTTTTTGTTTTTTTAAAGGATGTGCAATTCGGGAAAAACATGGAACAACAAACCTCCCACATCCTACATCACCTAGGGAGTGGAGTATACCGAGCAATTTTTTACTCAAACATTATTGTTACACAGATGGTAAATGCAATGAACCTATCTGTACACATTAGGCCACGCTCCTCTCCAAAAACAAATATACAAAACTGACAATGCAAGTGCAAACTGCAAAAAAAAAAAAAAAAAAAATACATAGCAGAAAAAGAATCACAAGTAAGGTGCAAAGCCTTTCAAACAACTCAAAACGCCAAAAATTTTTGTACAAAAACTATTTCAAATGTTTTTAGATTTTGGGCAGACAATGTCCTCTTTGGATGATTCCTTTTTGTTACAGGGGTCTTTATAAAATAAGCTGATAACAAGATGTCCTGATGCTGGGACTCCCAGTGATCGACTGTGATCTGAAGGTGAACCTGGTAAGTGTTCAATTTCCCTGCAGCATCACCACAGGAGAAATGAAGTATTACATCATGAATGGCAAAATCAAAAGTCTACCTATCTGAAGTATGTATGGGGGAGGTCCTTCAGAGAGGGGAAAAGTGTTTTGTAGCTTCCTCTTACACTCATACATTGTAACAGGTCATGGCAGATGGTGGATCCTCTGGGCCTGTGTGGATGATGACGTGAGCCGTGCCAGGGAGCGGAGTCTAAGGTGCCGCTGGTTTTCACCAGAGCCCGCCGCAAAGCGGGACGGTCTTGCTGCAGCAGCCGGCACCCAGGTCATCCACACAGGTGGCTGGGATGGGGCGTGGCACAAAAGGAAACTGGCAAGACGTGGTCAAGGTAGCAGTAGGTCAGGGCAGGCGGCACAGGTGCAGGGTCAGGTAACTGAACTAGGATCAGGAACACAGATATCAGGAACACAGACGCTTTCTCTAGGGCACAAAAGCAACAAAGATCCGGCTGGGAACAAAGGGAGGAGCTGATACTAAAAGACAGGGTAAAAGTGTAAACACTTAATTAAATGAGTACTGTCCCTTTAAATGTAAGAGCTCCGGCACGCGCCCTAGTAGGCGGGGGCACGCACGCCGGGGCTGCAAGAACAGGAAGAGCAGAGAGGTGAGTGACGGGCTGGGATTTGCATGCAGGCGCGTCCCGCGATGCGAATCCCAGCCCCACCGGCAGCAGGGACATGACAAGAGAGCGCTCACGGCCAGCATGTCTGGCTGGAGCGCAGATGTTACATACATGAACCCACTACATTAACCCAAAACCCCTAATAGGGTCATTTAACCCCGTGAGGACACAGCAATTTTTTATTCTCATTTTCTTTCTCCTCTCCGTTTAATAGCCATAAGTCTTTGAATTTTTCACCTACAGACTCATATGAGACTTGTTTTGTGCGGGACCGATTGTACTTTGCAAGGACATCGCTCAATTGACCACAAAATCTACGGTGAAGAAAATCTCGGGCAAACTTGGAAAAAGAAAAAGCACTTTTTAAAATGTTGGAGGGGTTTTGTTTCTATGCAGTGCACTTTATGGTTACAATGACACGTTATCTTTATTCTGTAGGTCCATACAATTCAAATGAAACCTATTTAAATTGGATATCATAATATTTTACTACTTTTTAAGTTTTTATTTTATTTTTGTAAGCAAATTTCTTCATATATGGGGCTGTATTAGGGCTTATATTTTGCGCTATGAACTGTAGTTTTTATCTGTACTATTTTTGGTCTGATAGGACTATCTGATCACTTTTTTTTCTGGTATATGAAGTGACCAAAAATCTGCAATTCTGGACTTTGGTATTTTTTACATTTACGCCATTCACTGGATGGTTTTCTTAACAATACATTTTTATAGTTCAGATGTTTCCGCATGTGTTAACACCACATATGTTTATATTTCTTTTTGTTTACATTATTTTATTTGAACAATAGAAAAAAAATTTTTATTAGGGAAATGGTTTATTAACATTTAAAAAAATATATATAAAACATGTTTTTCATTATTTTTTACACCTCATAGGGGACTATTACATATTAAAGCTAAAGGATGAGTTTAGATCACCACCTTCAGTGTCAGTTAGGGGTATAAAATGTGCCATGCATCATATAGAGACTCCATTGTACAGCACAGTCCAAACAATTCCTACCCACACACCAGAGATTCTGGATGGTCAAAAGACCTCTTTAGACCATTTTCTATTTACTACATGGAAGATCATGATCATTGTTAGCTGATTACAGATATGAGTGAAAAGAAGGCTGCCATGTTGGATTCATGTTGTACATTTTCAGCAGAGTTGTCAGGAATGGCTCTAGCAGACATGACTTACCGTATATACTCGAATATAAGCCGACACGAATATAAGCCGAGGCCCCTAATTCAACCCAAAAACCCAGGAAAAGTTATTGACTCGACTATAAGCCTAGGGTGGGAAATACAACATTCCCCCTTGTCGTCATCCCCCCATTTCATCATCACCCCCAGTCATCATCCAGACCCCCGTCATTAACACCCCCATCATCATCACCCTGTAATTTTGACCACCATTATCATCACCCTGTCATCATCCCCCCCCCCTTCATCATCATTGCCTGTCAATCCCTCGGGCCTTCGTCATCATCCAGACCCCCCTTTAGTTTTCTACTCACCTCACCTCGGTGGGAAGGAAGGGTGAGCTGGTCTGGGCCATCTATGCTGCAGGGACCGTCCGATGGGGAGGGTTAGTCATTCCGGGCTGTCCATTTTCACCGGGAGGCCCTCTTCTCTGCTCCGGGCCGGCCCCGGACTAGTGACATTGCCTTGACAACGACGCACAGGGACGTTCATGCGCAGGGTCATCTGCTGTGCACAGACGTCCCTGTGCGTCGTCGTCAAGGCAACCTCACTAGGCCGGAGCGGAGAAGAGGGCCTCCTGGTGAAAATGGACAGCCCGAAATGACTAACCCTCCCCACCAGACGGTCCCTGCAGCATAGATGGCCCGGACCAGCTCACCCTTCCTTCTCAACGAGGGGAGGTGAGTAGAAAACTAAAGGGGGGTCTGGATGTTGACGAAGGCCGCAGTGGTCTTTAACCTGCAGACCTCCAGATGTTTCAAAACTACAACTCCCAGCATGCCCGGACAGATCGGCTGTCCGGGCATGCTGGGAGTTGTAGTTATGCAACATCTGGAGGTCCGCAGGTTGAAGACCACTGAGAAGGGATTGACAAGCGGAGAGTTCACCAGAGTATAGAGTATAAGCCAAGGGGGGCGTTTTCAGCACGAAAAATCGTGCTGAAAACTCGGTTTATACTCGAGTATATACGGTACCTTTGGGACTTCAACATTCACTGCTTTCATACAGATCACAGAACAAGGCAGCAATCATTGTTGGTGAAGTCGGTATAGGTACCTCTGCAGGATTACAGGATCACTATAGTACCGGTCAATTATTACTACAATGTAAAAAAAAAAAAAAAAAAAAAAAAAAAAAAGAAGCAGACACTGTACACTAACTGGGGGCCATACAGATAAATTTTGTTGGAGTTTCCGAATTTCACAAAGTTCCAACCAGTGTTACATGTACATGTAAAAGCACCCAGGTGTGAATTAAGTATAAACAATTCACACCTGCTCTGTATCCCCCCTCCTCTCTGTTTTTATGCGGCAGTCTGATAGGACAGGAGTGAGCACAGAGGAGTGATGGTCCCGCCCACACTTCCTGGACTTTGTCCCAGCCTGTGATTCAGCAGGGATGGTCATGATGCTGCAGCCGGACAGGATTATGCTCTGGATGGTATGGGGACCCCTAGTGGTCTTTTTTTATAAGCCATGATTTCTATAAAAAGGAAACACAATTTTCATATGTATATAAGTATATAAGAAAGGTTATGGTTTTGCCAAAATGTACAAAATCTAAAAAAAATTTGAGTCTGGCAGTAGCCATTTAAGCAGTGATCTGAAGTTATTACACACAAGTATTAGTAATGTGCTATGGTTTACAAGATAAAGGTCTCCAACTTAAACTAAATTGGTTTTAAAGGGACACTCCAGTTAGATATAACTTATCTGTGGATAAGGGCTAAGTGTCTGATCTCCAGAACAGAATCCATGTCTTACCTTGCAGCGCTCCGACCCCCCCACCCCCCCCACCGGTCTCAGGAGTAACAACCTCTCAGAGATGTTCCCAGCAAACCCCAAATCCATACCCCGGACGATCTGTTGGGTGGAGGCACTGCCATAAATATGTACCCCAGGTAGCAGGGGCTCAGGATCAGCCTGCTGAGCACAGAGAGGTAACAATGATAAGGCCATTGCCATCGGACTTCGCTATTCAGCGTTCTGTCGGCAATCCGGCCAGAAGGACGGAAATTTAGGGGATGTTTTTTCTCCGCTAAATTCCTGTAAAATTACCAGATCACCGACGGACCCCATGCAAGTGAATGGGGTCCATTGGGACCCGATAGTATTTGTTCGCATCTGACCCGCTTTAGGATCCGATCGGACCTTTAACGGGTCGGATGCGAACGACAATGTGAACCCAGCCTAAGAGACCACAGGGATATAGGTGGACACCCCCAAAATCAGAGAGACGTAATATCAGAAATTGGATCATTTTATACAAATTATCTAAAATTACATGATGATTTGCAGTTAAGATATTTGCATAATCCTTATCACATAATCATTATTAATATAGTACATATGGAACAATGTCCTTACTACACGTTATAGAATATGAGATACGACAAGGGTGTCACAAGGACACACAAAAAGACAATACCTGTTCTACGGGTCACATATGGTCATTGTCCTCCCCCACCCCAATCCTAATGAGAACCAGCCTCAGGCCATTGGTTATTTTTCCTCAATGGAAATGGTCACTTATCACCTTTAAAGGTAACTCATACACAATGCATCCGGTCAATTGGGTGATTCGAGAGCACGTTCCTCGGCTTTAAAAAAAAAAACAATGCATCCGGTCAATCATCTGTGGGATCACTCATACCAATGATCCCTCCAGAAACATGTCAGACCAAGCTGGCCGATCAGCGAGTCACTAAAAAACCCCAAACCATACAATGTGCTTGCACACAGTATAAATTGATCGGTCACATCGAGCTGCTCATGCCATACACTTATGTTTCCACCGACCACAGCTGAAAAAAATCCATATACAGTGGTCCCTCAACATACGATGGTAATCCGTTCCAAATAAACCATCGTTTGTTGAAACCATTGTATGTTCAGGGATCCGTGTAATGTAAAGTATAAGACAGTGGTCTACAACCTGCGGACCTCCAGATGTTGCAAAACTACAACACCCAGCATGCCCGGACAGCCGACGGCTGTCCGGGCATGCTGGGAGTTGTAGTTTTGCAACATCTGGAGGTCCGCAGGTTGAAGACCACTGGTATTGGAGGTTATACTCACCTGTCCCCGCCGCTCCGGACCATCACCGCTGCCCTGGATGTCGCCTTACATCGCTGTTGCCGCGTCCCCAGAGTGTCCCCGTCGCTCTGGCAAGGCCCCGGCATCCTCGCTCTCCGTCGCCGCCATCACGTCGCTACGCACGCCGCTCCTATTGGATGACGGGACAGCGTGCGCACCGACGTGATGATGACGATGGAGAACGCCGACGATGGAGGGGATCCCGAAGAGGACGCGCCGGAGCCCCTAGGACAAGTAAGTGATTGGCAGCGGACCACACGGGACACCGTAAATGGCTGAAGCAGTCTGCGCTGCCGGATAGCCGTTTATGCGATGGCCCCAACAAACAAACGCATCGTATGTTGATGCTGCCTTCAACATGCAATGGCCTCTGAGAGGTCATCGCATGTTGAAATGATCGTATGTCGGGGCCATCGTAGGTCGAGGGATCACTGTATCGTCTTTGACCAATAGGCATCTAGGAGGGGTTATTTCATTCCTCTTGAGACTTCCAGCCCTTGCTGCTGATTTTACTTCACTTTGACCTTGCACTCTTGTCTGTGTCTGAGCACACATGTACTTTGTATAGCCATGGATTATTAGTTTGGTACTGTTTAGCTTTTACCTTCTTCTGTTTCTCAAGTAATTTGTCTGTACTGATCAGTTTTATCCTAAGTAGTTTTGTATCTGTATTAGTTACGTGTTCCTTGTATTTTGGCTTGTGTTCACACCAGTTTCTGTGAATCCTGTATCTTGACCCATGTTCAGACCTGTTTTGTATTTTGTATTTCTCCATGTTTAATTTTGAAGCTAATCCTGTTCCTCCTATAGTTAGTTCCGCTTTTTAGCTTCGCTATGTTTCTAACCTAGCAGTCTCTTTGGTCCGTGTTCAGACGTGTTGGTATTTGTGTGTTTTTGTATGTTTTTTTGTTATCCAGTATTTGCCTATTCTTGATCTATGTAGTGTCTGACTTCAGTTATCCTGTTCATTCCCTGCATTCCTGGTTATTCTTGCCATTTATGCTTTGGTATCCTTTCATGTTCATTCCTGCCTTTTATTTTGCTTTGGTTCTTGGGCTGTAGCCTGTACGCTATATACCAGCCGCTATGTTACCATGATATCTGTTTGTAACTACTTTGCAATCCTGCCTTTATTTAATATCCTGGTTCCCTGTATTTGTTAGCTTGTTACCTTTTGTATCCTGCACTTTGGTTAGCATATGGACTTTCTCCAAGTTGTAGAGCCACTGTCTAGGGTGGTTATTCAAGTAGGCAGGGGAAGTGGTTCTGGTATAAGTTCAGTGCTTACTCTTCCCTGCCCTACTTGACACCAAATATGTATTTTTTTTTAACTGGTTAGTTCTGTATTGAACATCGGAGCAGATGGCACCATTTTATGCAGCAAGTGGAGGCAAAAAGGACACTGGGTTCATGTACTTTTGGTATGTAAATGTTCACCATATATGCCAAAAGCTTTCCTATTATAAAGTGTGAAACCCTTACAAGTGACAGTGCTTCTCCTGGCACCATTGCCACCCCTTACATAGCCACTGTCATTTGAACAAACTTTGCATAGATGTCCTCACTCACCATTGCTGTGCTGGGTCTCTTCATCCAATCACTGTAGGCTGCTCTGTATGTTTTCAGACAGGAGTCTGATAGGACAGGAGTGAGCACAGAGGAGTGCTAGTCCTGCCCTCACTTCCTGGATTTTGTCCCAGATGATGCTGCAGCCGGACAGGATAATGTTCTGGCTGGTATAGGGACCCCTAGTGTTGTTACATAGGAACTGTGTGAACAAACTTTGTATAGATCAATAGTGAATATAATAAACTTAGTAATATATCTTATTAGACAAAAATGCTTCTTTCTCCTGTTTTTAACTCCCCTTCCTACTGCTGCTCAAATATTCTCTGAAAATCTGCTCAGCTTTGTCCTGTGTCTGCAAGACAAGAAATACAAATCTATGAAGTGGGGAAAGGGGAGAGAATTGCAAATTATCGATGAAGCTCCTCATGTACACACACAGGACAGCTTATCCTGAAGTCCCCTGAAATGACAGCTACACTTTAAAGGGGTACTCCGGTGGAAAACTTTTTTTTTTTTTTTTTTTTTAATCAACTGGTGCCAGAAAGTTAAACAGATTTGTAAATTACTTCTATTAAAAAAAATCTTAATCCTTCCAGTACTTATTAGCTGCTGAATACTGCAGAAGAAATTATTTTCTTTTGAAACACAGTGCTATCTGCTGACTTCTCTGTCCATTTTAGGAACTGACCAGAGCAGCATATGTTTGCTATGGGGATTTTCTCCTACTCTGGACAGTTCCTAAAATGGACAGAGATGTCAGCAGAGAGCACTGTGCTCGTGATTCAGCAGAGAGCTCTGTGTTCCAAAAAGAAAATAATTTCTTCTGTAGTATTTAGCAGCTAATTAGTACTGGAAGGATTGAGATTTTTTAATAGAAGTCATTTACAAATCTGTTTAACTTTCTGGCACCAGTTGATTTAAAAAAAAAAGTTTTCCACTGGAGTACCCCTTTAAGACCCAAGAATAGCATGGCTGGTTGCATGGAAGTCACATCAAAATTGGGACTATTGGACAAACCCCCACCAATCAGAGATATTGTTTAGGCTTTTACATTATGGGCTCTACACAGTGGTCCTAGCTAACTGTCCAATGTGTATGGAGGAGTGTGTCTTCAGCTGTTGCAAAGGTGCAACTTCCAACATGCCCGGATAGCCATAAGCTGTCGTTGGTTTCGCAACAACACTGCTCTAAGAGGTGGTGTCAGGGAAAAGAAGAGCATGTTAAATTTTACCTCCTGATCCTTTTGTTTTCCCTAGATATGAACTGACACTAGAGGAGTCTGGCAGCAGCCTTCACTCTGTTCCTCAATAAAATACATGAATGCTTTGCTGAGTATTTATTGTGCAGCTGTTACCTAAACATTCATTGGTCATATAGGCCATCTTTATTTAAGTCCTGTAAAAAAACCTTTAAAGTATAACAGTACGGCTGTCCGGGCATGCTGGGAGTTGTAGTTTTGCAAGATCTGGAGGTCCGCAGGTTGAAGACCACTGGTATAGATGGTCTATCTTTCAGTGTTCTCACACTGGTAAAGGCAGATATGCCTAAGGCTACTTTCACACTGCCGCTATTCTCCTTCCTGTTAAAGGGGTACTCCGGTGGAAAACGTATTATTTTTTTTTTTTTTATGAACTGGTGCCAGAAAGTTATACAGATTTGTAAATTACTTCTATTAAACAATCTTAATCCTTCCAGTACTTATCAGCTGCTGTATACTACAGAGGAAGTTGTGTAGTTCTTTTCTGACTAGCCACAGAGCTCTCTGCTGACACCTCTGTCCATGTCAGGAAATGTCCAGAGTAGGAGCAAATCCCCATAGCAAACCTCTCCTGCTCTGGACAGTTGCTGACATGGACAGAGGTGTCAGCAGAGAGCACTGTGGCCAGACAGAAAAGAAATTCAAAAAGAAAATAACTTCCTCTGTAGTATAAAGCAGCTGATAAGTACTGGAAGGATTAAGATTTTAAATTGAAGTAATTAAAAAATCTGTTTAACTTTTTGGCACCAGTTGATTTAACCCCTTAAGGACGCAGGGTTTTTCAGTTTTTGCACTTTCGTTTTTTCTTCCTTACCTTTTAAAAATCATAACCCTTTCAATTTTCCACCTAAAAATCCATATTATGGCTGATTTTTTGTGTCACCAATTCTAATTTGCAGTGAAATTAGTCATTTTACCCAAAAATACACGGCGAAACGAAAAAAAAATCATTGTGCGACAAAATCGAAGAAAAAACACCATTTTGTAACTTTTGGGGGCTTCTGTTTCTACGCAGTGCATATTTCGGTAAAAATGACACCTTATCATTATTCTGTAGGTCCATACGGTTAAAATGATACCCTACTTATATAGGTTTGATTTTGTCGCACTTCTGGAAAAAATCATAACTACATGCAGGAAAATTTATACGTTTAAAAATGTCATCTTCTGACCCCTATAACTTTTTTATTTTTCCACGTACAGGGCGGTATGAGGGCTCATTTTTTGCACCGTGATCTGAAGTTTTTATTGTTACCATTTTTGTTTTGATCGGACATTTTGATCACTTTTTATTTCTTTTTTCATGGTATAAAAAGTGACCAAAAATAAGCTTTTTTTGGACTTTGGAATTTTTTTGCGCGTACGCCATTGACCATGCGGTTTAATTAATGATATATTTTTATAGTTTGGACATTTACGCACGCTCGATACCACATATGTTTATTTTATTTACACTGTTTTATTTTTTTTTATGGGAAAAGGGGGGTGATTCAAACTTTTATTAGGGAAGGGGTTAAATGACCTTTATTAACACTTTTTTTAAACTTTTTTTTTGCAGTGTTATAGGTCCCATAGGGACCTATAACACTGCACACACTGATCTCCTATGCTGATCACTGGCGTGCATTAACACGCCTGTGATCAGTGTTATCGGCGCTTGACTGCTCCTGCCTGGATCTCAGGTATGGAGCAGTCATTCGTCGATCGGACAACGAGGAGGCAGGTAAGGGCCCTCCCGGTGTCCTGTAAGCTGTTCGGGATGCCGCGATTTCACCGCCGCGGTCCCGAACAGCCCGACTGAGCAGCCGGGTTACTTTCACTTTCACTTCAGACGCGGCGGTCAGCTTTGATCGCCGCGTCTGAAGGGTTAATACAGGGCATCACCGCGATCGGTGATGTCCTGTATTAGCCGCGGGTCCCGGCCGTTGATAGCCGCCGGGACCGACCCGATATGACGTGGGCACACCGCGCGACCCCGCGGCATATCGCGGGAGCCGGCGGAGCACGTAAATATACGTCCTTCGTCGTTAAGGGGTTAAAAAAAATTTTTTCCACCTGAGTACCCCTTTAATGGGGTTGGAGCACAACAGGCACAGCCGGGTCTCTCCGGAACCCATTGACTTTGCATGGGGTGTTTTGGAGGAGTTGAGTGGAGAAAAATATCGGACATGCAGTAATTTTTCTCTCTGCTCAACTTCCGTCATTTTGTAATGAAACTCCCTTTAGCGCAGCTCAGTGCAGTGTGAAAGTAGCCTTATACTGCAGCTTAGCAGGCAGCACCTTCACCAATACAACATCGAACCATAAGAATTAGTATTCATTTCTTTCTCTAGAAAACCCCTTTAATGAGTCAAGATGAGCACGGAGACAAATAAGCATCTTGGTCCGTGAAGTCACATTGTTGTGTTACAGAACAGCGTGTCCACCCCTTGATATGGGTTTAAATTTAGCACTGCTATGAATGGTTTTATAGGTTCCTGGAAGCCCAGATATGTCAGCCATGTCACCTTTATCCAAAGAGACTAATACAGTAGAATAGAAGACAAGTTGGTTGTTGAAAGACATTATGCTAACTCTGATCATGTTTTTTCTGTACAGGCTAGCTTTCCACACAGCTTTTTTATTATTTTTATTTTTACATTTTTTTTTTTATTTTAAACCACCACTGCAGTTTTTGAGCCAAAGCCAGAAGTATATTCAAAATAAATTTGAAATATAAAAGAAGGACTTTTACTTCTTCTTCCTACTTGGTCCACTTCTTACTTTGGATCAACAACTGGAGTGGCAGTATTCAAAAACTCAAAAAAAAAACCTGTGTTGAAACCTATCCTTACTAATGTTTACCTAACCTGCAAATAGTAGTGTTGAGAGGCATCCTTACCAGAGTTAAAAGTCAAAGAACCACAAAAAGAAAACGGTTAACAGATCCATTCTTCTCCAGCTGGATAATACTGTAAATGGTAGACTCTAGGCCAAGTGTCCTGCCTGAGGAAGTGCGAGTATCACCGATGTAGGTCGAGTCAATGACAACATCTTAGATATGTTCGACAATAAGTTCCCTACAAAAGTTTATGGGCTCTGTTATTTCGGATGCACCTACTGCTAATGGAAATACAGTCAAACATATACCTATGAAATCTCCATAGACATACAATAGCATCTGAATGAGTCCTAATGAAGTGGAACATGTCTTAAAGGGAAAGTGTTGCCTACAGTTTTTAGTCCTGATTATAAACAGATACTGAAACGTGTTTTTTTTTTTATCCGTTTCTGTTCTCTGTTTTTTTTTCCACTTATTTTTTCTACCTTGCTTAAGCTGTTTTTAACAACATTTAGATATATGCTTTTCAGCAAGCTCCATGGACATAGACAACAATAGACTGGAGCCGTCCCATTGACATGATTGGTAAAGGTTTCTGATCATGCTCTGTTACCCTTTTTAGAGTTTATCTCACAAAGAGGGGGAGGCTGAGCTATGAGCTTCAACTATTGTGTTATCTATAGACAAGCATCACCTTTCAATGTAATAAAGAAAATGGAACATTCATCATCTCCAAAAGACGATAGAAGGTTATAATCCAAAAGACAAAAGAAGGTATCGCGTAAAATGAATAGATGACACAAAAATTGTGATCTAAAAACCCAAACAAAACTCCAACGCATATGGGACTGCAGGAAATACAATTTCCTTACGGGAGTAGCTCAGTATGGAAATCCCAGATACCACATTAAGATGGTTATCCATATAACACAGAAGTAGGTTGATCTTGATGGTTTAATAACCATCGAACAATTGCCTCAGTTCACATAGCCAGACATACACACTTTAGTCCATATTGGCCATCCCAGTTGTTTTATAGTCATACACAATCGATGAAGAATGAATGGTCATTCTAGGAATGTTCTGAGAATATTCTAAGAACAAATCTTTCCTCGAAGATCACCCGCAGACAAAAGATCTTTTGTCCAACTATCGGCTGGAAATAAGACTTTTATCAGGGTCTACATAACAAGCCAAGAAATATGATGACGAAGGAAGGAGTGCAGTGTTGTTTTTGAAAGTGGTCTATTAGTACAATATAATAATTATTAATAATTTCCTATTCCTAATTGTCAGAGTCAGGAATGATATTCCTTTGAGGCTTTCCTATAATGTCTTCATTTATTTGGTGCCAACATTGTCTAGCGGTGGAGGAAATAAGTCCCTGGTTTGGCATTTTGAACCTAGATGTAATCTAGAAATTGTAATTTCTTGACCATGAATCTTGTTGGGTATGTCCAAGTATCTTTCCATTTTTGACATAAGTTATAAATGACTGACTCAATCCCTCAGGAGGTGCCCATGCATGGTTAGTCTGCCATGTTTGGAGCATTGATAAGCTGGGCGAAGAAAAATGTACACAGGTACCTGTTGTAAATTTGTCATGGTCACAGCATTCTTTTGTATCCCAACCTTCATCAACGTGATAGTCACAATGGTTCACACAGACCTATCCCCCATGGGGCACCTCCATGTGTAACTGGAGCCCCCAGTCCACATGCCCTAACAGGCTAAAAGAAGGTTAGTAAAGATGGAATGGGCAGCATGGTTCATGTTCTCTCAAAACTATTGGACACAAACCAAGACAATTACAATGGTTTCTCCAATAAGTGATTTGCTAATTAAGGATGAGCCAGAAGAGTCCTATGCTAGGACACTGGAGTAGTAGACATGCCTGGATAATGTATACTATATATTTAGACGTGTCTGCTACAAACCAGTAGGACAACTCTTATCTCTTTCCTATCTAGCCTGCTGGTTTTTCAGGCTGCACAGGTTTTTTTGGACATAGGTTAGAGTCATGGTCCTCCTTAATTTCACAGGTAAACGGCATATCATTACTTAGGAATGGGAAGGCCTTCATTATCCTTTATTACCTACTTGTTAGCATGTTAATACTATGTCCGCATGGATGACAGATCTGATCAGCAGTATAATAACTAAGGCATATAAACAGATCAGCCATAACATTATACCACCTGAGGAATATTGTGTAGGTCATCTTCGTCCCACCAAAACAGCTCTGACCCAAGGAGACATGAACTCTACAAGACATCTGAAGGTGTCCTGTGGTATCTAGCACCAAGATATTAGCAGGAGTTGTGAGGTGCGGACTCCATGCCGCAAATGATCCATCAGAGATTTTGGGAACTTGGAGAACACGTAACGTTCTTCATCCCTGAACAATGTCTGCAGTGTGGCCAGGTCATTGTCCTGCTGAAGGAGGACTTAGAGGTCTTGAGGAGGAGGACAAGGGCTCTGAAGGAGGGCTTAGGGGTTTGGAGGAGGAGGACAAGGGGTCGGGGAGGGAATAAGCTGTCTGGGGGCAGAGACTTAGGACTTGGGGGGGGGGGACTTAGAAGGACTGAAGAAGTACTGATGGGTCTGGGGGGCAGAGAAGTCTGGAGGAGAAGGGAGTGAAAAGATGGGTGTGGAGGAGGACTAAGGGATCAGAGGGGTCTCGGGGGTGTGGGATGAAGGAGTCTGAAGGAGGGGGCAGAGAGGTCTGGGGGGGGGGTGAAAGAGGAGTCTGGAGAAAGAGGGGACAGAGGGGTACAGTGGTGCAGCTAAACTGAGAAGAAACTGTCTGTCAGGGTTATTTTCACGTTATATTCAGAGGGCACTGTGTCTGGCAGAGTTATAATGTCCTTATATAGAGAATCTCCTGGATATGCTGATAATGTGAGAAACCAATGATGTCCGGTGGGGAAACTCTGCACAGAGAAGATGTAGCTGGAATAAGTCCTGGCATCTGGACCAGATGAAGAAAAGAAAAGACAACAGAGAAGATGTCACCTGTGGGTCACTGTTATCAATGTATATTCTGCCTGGGTCCCATCAGTGCTGTAGTCACTTCTGCAGTTATGATTAGTAAAACACCCCTCCCAGCATACCCTCATCACTGCTTAGATCATACTGGGAGCTGTAGCTTCAATTGGTAAAATAATTGTCAATTGGTATAATAATTATCATAGTCAAAATAATTTCCCATGACGCGCTACGCCACAGGTGTTTGACACGACCTGTTGTTAAAAATGTTAATCCCACCCTTAGTAATAGTGTTTCTAAGAGCGTGAGTTTGAAACTATAGATCAAGGCAGGGGTGGCCCTTTTTAGGCAGTTCCTCCAACTCACACTTCAGGAGCTGGTTATTCTTTGTAGGCACTTCATAGGGAGAGGTCTGGCATCTACAGTCTCTACAGGACCATCGGAGTGGATTACTACCCCCACACAAGAAGAGGACTATGTACCAGATTTTTAGCTGTACAGTACTTTCACCAGTAATCTTCTGAATTCAGATGAGATTGTTCCTCTTCTATGTGTTTTTAAACTGGTATAGTGGCTCAATTACCTTTTTGTAAGCACATTTGGGCCTGGACAGAGGTCAGCATGGGAGCTGGGAGGTCTGCAGCTATTAAAAAGACTATACAAAACAAGCTGTGATGCCCTTGATGCTGTTTCTATCATAGCCCGCATGAACCTTTTCAGCAATTTCTTTTACAGAAGTCCTTCTGTGGGATTTGACTAGTCTTTGCTCAATGACTGATCCTAACAACACAGATCAGTCAAGGTCCCCACAGATCTGAGTAACAGACCAGGAGAAGAGACTTACACAGTAACATAGTTCGTAAGGTTGAAAAAAGACCAGGGTCCATCTAGTTCAAGCTATATCCCTAATGAGTCCCTACTGAGTTGATCCAGGGGAAGGCAAAAAACCCTCATACTAGAGGTAAAAAGTCCTTCCCGACTACAAATATGGCATCAGAATATATCCCGGGATCAACCTTCTGTCCCTATAAATCTAGTATACATAACCAGCGATGTTATTATTCTCCAAAAAGGCATCCAGACCCCTTTTGAACTCTTTTACAGAGTTCACCATGACCACCTTCTCCGGGAGAGAATTCCACAGTCTCACTGCTCTTACAGTAAAGAATCCCTGTCTGTGCTGGTGTAGAAACCTTCTTTCCTCTAAACATAGAGGATGCCCCCTTGTTATAGATACAGTCCTGGGTATAAATAGATCATGGGAGAGATCTCTGTACTGTCCCCTGATATAATTATACATAGTTATTAGGTCTCCCCTAAGCCTTCTTTTTCTAAACTAAATGACCTCAATTCTGATAATCTTTCTGGGTACTGTAGTCCTCCCATTCCCCGTATTACTCTGGTTGCCGGTCTGTGAACCCTCTCCAGCTCCCCTATATCTTTCTTGTACACTGGTGCCCAGTACTGTACACAGTATTCTATGTGTGGTCTGACTAGGGATTTGTACAGTGGTAGAATTATTTCTTTGTTGTAGGCATCTATGCCCCTATTGATGCACCCCATGATTTTATCTGCCTTGGCAGCAGCTGCCCGACACGGGTCACTACAGCTAAGTTTCCTACTAACTAAGACCCCTAAGTCCTTTTCCACGTCAGTGCATTACCTTACATTTATCAGTGTTGAACCTCATCTGCCACTTCTCAGCCCAAACCACCAACCTATCCAGATCCATTTGTAACAGTGCACTGTCCTCTATAGTGTTTACCGCTTTACAGAGTTTAGTATCATCTGCAAAGATTGCTACTTTACTATTCAACCCCTCTACAAGGTCATTAATGAATATATTAAATAGAACAGGACCCAAGACTGACCCCTGTGGTACCCCACTAGTAACAGTCACCCGATCAGAATAAGTACCATTAATAACCACCCTCTGTTTCCTATTACTGAGCCAGTTACTTACCCACTTACACAGATTCTCGCCCAGCCCGTTCCTTCTCATTTTATGCACCAATCTTTTATGAGGCACCGTATCAAATGCTTTGGAAAAATCCAGATATACGACATCCAGCGATTGCCCCTGGTCCAGTCTGGAGCTCACCTCCTCATAAAAGCTGATCAGGTTAGTTTGACAGGACCGATCCCTCATAAAGCCATGCTGATATGGAGTCATACATTTATTTTTATTAATATACTCCAAAATAGCATCTCTTAGAAAACCCTCAAGCAATTTACATACAACTGAGGTTAAACTAACAGGTCTGTAATTTCCAGGGTCACCTTTTGTCCCCTTTCTTAATATTGGCACCACATTTGCCATGCGCCAGTCTTGGGGAACAGTCCCTGTTACTATAGAGTCCTTAAATATTAAAAATAGAGGTCTGTCTATTACAATACCTCATGAGCAGTTGTTCTCTATTCATTGTAATGTAAGTAAGGACAGTTTTAAATGACCATAATACAACCACATTGTAATGTCCATAAGGTTCTCTCTTAAAGGGATATTCCAGTTTTTTTTGACTATGCTACAGGGGCTGTAAAGTTAGTGTAGTTCATAATATACAGTGGAGCAAAAAAGTATTTAGTCAGCCACCAATTGTGTAAGTTCTCCCACTTAAAAAGATGAGAGGCCTGTAATTTTCATCTTAGGTATACCTCAACTATGAGAGACAGAATGAGAAAAAAAATCCATAAAATCACATTTTTTAAGAATTTATTTGCAAATATTGGTGGAAAATAAATATTTGGTCAATAACAAAAGTTCATCTCAATACTTTGTTATAACCTTTGTTGGCAATGACAGAGGTCAAACGTTTTCTGTAAGTCTTCACAAGGTTTTCACACACTGTTGCTGATATTTTGGCCCATTCCTCCATGCAGATATCCTCTAGAGCAGTGATATTTTGGGGCTGTCACTAGGCAACACGGACTTTCAACTCCCTCCAAAGGTTTTCTATGGGGTTGAGATCTGGAGACTGGCTAGGCCACTCCAGGACCTTGAAATGCTTCTTACAAAGCCACTCCTTCATTGCCCGGGCAGTGTGTTTGGGATCATTGCCATGCTGAAAGACCCAGCCACGTTTCATCTTCAATGCCCTTGCTGATGGAAGGAGGTTTTCACTCAAAATCTCACGATTAATGGCCCCATTCATTCTTTCCTTTACACGCATCAGTCGTCCTGGTCCCTTAGCGAAAAACAGCCCCAAAGCGTGATATTTCCACCCTCATGCATCACAGTAGGTATGGTGTTCTTTGGATGCAACTCAGCATTTGTCACGATGCCGGCTGGCAGGTAGTGGATCCTCTGTGCCAGAGAGGGATTGGCGTGGACCGTGCTAGTGGACCGGTTCTAAGCCACTACTGGTTTTCACCAGAGCCCGCCGCAAAGCGGGATGGTCTTGCTGCGGCGGTAGTGACCAGGTCGTATCCACTAGCAACGGCTCACCTCTCTGGCTGCTGAAGATAGGCGCGGTACAAGGGAGTAGGCAAAAGCAAGGTCGGACGTAGCAGAAGGTCGGGGCAGGCAGCAAGGATCGTAGTCAGGGGCAACGGCAGAAGGTCTGGAAACACAGGCAAGGAACACACAAGGAACGCTTTCACTGGCACTAAGGCAACAAGATCCGGCAAGGGAGTGCAGGGGAAGTGAGGTGATATAGGGAAGTGCACAGGTGAACACACTAATTGGAACCACTGCGCCAATCAGCGGCGCAGTGGCCCTTTAAATCGCAGAGACCCGGCGCGCGCGCGCCCTAGGGAGCGGGGCCGCGCGCGCCGGGACAGAACAGACGGAGAGCGAGTCAGGTAGGGGAGCCGGGGTGCGCATCGCGAGCGGGCGCTACCCGCATCGCGAATCGCATCCCGGCTGGCAGCGGAATCGCAGCGCCCCGGGTCAGAGGACGTGACCGGAGCGCTGCCGCGGGGAGAGTGAAGCGAGCGCTCCGGGGAGGAGCGGGGACCCGGAGCGCTCAGCGTAACAGTACCCCCCCCCTTGGGTCTCCCCCTCTTCTTAGAGCCTGAGAACCTGAGGAGCAGACTTTTGTCTAGGATGTTGTCCTCAGGTTCCCAGGATCTCTCTTCAGGACCACAACCCTCCCAGTCCACTAAAAAAAAATTTTTCCCTCTGACCTTTTTGGCAGCTAAAATTTCTTTGACCGAGAAGATGTCCGAGGAGCCGGAAACAGGAGTGGGAGGAACAGATTTGGGAGAAAAACGGTTGAGGATGAGTGGTTTGAGAAGAGAGACGTGAAAGGCATTAGGGATACGAAGAGAGGGAGGAAGAAGAAGTTTATAAGAGACAGGATTAATTTGACACAAAATTTTGAAAGGACCAAGATAGCGTGGTCCCAACTTGTAGCTAGGGACACGGAAGCGGACATATTTAGCGGAGAGCCATACCTTGTCTCCAGGGGAAAAAACGGGGGGAGCTCTTCTTTTCTTATCCGCGAACTTCTTCATGCGTGATGAAGCCTGTAAGAGAGAATTTTGGGTCTCTCTCCATATGATGGAAAGGTCACGAGAAATTTCATCCACAGCGGGCAGACCAGAGGGCAAGGGAGTAGGGAGGGGGGGAAGAGGGTGACGGCCGTACACCACGAAAAATGGGGATTTGGAGGAAGACTCAGAGACCCTGAAGTTATACGAGAATTCGGCCCATGGGAGGAGATCTGCCCAGTCATCCTGACGGGAGGAAACAAAATGTCGCAAATAATCACCCAAGATCTGGTTAATCCTTTCTACTTGTCCATTGGACTGGGGATGATATGCAGAAGAAAAATTTAATTTAATCTTGAGTTGTTTACAGAGAGCCCTCCAGAATTTAGACACGAATTGGACGCCTCTATCCGAGACAATCTGCGTAGGCAACCCGTGAAGACGAAAAATGTGTACAAAAAATTGTTTAGCCAACTGAGGCGCAGAAGGAAGACCAGGAAGAGGGATGAAATGTGCCATTTTGGAGAATCGATCAACGACCACCCAAATAACAGTGTTGCCACGGGAAGGGGGTAAATCAGTAATAAAATCCATACCAATCAGAGACCAAGGCTGTTCGGGGACAGGCAGAGGATGAAGAAAACCAGCGGGCTTCTGGCGAGGAGTCTTATCCCGGGCACAGATAGTGCAGGCTCGCACAAAGTCCACAACATCCGTCTCCAGAGTCGGCCACCAATAGAAGCGGGAGATGAGTTGCACAGATTTCTTGATACCCGCATGACCTGCGAGATGGGAGGAGTGACCCCATTTGAGGATTCCGAGGCGTTGGCGAGGAGAAACAAAGGTCTTTCCTGGAGGAGTCTGCCTGATGGAGGCAGGAGAAGTGGAGATCAGGCAGTCAGGTGAAATGATGTGTTGCGGAGAGAGTTCAACTTCTGAGGCATCCGAGGAACGAGAGAGAGCATCGGCCCTAATGTTCTTATCGGCAGGACGAAAGTGAATCTCAAAATTAAATCGGGCAAAGAACAGAGACCACCGGGCCTGGCGAGGATTCAGCCGTTGGGCAGACTGGAGGTAGGAGAGGTTCTTGTGGTCGGTGTAGATAATAACAGGAGAACTTGATCCCTCCAGCAGATGCCTCCATTCCTCAAGTGCTAATTTAATGGCTAGAAGCTCTCGATCCCCGATGGAGTAGTTCCTCTCCGCTGGAGAGAAGGTCCTAGAGAAAAAACCACAAGTGACAGCATGCCCGGAAGAATTTTTTTGTAGAAGAACAGCTCCAGCTCCCACAGAGGAGGCATCAACCTCCAATAGGAAGGGTTTGGAAGGGTCAGGTCTGGAGAGGACGGGAGCCGAAGAAAAGGCAGACTTGAGTCGTTTAAAGGCGTCTTCTGCTTGAGGAGGCCAGGACTTGGGATCAGCATTTTTTTTGGTTAAAGCCACGATAGGAGCCACAATGGTAGAAAAATGTGGAATAAATTGCCTGTAATAATTGGCGAACCCCAAAAAGCGTTGGATAGCACGGAGTCCGGAGGGGCGTGGCCAATCTAAGACGGCAGAGAGTTTGTCTGGATCCATCTGTAGTCCCTGGCCAGAGACCAAATATCCTAGAAAAGGAAGAGATTGGCATTCAAACAGACATTTCTCAATTTTGGCATAGAGTTGGTTGTCACGAAGTCTCTGAAGAACCATACGGACATGCTGGCGGTGTTCTTCTAGATTGGCAGAAAAAATTAGGATATCGTCCAGATATACAACAACACAGGAGTATAACAGATCACGAAAAATTTCATTGACAAAGTCTTGGAAGACGGCAGGGGCGTTGCACAGTCCAAAGGGCATGACCAGATACTCAAAGTGTCCATCTCTGGTGTTAAATGCCGTTTTCCACTCGTCCCCCTCTCTGATGCGGATGAGGTTATAGGCGCCTCTTAAGTCCAATTTAGTGAAGATGTGGGCACCTTGGAGGCGATCAAAGAGTTCAGAGATGAGGGGTAAGGGGTAGCGGTTCTTAACCGTGATTTTATTAAGACCGCGGTAGTCAATGCAAGGACGTAGGGAGCCATCTTTTTTGGACACAAAGAAAAATCCGGCTCCGGCAGGAGAGGAGGATTTACGGATAAAGCCCTTTTTTAGATTCTCCTGGACGTATTCGGACATGGCAAGAGTCTCTGGGGCAGAGAGAGGATAAATTCTGCCCCGGGGTGGAGTAGTGCCCGGGAGGAGGTCGATAGGACAATCATAAGGCCTGTGAGGAGGTAGAGTCTCAGCTTGTTTTTTGCAGAAAACATCCGCGAAGTCCATATAGGCCTTAGGGAGACCGGTTACTGGAGGAACCACAGAGTTACGGCAAGGGTTACTGGGAACCGGTTTTAGACAGTTCTTGGAACAAGAGGACCCCCAACTCTTGATCTCCCCAGTGGACCAATCCAGGGTAGGGGAATGAAGTTGAAGCCAGGGAAGTCCAAGGAGAATTTCCGAGGTGCAATTGGGGAGGACCAAAAGTTCAATCCTCTCATGATGAGATCCGATGCTCATAAGAAGGGGCTCCGTGCGGAAACGTATGGTACAGTCCAATCTTTCATTATTTACACAATTGATGTAGAGGGGTCTGGCGAGACTGGTCACCGGGATGTTGAACCTGTTGACGAGAGAGGCCAAAATAAAATTTCCTGCAGATCCAGAGTCCAAGAAGGCCACTGTAGAGAAGGAGAAGGCAGAGGCAGACATCCGCACAGGCACAGTAAGACGTGGAGAAGCAGAGTAGACATCAAGGACTGTCTCGCCTTTGTGCGGAGTCAGCGTACGTCTTTCCAGGCGGGGAGGACGGATAGGACAATCTCTCAGGAAGTGTTCGGTACTAGCACAGTACAGGCAGAGGTTCTCCATACGGCGTCGTGTCCTCTCTTGAGGTGTCAGGCGAGACCGGTCGACCTGCATAGCCTCCACGGCGGGAGGCACAGGAACAGATTGCAGGGGACCAGAGGAGAGAGGAGCCGAGGAGAAGAAACGCCTCGTGCGAACAGAGTCCATATCTTGGCGGAGTTCCTGACGCCTTTCGGAAAAACGCATGTCAATGCGAGTGGCTAGGTGAATAAGTTCATGTAGATTAGCAGGAATTTCTCGTGCGGCCAGAACATCTTTAATGTTGCTGGATAGGCCTTTTTTGAAGGTCGCGCAGAGGGCCTCATTATTCCAGGACAATTCAGAAGCAAGAGTACGGAATTGTACGGCATACTCGCCAACGGAAGAATTACCCTGGACCAGGTTCAACAGGGCAGTCTCAGCAGAAGAGGCTCGGGCAGGTTCCTCAAAGACACTTCGGATTTCCGAGAAGAAGGAGTGTACAGAGGCAGTGACGGGGTCATTGCGGTCCCAGAGCGGTGTGGCCCATGACAGGGCTTTTCCGGACAGAAGGCTGACTACGAAAGCCACCTTAGACCTTTCAGTGGGAAACAGGTCCGACATCATCTCCAGATGCAGGGAACATTGGGAAAGAAAGCCACGGCAAAGCTTAGAGTCCCCATCAAATTTATCCGGCAAGGATAAGCGTATCCCAGGAGCGGCCATTCGCTGCGGAGGAGGTGCAGGAGCTGGCGGAGGAGATGACTGCTGAAGCTGTGGTAGTAACTGTTGTAGCATAACGGTCAGTTGAGACAGCTGTTGGCCTTGTTGCGCTATCTGTTGTGACTGCTGGGCAACCACCGTGGTGAGGTCAGCGACAACTGGCAGAGGAACTTCAGCGGGATCCATGGCCGGATCTACTGTCACGATGCCGGCTGGCAGGTAGTGGATCCTCTGTGCCAGAGAGGGATTGGCGTGGACCGTGCTAGTGGACCGGTTCTAAGCCACTACTGGTTTTCACCAGAGCCCGCCGCCAAGCGGGATGGTCTTGCTGCGGCGGTAGTGACCAGGTCGTATCCACTAGCAACGGCTCACCTCTCTGGCTGCTGAAGATAGGCGCGGTACAAGGGAGTAGGCAAAAGCAAGGTCGGACGTAGCAGAAGGTCGGGGCAGGCAGCAAGGATCGTAGTCAGGGGCAATGGCAGAAGGTCTGGAAACACAGGCAAGGAACACACAAGGAACGCTTTCACTGGCACTAAGGCAACAAGATCCGGCAAGGGAGTGCAGGGGAAGTGAGGTGATATAGGGAAGTGCACAGGTGAACACACTAATTGGAACCACTGCGCCAATCAGCGGCGCAGTGGCCCTTTAAATCGCAGAGACCCGGCGCGCGCGCGCCCTAGGGAGCGGGGCCGCGCGCGCCGGGACAGAACAGACGGAGAGCGAGTCAGGTAGGGGAGCCGGGGTGCGCATCGCGAGCGGGCGCTACCCGCATCGCGAATCGCATCCCGGCTGGCAGCGGAATCGCAGCGCCCCGGGTCAGAGGACGTGACCGGAGCGCTGCCGCGGGGAGAGTGAAGCGAGCGCTCCGGGGAGGAGCGGGGACCCGGAGCGCTCAGCGTAACAGCATTCTTTCTCCTCCAAACATGACGAATTGAGTTTTTACCAAAAAGTTTTACTTTGGTTTCATATGACATTCTCCCAATACTCTGGATCATCCAAATGCTTACTAGCAAGCTTCAGTCGGGCCCGGACATGTACTGGCTTAAGCAGGGGGACACGTCTGTCACTGCATGATTTGAGTCCCTGGCAGCGTAGTGTGTTACTGATGGTAGCCTTTGTTACTTTGGTACCAGCTCTCTGCAGGTCATTCACTAGGTCCCCCCCGTGTGGTTCTGGGATTTTTGCTCACCGTTCATGTGATCATTTTGACGCCACAGGGTGAGATCTTGCGTGGAGCCCCAGATCGAGGGAGATTGTCAGTGGTGTTGTATGTTTTCCATTTTCTAATAATTGCTCCCACAGTTGATTTCTTCACACCAAGCTGCTTGCCTATTGCAGATTCAGTCTTCCCAGCCTGGTGCAGGTCTACAATTTTGTTTCTGGTGTCCTTAGACAGCTCTTTGGTCTTGGCCATAGTGGAGTTTGGAGTGTGACTGTTTGAGGTTGTGGACAGGTGTCTTTTATAATGATAACAAGTTCAAACAGGGGCCATTAATACAGGTAACGAGTGGAGGACAGAGGAGACTCTTAAAGAAGAAGATACAGGTCTGTGAGAGACAGAAATCTTGCTTGTTTATAGGTGACCAAATACTTTAGACAATATCATTTTATGGATTTTTTTTTCTCATTATGTCTCTCATAGTTGAGGTATATCTAATGATGAAAATTACAGGCCTCTCTCATCTTTTTAAGTGGGAGAACTTGCACAATTGGTGGCCGACTAAATACTTTTTTGCCCTGCTGTAGTGTCTGTACCTGTGTTTAATGGTGGTCTTGCAATTCTTATCTGTTAATTGTCCCAATGTTTATTTTTACCAACATACAAAATGAGTGTCAGTCTCAGCTTTTCCCAGGTTGCATTGCGGTCCGAGACATTACATCACTAGTCAGGAGTTGAAAGGGAGCCTGTCTGTCATTCTCCACAAGGCTGCAGGGAATTGTGCCAAGTGTGCTTCAATAGGTAGGGTGGCTGATGTGTGGGATGGAGAAAAATGACCTCACACTTACAAACAAGGGATCCTTGGACTTGTAGTTGGAGACAGGGACCTCCTACAGGAAATAGCCATTTCACTAAAAGAAATCAGCAGCATTATGGGGGATTCACAAAACAGCCATTTAGCCCCAAAACAAGCACTGATCCTTCCTTAGCATGCCCATTATCGTCTGGCAGGTAAGTACTAAAATCACCTTATGGTGGATAACCCCTTTAACTCAAGCTAATTAGAACCTGTCCTCTTCTCTCAACACCTGTAAACTTTCTCCCCTCCTTGACCAGACACTGGCCATTTTTTATTGGTCACCAAAGCTATTTACTATTGACCACTAAAAACTAATTTATTAGCCTTTTATACCCTTCAAAAAACAAGTTTCGATATTCCCTTTAACCCCTTAACAACAATTGGCGTAAATGTATTTCATGGTGCCGTGGTACTTAACCCAACATGACATACATTTACACTCCGCCATGACGGGCAGACTATCAGCAGCCAGGGACCCGCCGGTAATGGTAATGATCAATACAGATCACGGCATTTGAGGCAGTGTGGTACTTTATATGGATGATTGGATCGCCCACAGCCCAGATCCAATCAACCAGCATGGCGGCCAGAGGTCCCCTCACCTGCCTCTGGCCGTCTCCAGGGGTCTTCTGCTCTGGTCTGAGATCGAGCAGACCAGAGCAGAAGATAGCTGATCTCACTAATCTGAATTCCTCTCAAAGGGAGGGGACGTGGCCTCACTGTGCAGGTCTCCGCCCCCTCCCTCAGTATGTTGTCTGCTCACATTTCCCCTAGCAATAGCAAAACTACAACTCCCAGCTTGTCCTCACTGACAGTAGCAGGACACAAGCTGACAGTGGGAGGATTTTTCCTCCAGCTCTGAGCCCTGCGTTCACAGCTGTCAATCAAGGAAGTGTGTCCATGACATAGGTGATGACGCATGGACACAGCAGGACTAGTATGTGTCCAAGCAAGCGGGGGGGGGGGGCAGTTATTTGACTGGCTTTTTTAGTATGAAATACTGAAAAATTTCTAAAGAAATCAATTGCAAAACCTATTGGTTTTGCATGTTTTACAACATATCAAAAGTTTTTGTATCTGACAGTGGCTCCGCCCCTGGCACGGCTCCACCCCTCGTGACGTCACGGCCCACCCCCTCAATACAAGTCTATGTGAGGGGGCATGGCGGTTGCATTAAGGGGAGGGCAGTGATGTCACGAGGGGCGGAGCCATGACATCACGCTGCTCCGTCCCCTGTATCACCCGTCATTATGTACAGAGTGAACTCGCTCTGTGCAGCAATGATAGCGCGGTGCCGCAGCGGAGATCCCGGGGGTCCCCAGCAGCGGGACCCCGGTGATCTGACATCTTATCCCCTATCCTTTGGGGCGGAGAACCCCTTTGAGGCCAAAATGGGCCTGGTCCTTAAGGGGTTAAATTGAATGCTCTTATTTTGGCAGGGTCCCAACTATACAAAGTCTCTCTATTGTGAAGTAGGCATCACCTATTTATGCACTGGGGTCTATGAGATCTGCTACTTTGATATACACCAAAAACTATACGGTATACATTTTTGTTTTAATTGACAATTCCAATATATCTTAAGGAAATTTCGGATCAGAAAATCCCCCTCTGCTGGGGTCATTTCATGTAAACAATAATAAAGTCCATGAACCGAATGGCCAGAGTTTGACTGACAGGAAGGTCAAGTTTCCAGCCAATGCCAAATATAATAGGGAGGAACATTCTTTTTGCATGTGCAAGAGATATGGACATTTTTTTTTCCTTATAGCGAAACAGGAAATAGACGCAGGAAATCGAACTTTATATAGATTACAAAGAAAAAGTTTCATTGTGAGACAGATAGGAAAAAGTTTGTATTGTGAGAAGATTGTTGGGCAAGGTGGACTGGGTCAAGGAGTCCCACCAGGACTTCACACCCAACAGCTCACAACTTTAAGACATTATGGTCTATAGGAGTCGTCGTCAAACGGTGGCCCTCCAGATGTTACAAAACTACAATGCCCAACATGCCCGGACAGCCGTTGGCCGTCCGGGCACGCTGGGCGTTGTATTTTTAAAGCATCTGGAGGGCCACCGTTTATCTACTCACTGGTCTATAATATTTATTTTCAAAATAGGAATCCAGCTGAACTTTGCTGCCGGACATAATAGTAGTGGTTCAGTGGTTCCCACTGTTGACTTGGTTCATTTCCAACCCAGGACTACGTTGCCAGTATTTGTAAGTTTTACCAATGGGCTCCTCCCACATTCCCAAAATATACTCATAGGATAATTGAATTCCTATAAAATCTGTTAGCAGCGCCCCAATCAGACTCACTGACCGGGAGCGCTGCTCTGAGTCCCCCAGCGGGGATGCAATCCGCGTGGCAGGACGTGCCTGCCCGCGGGTCGGATCCCATTCTGCTCACCTGCCCCGTCCTCCTTCTGTCCCGTCCTGGCGCGCGCGGCCCCGCTCTCTAGGGCACGCGCCGGCTCTCTGAAATTTAAAGGGCCAGTGCACCACTAATTGGTGCCTGGCCCAATCAAGTGCAATCACCTCCATTCCTATAAAAACCCACTTCCCCTTCCTGTCCTCGCCGGATCTTGTTGCCTTGTGCGTTTAGTGTGTTCCCTTGCCTGTGTATCCAGATCTTCTGCCGTTGCCCCTGACTACGAACCTTGCCGCCTGCCCTGACCTTCTGCTACGTCTGACCTCACCTCTGTCTAGTCCTTACGTACTGTGCCAGTCTCAGCTGCCAGAGATGTCGAGTCTCTACTGAGGGACACGACCTGGTAGTTACTGCCGCAGAAAGTCCATCCCGCTTTGCGTCGGGCTCTGGCGAACACCAGTAACTACTTAGAACCGATCCCCCAGTACGTCCCATGCCATCGCCTCTCTGGTCAAGAGGATCCACCTCCAGTGTCCTCACCAGCCGCCAGTCCGGATCCTGACAATAAGGAGAGGCTGCAGCAGCTTGTAGTGAGTGTTATATCTCACCCCCATGCTAGACCCACAAATTACACTGCTCAAGACTGATCTATAATGTCCTCTATGCTGCTGCTCCTTCTAAGGGTGTGCTATAGGGATATAGCTGTCAGGATTCGGCAGGCTGGTGGTGGATCCTCTGTGTCAGTGAGGGATTGGCGTGGACCGTACCGGTGGACCGGTTCTATGTTGCTACTGGTATACACCAGAGCCCGCCGCAAAGCGGGATGGTCTTGCTGCGGCGGTAGCAACCAGGTCGTGTCCACCGGTAGCGGCTCTACCTCACTGACTGCTGAGACTGGTGTGGTACAGAAGGACAAGGCAAGAGCAAGGTCGGACGTAGCAGAAGGTCAGGGCAGGCAGCAAGGGTCGTAGTCAGGGGCGACAGCAGAAGGTCTGGAACACAGGCTTGGGACATACACAAAATGCTTTCACTGGCACAAGGCAACAAGATCCGGCAAGGACAGGAAGGGGAAGTGGGTTTAAATAGGCATGGAGCAGATGGGAGCTAATTACATTGATTGGGCCAGGAACCTCAGGGTTTTTCCGTTTATGCAATTTTGTTTTTTCCTCCTTACCTTTTAAAAATCATAACCCTTTCAATTTTCCACCTACAAATCCATCTTATGGCTTATTTTTTGCGTCACCAATTCTACTTTGCAGTGACATCAGTCATTTTACCCAAAAATTCATGGCGAAACGGAAAAAAAAATAATTGTGCGACAAAATCGAAGAAAAAACGCCATTTTGTAAATTTTGGGGGCTTCCGTTTCTACGCAGTGCATATTTCGGTAAAAATGACACCTTATCATTATTCTGTAGGTCCATACGGTGAAAATGATACCCTACTTATATAGGTTTGATTTTGTCATACTTCTGGAAAAAATCATAACTACATGCAGGAAAATGTATACGTTTAAAAATGTCCTCTTCTGACCCCTATAACTTTTTTATTTTTCCACGTACAGTGCGGTATGAGGGCTCATTTTTTGCGCCGTGATCTGAAGTTTTTAGCGGTATGATTTTTGTTTTGATCGAACTTTTTGATCACTTTTTATTCATTTTTTAATGGTATAAAAAGTGACCAAAATACCCTTTTTTGGACTTTTGAATTTTTTTGCGCGTACGCCATTGACCGTGCGCTTTAATTAATGATATATTTTTATAGTTCGGACATTTACGCACGCGGTGATAGCACATATGTTTATTTTTATTTTTATTTACACTGTTTTTTTTTATGGGAAAAGGGGGGTGATTCAAACTTTTATTAGGGAAGAGGTTAAATGACCTTTATTAACACTTTTTTTTTACTTTTTTTTTTTGCAGTGTTATAGGTCCCATAGGGACCTATAACACTGCACACACTGATCTCCTATGCTGATCACTGGCGTGTATTAACACGCCTGTGATCAGTGTTATCGGCGCTTGACTGCTCCTGCCTGGATCTCAGGCACGGAGCAGTCATTCGTCGATCGGACACCGAGGAGGCAGGTAAGGGCCTTCCCAGTGTCCTGCAAGCTGTTCGGGACACTGCGATTTCACCGCGGCGGTCCCGAACAGCCCGACTGACTAGCCGGGATACTTTCACTTTCGCTTTAGAAGCGGCGGTCAGCTTTGACCGGCGATTCTAAAGGGTTAATACCGCACATCGCCGCGATCGGCAATGTGTGGTATTAGCCACGGGTCCCGGCCGCGGGTCCCGCGGGTTAAATCTTAGAGAGCTGGCGCGTGCGCCAGGACATGACAGCCGGGGAACGGGACAGGTAAGTAGCTTGGGATGCGACGAGCAGGCGCGTCCCGCTATGCAAATCGTATCCCCGCCGGCAGTGACAGTGCAGCGCTCCCGGTCAGCGTGTCTGACCGGGGCGCTGCAGAGAGGAGAACGCGTAACAGTACCCCCCCCCCCCCCTTAGGTCTCCCCCTCTTTTTATCTGCCTGTCCCTTCATAGGAGACGATGTCAGTGGGAGCGACTCTTGAGTCTCCTTCCTGAGAACGGAGAAGTCCTGGGTTACTTCCTCTACAGCAGGGACTCCAGAAGAAGTGGGAATGGGGAGGGAGGGCAGAGAGTGAAGCTTGCCACGGGGCAGAGTGGTACCAGGAAGGGGGCTATGAGGAGGTAAGATCTCTTGCTTTTTGCAGAAAATATCAGAAAAGTCCTGGTAAGCCTTGGGAGGGACCGGTTAGGGTGGAACCTCAGGAGTTAGACAAGTGGGAGCAGATGTGAGGCATCGTTTGTGGCAAGAAGGACCCCAATTTTTGATCTCCCCGGTGGCCCAGACAAGGGTGGGAGAATGACGTTGGAGCCATGGCAGACCGCGGAGGAGTTGGGCAGAACAAAAAATTCAAATAAGTTATATAATGGGCAGAAATAGTGCTACTCCTCATGTAGCTGATAGGCTGAGCAGGAATTTCCTTCACAAATGAAACGTCATTGGAGGCAGGAAGAGAGCAGCATGGACCGGTCACCAGGAAAACGGCAGCTGCAGGGGAGTATACTTAATTTTCACTATAGCCAGAGGCAGTTAAACACAAAGCCTCCCTGCCCATAAAATCCCTTTAATACCTATATAAATCAGTGTGTTAAGAAAGAAGGCAGAAAAACACATTTTTTATACTCTTAATGACCGCCAAAATGTCTTTTTACGCTGGTCACTCCACTGGATAAAAATGTTATAAATCAATTGGTGCCAGAAAATTATTCAGATTTGTAAATTACTTCTTATCATGGCCTTTACAAAAAGATCATGGCTTAAATAATAAGACCACTAGGGGTACCCATACCATCCAGAACATAATCCTGTACGGCTGCAGCATCATCTCTGCTGAAGCACAGGCTGGGACAAAGTCCAGGGAGTGTGGGTAGGACTAGTGCTCCTCTGTGCTCACTCCTGTCCTATCAGACTGCAGCATGAAAACAGAGAGGAGGGAGTTACAGAGCAGCATGCAGTGATTGGATGAAGAGACCCAGCACAGCAGACTCAGGGAGGAAGTGAATGCATGGTGAGTGAGGACAGACTCAGTGCTTGCCTCAGACACACCCCTTCCTGAGCAGTGGATGTAAAAATGAGAAAACAGCAGAACAGAGGGATTTGTGTGAGCAAAATACAGAAGCTAGACACGTAAAGAAGACGTAAAGCTTCTGCATGATGAAGTGATTAACATATAGAAGCATTATTTCTTCACTGAAAACAGGTACAGCTTTAATAATATTTACAAAAAATGGATAAAAGGGGATTTGATCAGTTCTCAAGGTCTGTTGTAGTAAAAGTTGTAAAACAGGAGAATGCTTGTATGTGTGTATATACTAAGATATGAAACTTGATATGCTATAGATCAGTGGTTCTTAACCTGGGTTCGATCGAACCCCAGGGGTTCGGTCAGTCAGTCTCGCAGGTTCGGCGGGGGGAGGTCGCAACAGGAGAGGCAAACCAAGCAATTGCTTGGGGCCCTGAGCAGAGCCGGTGTTTGCCCGTTCTGTAGCGACGGGGCAATTCCCCCCCACCACTATTAACTCCCTGCGGCCCCGCATTAAGTTTAAAAACGCAGGGGCCGTCTGGACATAGCGCACGCCGGGACGTCACTGATGTCCCGTGCGTGCGCCCAGAGAAACTAAGGCGCAGAGGACCGGAGGAGAGAGAAGGAGGAAGACGCGCGCTGGCCAGCTTGGTTAGTGACCAGCGGCACGTCATCTTCGGTGCTCCGACCACCGGTCCTGAGACCTACTGCTATAGCCGGAGCGGTGGTCGGAGCACTGAAGTGGGCAGTACACAGGCATACAGCCTCCAGCCTTACACTGTATTTGAATGTATTTGTCTGTGGGGGAACACTGCCTGCCTAATGTGGGGGGAACATTGCCTGCCTAATGTGGGGGAACACTGCCTGCGCCTAATGTGTGGGGGAACACTGCCTGTGCCTAATGTGTGGGGGAACACTGCCTGTGCCTAATGTGTGGGGGAACACTGCCTGTGCCTAATGTGTGGGGGAACACTGCCTGCGCCCAATGTGGGGGAACACTGCCTGCGCCTAATGTGTCTTAATAGTTTTGTTCTTTAATGGTTTTATTCATTTTGTGCACCTATGTATAAATAAAAACTTCTATGTTTTGAATTTGAAAAAAATCATATTTTATTTTTCCAATTAAGAAGGGTTCGATGAATGAGCATGTGAAACTGGTGGGGTTCAGTACCTCCAACAAGGTTAAGAACCACTGCTATAGATGATATGATTGGATGTAACAATATAGTGATATTTGTGTGTTAATATGCAGAATATTGGGTGCGGTATTGATATAAAACAGTAAAGTTGTGTGCAAGTGGATGGATTGGTATAGAAAAAGGGGGAAAAGAGAAAAGAACAGGCGAGAGAGAGACAGAGTTTGGTTTAGGGTGTAATAAAACACAATTTATTTATTTCAAAATTATAAAAATATGAGATATAAAATAAATATATAGGGACAGCGCTGGGTCCTAGCGCTCTGCTTCCCCGTCTGGTACTGCACTCTGTGCAAAATATAGCTATAACAGTGTTAGATAACAATTAATACAGATAAAATACAGCATTAGAAAGGTAAAATATATATAGCAGCCTCGCAGAGGGACCCGTCTAATTAGGCACAGTACTGTTGGAGGAGAAAACAGAAAAGATCGCAAGTTCCTCATGCATTATATACTGCGGTCCTGGTGCGCCCTCGGTCCTGGGTGTCGCTGGAAAGTGGAGGCGGTGGTACTGAGTACCTCTCCCCCTCCGGTCCTGTGTCATTGTTCTGTGTTGTAGCAGCTCTAGCTGCGGACGGAGTCTTCGATTAGACCCCAAGAAATCGAGCTGATGCTGTTGGATCGGTGTTTGCGGTGCGTCCTCGTGGCTCTGCGGCGCACTGTGATGATGCTGGTCTCTCCTTAGTGATGGTGGTAGGGATGAGAGCTTGTGTACAAAGTAACACAGTCAAACTCTGATTGCAGACTTGGTTAGTGTGCATACTAGATGCGTTTCGGACTTCTCGGTCCTTCTTCAGTAGTATTAAAAGTAGTTTTAAGGCTACTGAAGAAGGACTGAGAAGTCTGAAGTCTTTCCTGTTTTCTCCTCCAACAGTACTGTGCCTAATTAGACGGGTCCCTCTGCGAGGCTGCTATATATATTTTACCTTTCTAATGCTGTATTTTATCTGTATTAATTGTTATCTAACACCGTTATAGCTATATTTTGCACAGAGTGCAGTACCAGACGGGGAAGCAGAGCGCTCTACCTATATATTTATTTTATATCTCAAATTTTTATAATTTTGGAATAAATAAATTGTGTTTTATTTCACCCTAAACCGAACTCCCTCTCACCTGTTCTTTTCTCTTCTCCCCCTTTTTCTATACCAATCCATCCACTTGCACACAACTTTACTGTTTTATATCAATATCGCACCCAATATTCTGCATATTAAGACACAAATATCACTATATTGTTACATCCAATCATATCATCTATATCATATCACGTTTCATATGTTAGTATATACACACATACAAGCATTCTCCTGTTACAAATGTCACTACAACAGACCTTGAGAACAGATCAGATCCCCTTTTATCTGTTTTTTGTAAATTTTATTTGGGTGTCTTCAGGGATCGCACCCTGATTGTAGTTTCTCGGTCGCTACCGACAGATTGAGCACACCTCAACCAAATTAGATTATTTCCAGCTTTAATCATATCTTTAACCTTGAGCTTTCCCTCAGCCCTCTCAAGTCTCTCTGTTGCTGAAAAACAGCCCCACAATAGGATGCTGCCACAACCATTCTTTACTGTAGGGATGGTACTGGGCAGGTGATAAGCAGTGCTTTGAACTTAGACTCATTTTTTGCGCCGTCATCTGAAGTTTTTAGCGATACAATTTTTGTTCTGATCAGACTTTTTGATCACTTTTGATTCACTTTTTTGTGGTATAAAAAGTGATCAAAAATGCGCTATTTTGGACTTTGGAATTTTTTTGCGCATACGCCGTTGAACGAGCGGTTTAAAAAGCGGTATATTTTTATAATTCGGACATTTCCGCAAGCGGCGATACCACATATGTTTATTTTTATTATTATTTACATAATGTTTTTTTTATTTTTGGAAATGCCGGGTGATTCAAACTTTTATTAGGGGAAGGGATAATTGAAAGGGTTAATGATTTTTTTACACTTTTCTTATGCAATATTATAGCTCCTATAGGGGGGGCTATAACATTGCATGTACTGATCTTTTACACTGATTGATCCATCTCCATAGGAATGGATCAATCAGTGTTTTCGGCGATTGAATGCTCAAGCCTGGATCTCAGGCCTCAAGCATTCATTCGGCGATCGGACAGCACAGGAGAAGGTAAGAAGACCTCCTCCTGTGCTACAGCTGTTCGGGATGCCGCGATTATACCGCGGCGATCCCGAACAGCTCCCTGAGCTAACCGGCAACTTTCACTTTCGTTTTTAGCCGCGCGGCTCAGCTTTGAGTGCGCGGCTAAAGGGTTAATAGCGCGCGGCACAGCGAGCAGTGACGCGCGCTATTAGAGGCGGGTCCCGGCTTCACTATGATGCCGAGCCCGCCACGATATGATGCGGGGTCACCGTGTGACCCCGCGTTATATCGCAGGACCGGGACCCAGGACGTACTCATACGTCCTGGGTCCTTAAGAGGTTAAAGTGTAACTGTCATTTGCAAAAAATTTTTATAAAATGTAGATAAAAAAATTATATTTATATTTGTAATAAACATTGGTTAAAAAATAGTGTGATCCCACAAGCAGGGCTCTGTACACTAAGGACACGCAGGTGTGGTGTCCTGGTACCGTATTGCATATCATACCTAGTGTGGTGGTCCCCTAAGTCAGAGTAACTACACTCAGGTAGTGTTGCTCGCGAATATTCGCAATTCGAATATTATTCGCGAATATCGCATATTCGCGAATTCGCGAATTTCGCGAATATAGCGCTATATATTCGTAATTACGAATATTCGTTTTTTTTTGTTTGTTTTTTTTTTTTTTTCTTCACAGTACACATCACAGTGATCACCCCTCTCTGCTTCCAGCTTGTGTGGTGTAAAGAAGGCTGTAATACTACTGTGTGAGACTGGCGTGCGAAAATTCGCATATGCGAAAATTAGCATATGCGAAAACTAGCATATGCTAATTTTCGCATATGCGAATTTTCATATTTGTTAATTTTCGCATGCGTGTATTTTCGCATACGCGAAAATAAAACGAGGATATAACGAATATGCGAATATTCGCGAATATATATGACGAATATTCGTCCATATATTCGCGAATATTCGCGAATTCGAATATGGCCTATGCCGCTCAACACTACACTCAGGTAGGGTCCCCCAGGTGGGACAGCCCCTAGTCGCATCACCTCTACTCTAATTCTATACTGTTAATACATGTACATATTTAGTAATAATGTATATTTAATATAATGTATAGTACTTACCTTGTTTAGTGTCGCAGGACCTTCGGCCATGTGACCATGTTAATATTCTCTATGGGATGTTGGAGGACCTTTGGAGGTCCTTGGGTCTCATGTTACCCATAATCCTTTGTAAGGGTGATTGACAGAAGTATTGGACCAATTAGCAGTAGTCCAGCCCCTGCCCATATAAGGGAGCTGTAGCCAATTATCGCTCTCTTGGGTTGCTGCTCTCGTAGGAGCCGGACTAGCAGGATGGATCTGCGCAACATGCAAAGACACGCTAGGCCTGAAAACCTACCGGCCTCAGTGGAACTTAAACCGTGAGTTCTAAACTACCCCCGCTAAAGCTAGCGTGACTACTGTACCGCAACTAAATCCCCTAAATCCAGTGGAACAGTGGATATTATCCTAAAGACTCTAAATTGCTAAAGTCCCAACCTTTGCCAATCTCCAAAGAAAGCTTGCATGTATAGCAACTGTTCTGGTTATGAAGCTTGCATAAAATCTTCAGTAAAAGTTACAACTGTTTCAGTAAACTCCCCGGTTGTGGACATTCCATTATTATCTACTTCCCTATCGCTCTTGGGAAGGGTGGCGGTAGGACAAGCATTACTGAGAAGCCCTCACCCTGGTGTCACAAATAGCAAGGGTTAACAAGCACCCTTTAGTCACCGCACAGCTACACTCCCCATACCCTACTCCGCCAGGCTATCACACAGGGCTCTGTACACTGAGGAAAGGCAGGGCTCTGTGCACCGAGGACAAGCAGGGCTCTGTACACCAAGGACAAGCAGGGCTCTGTACACTGAGGACAAGCAGGGCTCTGTACACTGAGGACAAGCAGGGCTCTGTACACTGAGGACAAGCAGGGCTCTGTACACTGAGGACAATCAGGGCTCTGTACACCGAGGACAAGCGGGGCACTGTACACTGAGGACAAGCAGGGTTATGTGCACTGAGAACAAGCGGGGCTCTGTACACTGAGAATAAGCAGGGCTCTGTACAGTGAGGACAAGCAGGGCTCTGTACACTGAGGACAAGCAGGGCTCTGTACACTGAGGACAAGCAGGGCTCTGTACACTGAGGACAAGCAGGGCTCTGTACACTGAGGACAAGCAGGGCTCTGTACACTGAGGACAAACAGGGCTCTCTACACTGAGGACAAGTGGGGCTCTGTACACTGAGGACAAGCAGGGCTCTGTACACTGAGGACAAGCAGGGCTCTGTACACTGAGGACAAACAGGGCTCTGTACACTGAGGACAAGAGGGGCTCTGTACACTGAGGACAAGCGGGGCTCTGTACACTGAGGACAAGCGGGGCTCTGTACACTGAGGATAAGCAGGGCTCTGTACACTGAGGACAAGCAGGGCTCTGTACACTGAAGACAAGCAGGGCTCTGTGCATTGAGGACAAGCAGAGCTCTGTACACTGAGGACAAGCAGGGCTCTGCACACTGAGGACAAGCAGGGCTCTGCACACTGAGGACAAGCAGGGCTCTGTACACTGAGGACAAGCAGGGCTCTGTACACTGAGGACAAGCAGGGCTCTGTACACTGAGGACAAGCAGGGCTCTGTACACCGAGGACAAGCAGGGCTCTGTGCACTGAGGACAAGCAGGGCTCTGTACACTGAGGACAAGCAGGGCTCTGTACACTGAGGACAAGCAGGGCTCTGTACACTGAGGACAAGCAGGGCTCTGTACACTGAGGACAAGCAGGGCTCTGTACACTGAGGACAAGCAGGGCTCTGTGCTTTGAGGCTCTGTGACACTCTCCTGGCTCACACAGCAGGCTGACTGACTTTCCAGGAGCCCGCACAGAGCCCTGCTTGTCCTGCCCACACTTTCTGCATTTTGTCCAGCTGACACACACAGGCAATAGCTGCCAGGAGTAGACAGCCTTTTGTCCCCTCCAAAATATACTCAAGCGTATATTACAATTATACATATAATGTTATCTACATCATATAAAAAGTTTTTGCAAATGACAGTGCCCATTTAAGTCCATGGCAGTGTCACTGCTTTTTCTGAGCAGTGTCCTTCCTCCTCCAAGGTGACCTATGGGTCAGTCTAGTACAGCTGCTCTGGAGCCGCATAGGGAACAGAATGTTCATTTCAAATGCATTAAGGAAAAAAAAAAAGTGCATTTACAGAACTCAATAGAGGAAGAGAAAAAAATACTGTGTGATCTGTAGCTCTCCAGTTGTTGCAAGACTAAAACTCCCATCATGCAAGGCTATTGGCATGACAGTATTTGTAGTATTTAAACAGCTGGAGAACCACAGGTTGGGGAACACTGGCTTAACAAAGCATGGATCTCCAAACTGTGATCCTCCAGCTGTTGCAAAACTACAACTCCCAGCATGCCCGGACAGCCAACGGCTGTCCGGGCATGCTGAGAGTTGTAGTTTTGCAACAGCTGGAGGTCCACAGTTTGGAGACCACTGACATACATTATATTACAGAACTACTTTATGAGCAATGTCTCAGCTATGTTATTGTGAAGATGAGGAAGTTGCGACTTTCCCTTAATGAGGTCTATTAAAAGTTTTGTGTATTCACAATGTCATACTGATTCATACAACATATGATCACAATTGGTAACTTCCCGACCCCGACACAAGCATCAGTAGCTGCATTGAATGGAGTTCACACAAAAGCGGTGAGAAAATGGTTAAAGCAGTGTTTCCCAACCAATGAGCCTCCAGCTGTTGCAAAACTGCAACTCCTAGCTGGCGGCACACCAAAGGCTGTCCTGGCATTCTGGGAGGTGTAGTTTTGCAACAGCTGGAGACACACTGGTTGGGATTCCCTGAGTTGAATAGTCACCGACAATGAGCAAGTCCAGAAGAAGCAATGCAGGAGAATAATGGTACTCTCCCCCCCACACACACCTTAATTACTGTACAAGGGAACAAGTCACCGTTATGGGGGTTGTCAATAATAGATGATATTCTAAATGTATATATCTATTGCTCCCACTTGCACAGGGCAGGTTTCCATAAAAAATAATGTAATAGGAAAAACACCTTCTTATATAGAATAAATACTGCCCTGGCAAAAAAAATTTAATAAAATAAACATAAACCTGCAGAAAAATCATCATTTATCTATCTATCTATTTGTGGTAACGGGGTGTGATGAGGGCAGATGCTGCTACCCTAGGGGCAGATGGCATTTACCCCTTGTATTCGTGACGCCAGGGCATGGTTTAGCCTATAACCACCCGAAGGTATACCGCTGGATCCTGGGCTAGGCACGGGGGCAAAAAAGACTCCGAAGCCAAGTTATGGACAACTGTAGCTTTACTGAGGGTGGACAGTTTGTAAAGTCTATACAGTTCAACCAGGGCCCAAGGAGGTGACCAGCGACTCAAGGGCTTGCTGGGACTTGTAGTAGGACTGGGCAATTAAATGCAGACCACACTGATGTGACAGATGACAGGGACTGACTTGACTTTACTCATAAAGCTGTGACTTTATCTTACGTGACTTGATGGTGGCTGCAGGACTTGACTTTGAGGTCTCCAACACTCTGGACACACACACTAGACAAGACTGCACTGGACCTCAGCTTAGCAGAAGAGCAGAGCTCAAAGAGAGAGAAGCTCCACCCAGGGCTTATATGGGGGAGACTAGCAGGGAGCCCATAGGTCACTCTTGGGATCACCTGGTCACTGGTACCTCCTGGGTAACAATCACATGACATATCATTTGGTATAACTCTTAAAGCAACATTACATTTTATAACACTTTACATGGTAAAACATATTTACAATGGGGAAACAAGTGCAGGGGGCCTTGGGGACACTGAAGAAGGCTGCCTGACAGGACAGCAATAGCACGCCTCCCATACTGGGCCACCACAAACTCCCCCTCTTAATTAAAGTCTTCCTCAATGCCCAGTCCTGGAGGGGGGAGGACCGAAGTGGCCACTGAGGCCTAGTGACAGTTCCTGGGGCATTTATGCTCAATCGGGGACATTTATCATCGTTGCTTTGGTAAGCGAGTTCTGTAGGCATTTTTTTTCTTGCTTTTGGTTTTGCTTATGTGTGACACATTTATTATACTATCATGGTGGGTTGATACATTTGGCTTACATAAGCAAAAACCAATAAATCACTTTTGAATACCATTTTTTTAGCACACATAAGCAAAATTCTATAAATGACTTCAGAACACAAATTTGCAGCTTTGAAAAAAATGTGTGATATATATATATATGTTTTTTCAATTTTTTAGCATTTTTTCCCCCTAAATGTACTAACTCATTTTTTTTCTTCTCATTTCAGATCCGTGTATCTTGTGGATTACTTTAGATTCAGGGGAGTACAGTGATCAGCATTTTTTTTGTTTAATGTTAATAAAATGGATAATGAGGGCTTTTGTGTGTGGGGGGGGGGGGGGTTTGGAATACATTTTTTTTTAAATGTGTAGTCTTTTTTATTAACTTGACAGACTTAGTAGTGGACGCTGTATTATAGACAGAGTCCATTACTAAGCTGAGGCTTAGCGTTAGCCCCCAAAACAGCTAGCGCTAACCCCTAATTATTACCCTGATACCCACCACCACAGGGGTGCCGGGAGGAGCCACTACTAACAGGCCGGGAGCGTCAAATATGGTGCTCCTGGGCCTAGGCGGTAACAAACTGGCATTATTTAGGCTGGGGAGGGCCAGTAACAATGGTCCTCACCCACCCTGGTAACGTCAGGTTGTTGCTGCTTAGTTGGTATTTGGCTAAAAATAGGGGGAATCTTATCTTTTTTTTTTTTTTTTTTGCATAAATAATTAAGTATAAAAAAAAAACACACATAGGATTCCCCCTATTTTTATTTTCAGCCAAATACCAACCAAGCAGCAACAGCATGATGTTACCAGGGTGGGCGAGGACCATTATCACTGGCCCTCCCCAGCCTAAATAACGCCAGCCTGTTACCACCTAGGTCCAGGAGCACCATATTTGATGCTCCTGGCCTGTTGGTACAGGCTCTACCCAGCACCCCTGTGGCGGTGGGTACTGGGATAATAATTGGGGGTTAGCGCTAGCTGTTTTGGGGGCTAAAACTAAGCCCAGGCTTAGTTATGGATTCCGTCTATTAGACAGCTTCCACTACTAAGCCTGTCAAGTAAATAAAAAAAACACATTTCAAAAAAATATATTCCAAAAAACACTCCCCCACAAGCCCCCGTTAACCATTTTATTAACATTAAACAGATTTTTTTTTAAAGCTGGTCATCGAAGCAGTCCACCGAATCCGAAGTAGTCCACAGGATACACATCTGAAATGAGAAAAAAAAAAAAAGAAAAATAGGTTAATGCATTTATTGTCACCCGCCCGCGCATGACTACAACTCCTAACATGCCCTTACAGCAAGGATATGCTGGGAGTTGTAGTGGGGGGGGGGGGGGGTAACAATCTCCCGCACCACATGACTACAACTCCCAGCATATCCATGCTGTAAGGGCATGCTGGGAGTTGTAGTTGTGCGGCAGGAAGCAGGTGACAAGCTTGTCACCTGCCCCCACCCCCCTACAACTCTCCCAGCATACCCTTACTGGAAGGGGCATGCTGGGAGTTGTAGTTGTGCCAGTCAGGGAAGCGGGTGGTATTGCGCTCTGCTCCCTGGCTGCAGTGATCAGAGAATCACTGTAATTTCATATTTCCCGCCGTGACACGGGACCCAGCGGGAAATTTGAAATTACACTAAACTCCACGGCGCTGTGGTAAGGAGCCCGGGCTGACATAATACTGCAGCCACCCGGGACTCCCGCAACCGGGCAGGGAGATGTGCATAAGCCGTCCCTGCCATCTCTCGGTGTGTACCGCAATGCTGAGGGATGGCAGGGACGGCACCTACACATCTCCCTGCCTGGCTGTGGGAGTCCCGGGCGCCTGCACAGTTATATCACCAGGCGCTGCGGAGATAATAGTTGACGGAGCCCGGGCGGCTGAAGTGAGGCTAGCCCGGGCTCCTTACCACGGCGCCGCAGGATATATGAGGAGTCCGGGGCGGCTGCAGACTGATGCCAGCCCGGGCTCCTTTTAACATCTAGCGGAGCTTTTAGTCCCTAATGTAATATCAAATTTCCCGCCGGGTCCTGTGATTGGCTGCTCGGTCCCAGCCAATCACGGGACCCAGCAGGAAATATGAAATTATAGTAGGGGAAATAGAAACTCTGCGGCGCCGAGGTATGTTAAAAGGAGCCCGGGCTGGCCTCACTCTGCAGCTGCCTGTATTTCCTCTGATTCTATCCCCGCTACCCTAATATAATGATGGGGATGGGGACACTGCTTTACATAACCCCCCCTTTGTCTTCCACCCGCCTGCGCTGCACATTGTCCGCACGCTGCTACTGCCAAGGCAAATAAAATCCTGGGGTGCATCAATAGGGGCATAGATGCCCATGACATAGAAATAATTCTACCGCTGTACAAATCACTAGTCAGACCACACATAGAATACTGTGTACAGTACTGGTCAGACCACACATAGAATACTGTGTACAGTACTGGTCAGACCACACATAGAATACTGTGTACAGTACTGGTCAGACCACACATAGAATACTGTGTACAGTACTGGTCAGACCACACATAGAATACTGTGTACAGTACTGGTCAGACCACACATAGAATACTGTGTACAGTACTGGTCAGACCACACATAGAATACAGTACTGTGTACAGTACTGGTCAGACCACACATAGAATACTGTGTACAGTACTGATCAGACCACACATAGAATACTGTGTACAGTACTGGTCAGACCACACATAGAATACTGTGTACAGTACTGGTCAGACCACACATAGAATACTGTGTACAGTACTGGTCAGACCACACATAGAATACTGTGTACAGTACTGGTCAGACCACACATAGAATACTGTGTACAGTACTAGTCAGATCACACATAGAATACTGTGTACAGTACTGGTCAGACCACACATAGAATACTGTGTACAGTACTGGTCAGACCACACATAGAATACTGTGTACAGTACTGGTCAGACCACACATAGAATACTGTGTACAGTACTGGTCAGACCACACATAGAATACTGTGTACAGTACTGGTCAGACCACACATAGAATACTGTGTACAGTACTGGGCACCAGTGTACAAGAAAGATATAGGGGAGCTGGAGAGGGTTCAAAGACGGGCAACCAGGGTAATTCGGGGAATGGGAGGACTACAGTACCCAGAAAGATTATCAGAATTAGGGTTATTTAGTTTAGAAAAAAGAAGGCTTAGGGGAGATCTCATAACTATGTATAAATATATTAGGGGACCTTACAGAGATCTCTCCATGATCTTTTTATACCCAGGACTGTATCTATAACAAGGGGGCATCCTCTACGTCTAGAGGAAAGAAGGTTCCTACACCAGCACAGACGGGGGTTCTTTACTGTAAGAGCAGTGAGACTGTGGAATTCTCTGCCTGAGTTGGTGGTCATGGTGAACTCTGTAAAAGAATATAAAAGGGTCTGGATGCATATTTGGAGAATAATAACATCGCCGGTTATGTATACTAGATTTATAGGAACAGAACGTTGATCCAGGGATTTATTCTGATGCCATATTTGGAGTCAGGAAGGAATTTTTTCCTCTAGTATGAGGTTTTTTTTTCCTTCTTCTGGATCAACTCAGTAGGGACTTATTAGGGTTATAGGTTGAACTTGATGGACTCTGGTCTTTTTTCAACCTTATGAACTATGAACTATGTTACAATACTACAACTCCCAGCTTGCCCTCACTGTATGGACATGCTGGGAGTTGTAGTCTTGCACCAGGTAGCAGACAAGGCGCAGGCAGGTGGGAGACAAGGGGGGATGTCATTATGTTAGGATAGCAGGGTTAGAATCAGACAGAGCCGGGTGGCTGCAGAGTGATGCCAGCCTGGGCTCCTTTGTACAGTTGCAACATATTTCCCTCTGGAGCTGTGATCTCGGCTGCCAGCGTGAAATATAAAATTTGCTCCCAAAAGCCGTTTTGTAAGCCAACTCTGGTTTGGCTTACATTTACGCAGTTTTTGAGGGCTTGCGACTTTTTGTGTGACTTTCGCACTTGATAAATCCCTGACCACTGCAAAGTAAAAAATAAAATTCACTTTCGTAAGCTCTTTTGTAGCTTTTTGCTTAAAGCCAAAAGTCGCACAAAAAATTGCTTAAGTGCTAATGCAACTTTTTGTGCGACTTTTGTAAGCAAAAAAAAGAGCTCTAAATCCCTTGATAAATGTCCCCCTTCTCAGGTCTGGATTACGAAACAAGATAAGAATGAGTCCATGTGGCATGGCGAATGTCCATACATGCTTTTAAATATATGGGGTTAATTTGACTTTGTAACTGCTTTCTGAAGACACTCAAGACAACAATATACATATCAATATACATAGATTCACGGATTGGGCTGCCAGAGGCTATCTACCCAATGCTTTGGCTGCTGGGGCCCCTCAGTTTTCAACTCTTCTCCCCAGAACTCAATATACATTGTTACACTATACAACAGTGTTACCTTTACATTTATTAATTCTGCATTAGCTAGATATCAGGTGAAAATTCTGGCCAGTAAAGTACCCTGTACACGTGGACAGGAGAGAAAACATTAGACTTATAGCTGTATATATTTAGAACTTGTGGACTGGGATGACAAATAATGTTACAGTCTTATCTTAACTATTTGCATATGTGTGGACTACTTTTACCATATGTGAACTGACTATGTGTGGTACATAACTTTACATTATGAGTTCATCTTTGTACCTTGTGGGAATCTGTTCTTGTGTCGACCGTTGGGACCTACGCAACACCACTTTGGGGAAATCTGGAACTCTTGTGTATTTGGGAGCCCTTGAAGCCTCTGAAGCTGCAGCTAACTCTTCCTCGACAAATTCAAGAGCGGGTATTGGTCCAGGGCTGGCGGGACCCAGAGTTGCTGGCATCTGCACTGGAGAGGCTGGAGACTGAATTGGTACTCTAGAGACTGGCGTATAGGCCGGAGTCAATGGTGACAAGACTGGGACTGGTGTGAAAACTAGTGTTGGTTGAACCGGCCCCGGGGTTGGTGAGACAGAAGATCGCAAGCTGAGTTGGAGAAAACATGGGGAAATCCATGGATGGGTTGTTGAACGGGGCTTGGAGCCCAAAAGTTTGGTCTTTAGGCAGCTGTCCATAGTGCCCGATCATCAAGTAGGAAGGGGTGTACCTTGTGGAACAGTGGACTGTGTTATTATAGATCTCCAATAGTTCGGGCAGCAGTCAGGGCCACTCTTCTTGTCTTGACACAGAGGCGGCTCGCAACATGTGGATAAAGACTTGGTTGATGCGCTCACAGAGCCTTTTCCCCTGAGGGTGATAAGCAGTAGTCCGGAGTTTCTTGCAGGCATGGTATTACATAGTTACATAGTTAGTACGGTTGAAAAAAGACATACGTCCATCAAGTTCAACCAGGGAATTGAAGGTTAGGGGTATGGCGAGATATTGGGGAGGGGATGGGATTTTATATTTCTTCATAAGCATTAATGTTATTTTGTTCCAGGAATGTATCTAACCCTGTTTTAAAGCTGTTAATTTTTCCTGCTGTGACCAGTTCCTGAGGTAGACTGTTCCATAAGTTCACAGTTCTTATGATAAAGAAGGAGTGTCGCCCCTTGAGACTAAACTTTTTCTTCTCCAGACGGAGGGAGTGCCCCCTCGTCCTTTGGGGGGGTTTAACCTGGAACAGTTTTTCTCCATATTTTTTGTATGGGCCATTAATATACTTATATACATTTATCATATCCCCCTTAAACGTCTCTTCTCAAGACTAAACAATTGTAACTCCTTTACTCGCTCCTCATAGCTAAGATGTTCCATGCCCCATATTAGTTTAGTTGCGCGTCTCTGCACCCTTTCCAGCTCCACAGTGTCCCTTTTATGGACTGGTGCCCAAAACTGAACAGCATATTCCAGGTGAGGCTGTACCAATGCTTTATAAAGGGGTTTATTATGTCCCTGTCACTCAAGTCCATGCCTCTTTTTATACATTTATACAATGCCGCTCAACACTATGCCCAGACACTTAGTCTATCCAAGTCATCTTGTAACTTATGCACATCCTCTATAGACTGTACTGTGCTACAAAGCTTGGTGTCATCTGCAAAGATAGAAACAGAGCTGTTAATACCATCCTCTATATCATTGATAAATAAATTAAACAGCAGCGGGCCCAGTACTGAACCTTGGGGTACACCACTAATTACCGGGGACCAATCAGAGTACGAATCATTAACCACCACCCTCTGGGTACGATCCATGAGCCAGTGTTCAATCCAGTTACAAACTAAAGTTTTCAAACCCAAAGACCTTAACTTACCTGTCAGACGTCTGTGAGGGACAGTATCAAACGCTTTAGCAAAATCCAGAAACACTATATCCACAGCCATTCCTCTGTCAAGGCTTCTACTCACCTCTTCATAAAAGCAAATTAGATTGGTTTGACAACTTCTATCCTTAGTAAAACCATGCTGGCTATCACTTATAATACAATTATCCCCTATGTATTCCTGTATGTAATCCCTTATAAGTCCTTCAAACAATTTACCGCAATTCACGTTAAACTTACGGGTCTATAGTTTCCTGGGGAAGACCTAGAGCCCTTTTTGAAGATTGGCACCACATTCGCCTTGCGCCAGTCCCTTGGCACAATACCAGACACCAGTGAATCTCTAAATATCATGAACAGGGGTACAGATATTACTGAACTTAGTTCTCTAAGAACTCTGGGGTGCAATCCATCTGGCCCTGGAGATTTGCTCACATTTATATTACTTAACTTACCTTGTACCATCTCTACATTAAGCCAGTTCAGTACGTTACATGATGTGTTACCAGCACTGACCTGTCCAATGACACAGCTCTTGGAAGAGTTGGGCCTTGAAGTTCATTCCCCGGTCCGTTAGGACAGACTCTGGACACCCAAGGGTTTGTACCCAATTAGAGTAGAACATTTGGGCCGCTGTCTTGGCTGTAAGATCTTTGACGGGGACAACGACAACCCATTTAGAGTAGCGATTCACCATGGTGAGAGCATAGGTGTACCCGGACCGGGTAGGCGACAACTTGACATGATCTAGCACGATCAACTGGTTAGGCCTTTCACTCTGGATGGAATGGAGGGGTGCTCTTGCATCCTTGTGCACATTCTTGGTGACATTACAGACAGCACATTCACTGCACCATTTCTCAATGTTGCTCCGCATTCCAATCCAATGGAATCTTCGCCTGACAGTGGCTTCGGTCTTGTGGACTCCAAAGTGTCCCGACTGATCGTTGTATGCGTTTAGGACCATCGCAGCGTCTCTTCGGGGAACCAGAATTTGATGAAGTCAATCACCAGAAACAGGATCCAAAGAATTTCGGCAAACAGCCCTTTGTGCACAAACAGTTGCTTCCTCTGTGGACACAGATGTTTCAGCTCATAATCATACTGGGCCCAGCATAGATGGGTTGGTACCTTTTTCGCCAGGAGGTAGTCCAACAGATCCCCCATGACTCGACTTTCATCTTGAAGAGTCTTCCAGGTGTACAGGTCTTCTTTAACCTTTTCAGACCTGGGTTTACCATCCATCAGGGTGGTCACAAAATTCTGGTTCACGAACTGTTGATAAAATGGGGGCATCTCCACGTCCTCGCACACCTCTTCGACAGGTGGTCCTTCAGACTTCATCTCAGACAGTACATCAGCATTGACATTTGACTTGCCGCTTTTGTACTTGATGGTGGAACTGTAATTGGTTAATCTTGAAGCCCAATGTTGTTTGATGGCACCCAACTTGGCAGTGTTCAGGTGGGCCAACAGGTTATTATCGGTGTAAACAGTAAATGGCGTGGCAGCCAAGTTGTCTTTGAACTTTTCGGTCACAGCCCATACCAGAGCAAGAAGTTCTAACTTGAATGAGCTGTAGTTTGCATCATTCTTCTCTGCTCCTCGCAGGTTACGACTGGCATAGGCAACTACTCGCTCTTGCCCTTGCTGGAATTGGGACAGGTCAGCTCCAAAACCTTCAAAACTGGTATTGGTATATAACTGGAACAGCTGAATGTAGTCTGGGTACGCCAGGATAGCTGGTTCTTTCAGCAGACGTTTAAGAGCTTGGTACGCTGTATATTGCTCTTCGGCCCATTCAACAGGTAGTTTCCCATTGTAGTTCTCCTTCGCCGTACCCCATAAGAGAGCTGTGAGGGGTTCTGATATGTGGACAAAGTTGGGAATGAAGCGGCGGTAGCAGCCAGCAAATCCTAGGAAGCTCCTATCATCTTTCACCGTACGTGGGGTAGGCCAGTTCTTGACAACTTCCACTTGTTTAGGATTGGGCTGGACTCCCTCGGCGCTGACAACATGACCCAGGTATTGTACCTGAGGTTTGAGCAAGTGACACTTTGACGGCTTGATCTTCAGCCCATGCTTGATCAGGACTTGGAAGATGTCTGACAGATGATTGAGGTGTTCCTGGTAGGACTTGAAATACACAATGACATCATCCAGGTACAATAGGACACTTTGAAAATTTAGATGGCCCAGTCACCTTTCCATCAAACGCTGAAATGTAGCAGGGGCATTACGTTACATTACAACTTGAATAGTTCCATGGGTGTCACAAAGGCAGCCTTCTCCTGCTCTTCCACGGCCATGGGTGCTTTGCAATATCCACTGGTTAAGTCCAGGGTAGAGAAGTAAGCAGCAGACCCGAGGGCTGTGAGTGACTCCTCGATCCTTGGCAGAGGATAAGCGTCCTTAAGTGTGACATTGTTCAGTTTCCTGTAGTCAACGCAGAAGCAGATGGTTCCATCTTTTTTCTTGACCAGGACAAGTGGCGCCGCCCAGGGACTCTGACTTTCTTGGATGATTTATGCTTGTATCATGTCTGCCAGCATCTTCTTGACAGTTTGATACATGCCTGGCGGTGGGCGGTGCCTTTCCTTGATAGGTGGCCTGTCGCCTGTGAGGATTCGTGTTTGCTAAAAGCTTCATGGTACCTTTTAATGACAATAATGACACCCTTGACATGGTCCCTCGAGGTAGTGTCATCTCCAACTTGGAGTTCTGCCCACCAGGGCTCGGGAGGACTCGTACTGGATACTTCAGCCATTTAAGCTGCACGCTGTCGGGCCACCACACGTTCTGTTAAGATGTCCTTTGACTCTATGAGATACAACTGGGCGACTGGGGTGTATTTGAGTAACACAGTAGCAGCATCAGACAGGTTGACTAACCGGACTGGAACTCTCTTGTTGGTGACAGTGACAAGGCTTCTCGCAGCTCAGACAAGAGGGTGGTCTTCTAGCTGCAGAGGCTCCAGCAGGGCTTGATAGTCTCTATTCTTGACTCCGGGACGTGCACGACACTAGATGATAGTCTCTGTTTTGGGTTGCAAGGTCACCGACCGGACATCTTGGACTCGAACTCTGCAGATTTCACCTTACTTGTTGGCAAACTTCCGCTCTGCTTGTAGAACTTTCAAGTGGTGCTGTGCAGCCTGCTGGCCTGAAGGGGACATATGGGGAAGAGAGGCATGCAAGGCATCTACTATTTTAACAAAACAGTTTTTCAAAATATTCATCCCCAGTATAATTTCAGCAGACCCCTTATCTGTCACATTAGTTACAATCACTCCCTGCCCACTAAGTACATGCTCTCCCAACTGAATGGTTGGCTCCCAGTATCCATGTCTGGGGACTGGTTGCCCATTACCCGCAACTACTCTGAAGTTAACATCCTCCGGTTCACACAATAAACTAGCATCCCGATGCTGATAGAAAACATTTTTAGGTATAGTAGACACTTGTGACCCTGTATCTATCAACGCCTCCAATGGTACACCTTCTACAATAATTTTTACAAAGGGGCAGGAGGCGACATAAAGTGAGAGTCCTGACTGAGGTCGCTCAGGGATTGGACCTAATGACTGTTTTCCTGAGGGCCGGTCCGCGACCTCAGGGGAAATCCGTTTAAATCCCAACACTGCATTTTCCAATGTCCTGGTTAATTACAATAGGTACAAAAGGGTCTTTGAGTCCCTGAGGGTCTATTAGGTGGAAGGTTGCGGGGGTTGAAATTGTGGGGAGCAGGGGGAGGTTTTCTGTGTAGCGGCGGTTCACGGTCAGGTGGGGCGGACCGGGTGGCAAGCTCCTTCACAGCCTTAGTCAGTTGTTCAATGTCCTACCTAACATTCTGTAAATCTGAGGCTGCGGTGACTGGCAAAGCATGTGACACTGGGGCGGGGGCTGGTGATGGTGGTGGTATAGGTCTGGCTACCACCTCTAATGGCTCTTGGACAGGTGGACAAGCTCCCTCTAACTCAGTCCCGGACTCAATCACTTGGATAGCCTGTCTTTTGAAAGTGGGGAATGACAAGTTGGGGTTTTGGACCGCTAACATTCGCAGCTGTGCTTTGTCCCACTTACTATGAGCCCCATCAATAAATCAATAAATCTGTCCTTGTTGCCCTGCTCGGGAGTTATACCATCTAATTTTTGGACAGTCTCTAGGGCATTCTGTAGGTCTTCGGCAAATGCTCTCAAGGTCTCACCTGGCTTCTGTTGCCTTTCATACAGCCGAAGACGTACCTCTGATGGAGAATGTGACTCAAATACCTGGTACAGTCCTTCAAAGATCTGCTGTACAGTTGCCTTCTCGGAGGCTGGCTAGGTGTGGACTTCCTCTAACGCTGGTCCCTGTAGTTTTTCTGTGAGCAATTGCAACTGTTGATTTGGAGGGAAAGAGTAAAAGACAAACAGACTCTGCATCCTTTCTTTGAAATCCCTCAGGGTGAAGGGGTCTCCATTGAAGGTAGGGAGGACAGGGTTCCCCATGAATACCGGTGCAGATGCTGGAACACCACGGTTGTTGATGTGCACTGGAGGCAGGACTGACAACATTCCGGCCGCTGGGGCAGCTGATGATCCCGCTGCTGAAGATGGAGGGACACCTGGTTCATCTGGAGAGCTGGGTTCTGATATCTCATTGGATTTTGAGTGCGCTGTTGCTTAAATAAGAATAAGGTGCTTTGCCCCTTAAGATAATTGCTGAAGTGCTGCAACTTGATACTGGTGAACGTTGGTGTTTGCAGAGTCTGCGCTGCAGCTGGTGCTTGATGGAAGACAGTGGAGCCGGACGCAGCTGCCGGAACCTCCAATATGGCTGTGGCCAGGGAAGTTCCTGTTTTGGTCCGGTCGGCAAAGTCTTCCCCTGTGCAACATAGGGCGGCTCTTTGGTTCCTCCTCACTGTGCTGGAGAGGCATCACCGCTGGGGACTGACTAGACTCATAAAGCTGTGACTTTAGCTAACTTGAATTGATGGTGTCTGCAGGACTTGACTTTGAGGTCTCCAACACTCTGGACACACACACTAGATACAACTGCACTGGACCTCAGCTTAGCAGAAGAGCAGCGCTCAAAGAGAGAGAAGCTCCACCCAGGGCTTATATGGGGGAGACTAACAGGGAGCCCACAGGTCACTCTTGGGATTACCTGGTCACCTACTGGGTAACAATCGCATGACATATCACATGGTAAAACAATGGGGAAACAAGTGCATGGGGCCTTGGGGACACTGAAGGAGGCTGCCTGACATCCAGTAATCCATCTGCCCTTTATCTATCACTATGCATCCAGTAATCCATCTCATATCTATCTTTCCTTATATAAAGGAATCCATGAATAAAGCAGTGATAGATATGAGATAGGTAGATAGATAGATAGTTAAATAAAGATGATGCAGCACTCCACAATTATGCATAAGGTGGTATTTATTCCAGCATGTGCAAAGACAACGTTTCACCAGTCTCTCACTGGCTTTCTCACTTGAGAAAGCCAGTGAGAGACTGGTGAAACGTTGTCTTTGCACATGCTGGAATAAATACCACCTTATGCATAATTGTGGAGTGCTGCATCATCTTTACTTTTCTGGATTGAGGAACCAGTGGACCCAGGTTCCAGGAATGCGTGCACCCCATCTTCTTTTTCATTTTCTTCTCCTACTCTGGACGACTGAGGTGCTGCCTTTATCTTTTTGCTGTAGATAGTTAAATAGATAGATATCCAATATTGAGAAACAGCACTATCGGGATGCGTGGGTGTAGGTGCCAGCAAACCAAAAAGTCTTGGTCCAGGACTCTTGAAATATAAAAAGAAAGTATTTGCAGCACTCAAAGCAAGGTTATGGTGAAAAACAGTGTAGCTTTATTCCATTCAAAGAAAGCGATGTTTCAGCTGACTCACTCAGCCATTAAATAGATAGATATGTGGTGTCCCAGCACCAATGGCTGTCCTGTGGCTTCGGACTGCTTTGGGCAGCCTTGAAGCACGAGTGTTGGGCCCACTGGAGACTTCTTGTTCTATTAAATATGTTTGAACCTTTATTGAGAAATTAATATATGTTTTATATTTATCTTATTGTTGTTATCTTTATATATTGATATATTGTATGTTAAATGTATTACTGTACCTTTATGAGAGGAGCTGTGTGAACCCCATGTGACCCTGGCAGGCAATGGGAACCTCTCAATTTTTCCCATGTAGTGTAGTGGGGGAAAGAAATGACCCAGTCTAAGTTGAGTCTAAGTTCAGAGTTGAGCTCAGTCTGAGCAACAGTGGTAAAGGTGTGTCGTATGTGGAAGCCTCAAGGGAAGGCCTAGATCAAATGTATTCAATCTGGTCACTCTGCAAGGATCGCCCGTTTGGTGGAAGTTCATGCCCTAGCGGAGAAGGCTACAAGACCTTGACAGAACCCTACCTACCCATCTTTCAAGTCAGTATCAATTCATTTGGTGAAAGCACCACTAATACCAGCAAGGCAATAGGGCTTCCAAGGGTTAACGCTGCATCCTCTAACCCAGCACCAGACTGTCAGTGTAATACCATCTGCACCCTGCTCAGTAAAGACAGTTATCCGTAACCTGACTTCGGTGTGGTCATTTACTCCCCGTGTCTGGCCCAGGAGAAGCTGTCTCCAACCTTGGACCCTGTCACGATGCCGGCTGGCAGGAGGTGGATCCTCTGTGCCAGAGAGGGATTGGCGTGGACCGTGCTAGTGGACCGGTTCTAAGTCACTACTGGTGTTCACCAGAGCCCGCCGCAAAGCGGGATGGTCTTGCTGCGGCGGTAGTGACCAGGTCGTATCCACTAGCAACGGCTCAACCTCTCTGACTGCTGAAGATAGGCGCGGTACAAGGGAGTAGACAGAAGCAAGGTCGGACGTAGCAGAAGGTCGGGGCAGGCAGCAAGAATCGTAGTCAATAAGGCAATAGCAGGAGGTCAAGTACACAGTATGGACAAACACAGTAACGCTTTCACTAGGCTCAAGGCAACAAGATCCGGCAGGGGAGTGCAGGGGCAGAGATCAGATATAGTCTGGGAGCAGGTGGAAGCCAATTAAGCTAATTGGGCCAGGCACCAATCATTGGTGCACTGGCCCTTTAAGTCTCAGGGAGCTGGCGCGCGCGCGCCCTAGAGAGCGGAGCCGCGCGCGCCAGCACATGACAGCAGGGGACCGGGACGGGTAAGTGACCTGGGATGCGATTCGCGAGCGGGCGCGTCCCGCTGTGCGAATCGCATCCCCGACGTCCATGACAGTGCAGCGCTCCCGGTCAGCGGGACCGACCGGGGCGCTGCGGAGAGAGAGACGCCGTAAGCGCTCCGGGGAGGAGCGGGGACCCGGAGCGCTAGGCGTAACAGTACCCCCCCCTTAGGTCTCCCCTTCTCTTTGTCCGGTAACTGCCTCCCCTGGGATGAGGACACCGGGAAAGAATAGAGGGTTTCCTCAACGGCAGGCAGTACGGCAGGAGTGGGAATGGGGAGGGAGGGCAGAGGGCGAGGCCTGGCACGGGGCAGTGTGACACCAGGACGGGGGCCATGAGGAGGCACCGAGGCTTGCCTGACTGGACTGGGAGGGGGGAGAGGCACTTCTTATGGCAGGCAGAGTCCATAAAGACCTTAGGGAGACCGGATACAGGGGGAACCACAGGGTCACGGCAGGGAGTACTGGGAACCGTTTAAGGCAGTCCTTGAAACAAGAGGTACCCCAGCTCTTGATCTCCCCTGTGGACCAATCCAGGGTTGGGGAATGGTGTTGAAGCCAGGGTAGTCCAAGGAGAATTTCGGAAGTGCAATTGGAGAGGACAAAAAACTCAATTTTTTCGTGATGAGGTCCGATGCACATTAGGAGGGGCTCCGTGCAGTAACGCACGGTGCAATCCAACCTGACTCCGTTGACCGCGGAAATGTAGAGTGGCTTGACGAGACGGGTCACCGGGATGCGGAATTTATTCACCAAGGAATCCCGAATAAAATTCCCAGAGGCACCAGAGTCCAGGCAGGCCACGGCTGAGAGGGAGGAGTTGGCTGAAGGAGAAATCCGTACGGGCACCGTGAGACGTGGAGAAGCCGACTTAGCATCAAGAGACGCCACACCCACGAGAGCTGGGTGCGAGCGTGCGTTTCCCAGACGTGGAGGACGGATAGGGCAATCCACCAAGAAATGTTCGGTACTGGCACAGTACAGACAAAGATTTTCTTCCCTACGGCGATTCCTCTCCTCCTGGGTCAGGCGAGACCGATCCACTTGCATGGCCTCCTCGGCGGGAGGCCTAGGCGTAGATTGCAACGGAGACTGTGGGAGAGGTGCCCAGAGATCTAAGTCTTTTTCCTGGCGGAGCTCTTGATGTCTCTCAGAAAAACGCATGTCAATGCGAGTGGCTAGATGAATGAGTTCATGCAGGTTAGCAGGAATTTCTCGTGCGGCCAGAACATCTTTAATGTTGCTGGATAGGCCTTTTTTAAAGGTCGCGCAGAGGGCCTCATTATTCCAGGATAGTTCAGAAGCAAGAGTACGGAATTGTATGGCGTACTCGCCAACGGAAGAATTACCCTGGACCAGGTTCAGCAGGGCAGTCTCAGCAGAAGAGGCTCGGGCAGGTTCCTCAAAGACACTTCGAATTTCCGAGAAGAAGGAGTGTACAGAGGCAGTGACGGGGTCATCGCGGTCCCAGAGCGGTGTGGCCCATGACAGAGCTTTCCCAGACAGAAGACTGACTACGAAAGCCACCTTAGACCTTTCAGTAGGAAACTGGTCCGACATCATCTCCAAGTGCAGGGAACATTGTGAAAGAAAGCCACGGCAAAACTTAGAGTCCCCATCAAATTTGTCCGGCAGGGACAAGCGGAGGCGAGGAGTGGCCACTCGCTGCGGAAGAGGTGCAGGAGATGGTTGCTGCTGTAGCAGAGGCAGAAGTTGCGACTGAAGTTGCTGCACCATGGTGGACACTTCCGACAGCTGGTGAGTTAGATGGGCGATCTGTCGGGATTGCTGGGCGACCACCGTGGTGAGGTCAGAGATAGCTGGCAGGGGAACCTCAGCGGGATCCATGGCCGGATCTACTGTCACGATGCCGGCTGGCAGGAGGTGGATCCTCTGTGCCAGAGAGGGATTGGCGTGGACCGTGCTAGTGGACCGGTTCTAAGTCACTACTGGTGTTCACCAGAGCCCGCCGCAAAGCGGGATGGTCTTGCTGCGGCGGTAGTGACCAGGTCGTATCCACTAGCAACGGCTCAACCTCTCTGACTGCTGAAGATAGGCGCGGTACAAGGGAGTAGACAGAAGCAAGGTCGGACGTAGCAGAAGGTCGGGGCAGGCAGCAAGAATCGTAGTCAATAAGGCAATAGCAGGAGGTCAAGTACACAGTATGGACAAACACAGTAACGCTTTCACTAGGCTCAAGGCAACAAGATCCAGCAGGGGAGTGCAGGGGCAGAGATCAGATATAGTCTGGGAGCAGGTGGAAGCCAATTAAGCTAATTGGGCCAGGCACCAATCATTGGTGCACTGGCCCTTTAAGCCTCAGGGAGCTGGCGCGCGCGCGCCCTAGAGAGCGGAGCCGCGCGCGCCAGCACATGACAGCAGGGGACCGGGACGGGTAAGTGACCTGGGATGCGATTCGCGAGCGGGCGCGTCCCGCTGTGCGAATCGCATCCCCGACGGCCATGACAGTGCAGCGCTCCCGGTCAGCGGGACCGACCGGGGCGCTGCGGAGAGAGAGACGCCGTAAGCGCTCCGGGGAGGAGCGGGGACCCGGAGCGCTAGGCGTAACAGACCCTGTATAGGATAACGGTGCCCTGGCGTCACAAAGTGATAAGGTACTTTCTGTACACCACCCGTGGTACCACAGATATGAGATAGATAGATGACAACAGCACACCTTAAGGACTTGATGAGAAACTGGGTGCAAATCAGTGGGGAGCCCCTGGTGCTAGGGCTCCAACTAGATAACCAAAAAACAGAGCACTACAGAATAGTGAAATAAAGTGAGTAGCGTTTTATTCAATCAAGAACATCAGGTGACGTTTCAGCCATCATCAGGCCCTGATGGACACAATGATGATGGCTGCTATGTGAAAGGCTGCCTGATGTTCTTGATGGAATAAAACGCTACTCACTTTATTTCACTATTCTGGAGTGCTGCAGTGATCAGTTTTTTTGTTAGATAGATAGATATGAGTAAGTTAAATAGATATGAGATTGATATATAGATATATGATAGATAGATAGATAGATAGATATGGGATAGATATAAGATAGATAGATATATAGATAGATAGACAATAGAAAAAAATACAACAGCACTCTAGCAGAAATAATGTCCAGGTGAAGGGTGCAGGCCACTGAAAAGAATCCAGTCCATCAATTCTTGCACATCAATAAAAATAGAGACCAGTGCAGCACTCCATGGCAAGAAAAATGTAAATTTATTCCATAAAAAAAGTGAAAAAGCAGCGACGTTTCGATCCCCTCCAGGATCTTTTTCAAGCAACTCACTACTACAGAACTAAGGTTCAATTTATACACAGCAGCAATGTGACTCCTCAATCAATTAGTTAAATAATAAAGTGGAATTAAGGTACAGAATAAAAATATTGTACAGAGTAGTGTGACTATACATTCAGTGTTATATACTTAGTGAGGCTCAACATATCAGCAATCTAGATGCAGTGCAATACATTGTCGCACACTTAAAAATCGTGGCTTTAAAAACAATTGTACATTACTTGTAAACGTGTGTAGCAGCGTGCACAGGCCTCTTGATTTTTGCAACTTTGGAGTGCTGTGCCAATCCTTTGGTTTGTTAGATAGATAGATAGACTTCACATGAGAGCAGCACGACCACTGTAATTGTCCATATTCAGGCTGTTGGAACCGGGTTAGAGGCCCTCCAGAATTTTTTTGTTCGATAGAATAGATAGATAGATATCAACATAGGTGCAGCACACCACGAAGGTAGAATTGATGTGAATAGTTTATTTCATGATGTATCACAGACAAGTGCACTTGAGAAAGCCAACGTGAGGCCAGTGAGACGTTGTCTGTGATACATCATGGAATAAGCTATTCGCTTTAATTCTACCTTCATGGTGTGCTGCATCTATGTTGATATTTGGATAAAGGAACCAGTTGACCTAGGCTCCAATATGCGCGCACCCCATTACTGATAAACTTTTTACTTGATGTGCTGCTTATATTGGGACTTTATTAGATAGATAGATATGTGATGACCCAGTACAGAATATAGCATTCTGCCCATCCTGTGTGGCACATGTTGCCTTCAGTGTCAGTCTTGGGCCCACACTACTTAGTACTCTATATCTACTAATGTTATGCTATGATTAATGTATTGGCATTTTCTATGTGCCTGTTTCTTTAAGCCTATTAGAAACCCTGTTGTTAGGGGAGTGTGTATGAGGTGAACCATGTGACTTGTCAGCCCAATGGGAATCCTCCAAATCAGCCCCATTTATAGTGTGGTAGGAGTTCAGAGTTCAGTTCTGCAGACTAGTGCAGTTTAGCTGAGGTACAGTTTGGAGAAGTCTGAAGAGGGTGTGAGGTGTTCTGGGGGGCCTCAAGTCTAATCCTGCAACCTCACATCTGCACCTAGATGATTGTCAAGCCTAGCAGTAAGCACTAAAGTCCCGAGGATCCAAGTCAGCCACTCAAGTCACTAAAGTCAGCGTGGGTTGCCATACAGCAATATACAGCACAATTAACTACAAGTCCCAGCAAGCTAATAATCTTCCAAGGTTTACCCGACACCTCCCTTTATAACAATCTAACAATATAACCCTGAGAGACATTGAGACCTGCCATTCACTTTTTTCTTCAGACATATGGTGGTGATACCAATATTGTATATTTATATCTTGTTTTTATACCTTTCAGATATGGAAGATAGGAAGGATTAGATGGAATGTGAAGAAATACGCCACCCGTTCTGTGCCTATTTACATATCACTATGTTTTTTGGCCGTTCTGTATCTACAAAAATTTTTTTTATGGTAGTAACCTAGTCCGACCGGTTTAATGGATGTTACTGCACTCGGGTTCTAGCCTATACAACTGATGTAGCGCAGCTGCTGTGGGAGGGACATCACTGATAGGATTATACACGTTTTGCACAATTGTATTTTTCCTCAGCATTCACTATTTTTTGTTTATTCTTAAAACAATTTCTAATTCTATTTTATTTTTATTTTTTAATTTTTTTTGTTGTATTTTAATAAATAAGCTTTTTTCATTTTGTCTTTTTTTCTTATTTCTTTTTTTTTATTTTTTTATTTTTTTATTATCATCATTCATTTTAGGGTTTTGTAGGGATGTGCTTTATCCCTCAGATAGCCCTCCATATGTGGTACGTAAATTGCTTCATGCTAGGCATGGGATTGGCGCCGCTTGATGGCAGGCGCACTCCTGAATTGGATGCAGGGGGTAGACCAGGGGCCATGGGGGCTATATGGCCTCACGGCCTCAGGTCCCCCGGTTACTGCCAGACCTATGCCCTCTTTACACGGGGGGAGGAGTGGTGGTTCTGCATACCAGGGAGGCTCCCAGTCCTGAAATGCTAATAAGTTATTATATACCTATACCCCTTGTGGGACTAATGCCAATGGAGTCGGCTTTCATAATTTAGAGAGCTTTTTCTTTTATTGTTGATTTTTCTTTTATATATGTCTTTTGTAATATTATTTTGTTTATCTTGTTTTTTTGTCATCATTATTTTCATTTTATTTATTATTTTCATCATTATCATTTTTTTATAAAAAATGTTTTCATTATTTTAATTTAAATTTTAATTAATTCTTTTTATTTTTTTATTTTTTTTTATTTTTCATTTTACCTTTTTACATATTGCTAGCTATATGATATTCAGTCATAAAGACACAGACACACTACATGTATTCATTTATTGCACATTGGATGTTTTTCCACTTTATTTAGTCTTCCTTGCCCACGGCCGCTGCGTTTGCACGTCAGTGGGCTGGACCCGAGTGCTGGGCATCCATGTTAGAAGTGTTCCCGACGGTTGGTCTCCATGGAGACGGCGGTGCTGTAAGCGCCGCCGTTGCCATGGAGACTTTTGGTTGGTGGTCACGTGTTAGCTCCTGTGGTCATATGATCGCATGGCGCCCCACGTGATTGGCCAGGCATCCTGGAAACAGGATGTGAACAGATTAAGAGATTTTTTGGCGCATGCGCATACTGTCTGTATACAAGCCAAACGTGGCGAACGGCATGGCAACAGAGCGGGTAGGCGTTTTCTGTATATGTATATTTAATCAATGTTTATATGCATCAGTGGTGTATTATTAACTATTATTATGATGGAGTTTTGTATATTCAAGCCACATTGCTTTTAAACTTTCACTGTGACACTGTAGACATTATGTATGTACCTATAGTACTCTTAAGCACTTTATTTTTTGTAAATTGCACCGTAATTTTATGTATTTTTATCACTGTATTGATTAATTATGTAATTACTGTTTATTACTGAGCTGGGTATATAACCCCAGCCTGTGTGTGGTATCACTATGCTTGAAAAAAGCTCCATTGAGGGGCTGAAACATCGCACTGTTTGACATGTGGAATAAAGAAGTTATTTTTTGGATATTTGGAGTGCCGCGCCATTTTTTTGAAGTTATCAATTGGCTGTGATCGAGCCTGAAGAGCTGGCACCCGTCTACTGTGGTATAGTAGTGCTGCATTTTTTTGGGACATTTATATAGATAGATAGACAGACAGACAGATAGATAGATAGATAAGATAGATAGATAAATAGGTAGATATGAGATAGATAGATAGATAGATAGATAGATAGATAAGGGATAGATATGAGATAGATAGATAGATAGATAGATAGATAGATAGATAATGGATAGATAGATAGATAATTGATAGATAGATAGATAGATAGATAGATAGGAGATAGATAGATAGATAGATAGATAGATAGATAGATAGATAGATAATGGATGGATAGATAGATAGATAGATAGATAGATAGATAGGAGATAGACAGACAGATAGATAAATAAATAGATAGATAGATAGGAGATGATAAATAGACAGATAGGAGATGGTTAAATAAATAGATATGAAATAAGTACTTAGAATAAAAGTAATTGAGGTTAGATGAGATAAGGCAGATAGTTATTATACAGGTAGACACTGTAGACAGGTGCAGAGCAGTTTCACTCGCACAATCCCATTAATATACATGACAATACATCTGCCTGTCCTACAGGTACAGTGCCCTGTATTATTCTGTGTGCACTGTGACCTATGTCCCCAGCTCTCTCTCTCCCAGCTGCTGTATCCAGGACTAGACAGGCAAGTATACAGGCTTCTCTCCTGCGTCCAGGACTAGACAGGCAAGTATACAGGCTTCTCTCCTGCATCCAGGACTGGACAGGCAGGTATACAGGCTTCTCTTCTGTGTCCAGGACTGGACAGGCAGGTATACAGGCTTCTCTCCTGTGTCCAGGACTAGACAGGCAGGTATACAGGCTTCTCTCCTGCGTCCAGGACTAGACAGGCAAGTATACAGGCTTCTCTCCTGCATCCAGGACTAGACAGGCAAGTATACAGGCTTCTCTCCTGTGTCCAGGACTAGACAGGCAGGTATACAGGCTTCTCTCCTGTGTCCAGGACTAGATGGGCAGGTATACAGACTTCTCTCCTGTGTCCAGGACTAGATGGGTAGGTATACAGGCTTCTCTCCTGTGTGCAGGACTAGATGGGTAGGTATACAGACTTCTCTCCTGTGTCCAGGACTAGAGGGCAGGTATACAGGCTTCTCTCCTGTGTCCAGGACTAGAAGGCAGGTATACAGGCTTCTCTCCTGTGTCCAGGACTAGATGGGTAGGTATACAGACTTCTCTCCTGTGTCCAGGACTAGAGGGCAGGTATACAGACTTCTCTCCTGTGTCCAGGACTAGAGGGCAGGTATACAGGCTTCTCTCCTGTGACCAGGACTAGACGAGTAGGTATACAGGCTTCTCTCCTGTGTCCAGGACTAGAGGGCAGGTATACAGACTTCTCTCCTGTGTCCAGGACTAGAAGGCAGGTATACAGGCTTCTCTCCTGTGTCCTGGACTAGATGGGTAGGTATACAGACTTCTCTCCTGTGTCCAGGACTAGAGGGCAGGTATACAGGCTTCTCTCCAGTGACCAGGACTAGACGAGTAGGTATACAGGCTTCTCTCCTGTGTCCAGGACTAGAGGGCAGGTATACAGACTTCTCTCCTGTGTCCAGGACTAGAGGGCAGGTATACAGGCTTCTCTCCTGTGTCCAGGACTAGACAGGCAGGTATACAGGCTTCTCTCCTGCGTCCAGGACTAGACAGGCAAGTATACAGGCTTCTCTCCTGCATCCAGGACTAGACAGGCAAGTATACAGGCTTCTCTCCTGTGTCCAGGACTAGACAGGCAGGTATACAGGCTTCTCTCCTGTGTCCAGGACTAGATGGGCAGGTATACAGACTTCTCTCCTGTGTCCAGGACTAGATGGGTAGGTATACAGGCTTCTCTCCTGTGTGCAGGACTAGATGGGTAGGTATTCAGACTTCTCTCCTGTGTCCAGGACTAGAGGGCAGGTATACAGGCTTCTCTCCTGTGTCCAGGACTAGAAGGCAGGTATACAGGCTTCTCTCCTGTGTCCAGGACTAGATGGGTAGGTATACAGACTTCTCTCCTGTGTCCAGGACTAGAGGGCAGGTATACAGACTTCTCTCCTGTGTCCAGGACTAGAGGGCAGGTATACAGGCTTCTCTCCTGTGACCAGGACTAGACGAGTAGGTATACAGGCTTCTCTCCTGTGTCCAGGACTAGAGGGCAGGTATACAGACTTCTCTCCTGTGTCCAGGACTAGAAGGCAGGTATACAGGCTTCTCTCCAGTGACCAGGACTAGACGAGTAGGTATACAGGCTTCTCTCCTGTGACCAGGACTAGACGAGTAGGTATACAGACTTCTCTCCTGTGTTCAGGACTAGAGGGCAGGTATACAGGCTTCTCTCCTGTGTCCAGGACTAGACGGGCAGGTATACAGGCTTCTCTCCTGTGACCAGGACTAGAGGGCAGGTATACAGGCTTCTCTCCTGTGACCAGGACTAGACGTGCAGGTATACAGGCTTCTCTCCTGTGACCAGGACTAGACGTGCAGGTATACAGGCTTCTCTCCTGTGTCCAGGACTAGACGTGCAGGTATACAGGCTTCTCTCCTGTGTCCAGGACTAGACAGGCAGGTATACAGGCTTCTCTCCTGTGTCCAGGACTAGACGGGCAGGTATACAGGCTTCTCTCGCGTCCGCTGTCAACTTGCTTGACCCTGACAACAATCCGTGCGGCCGGGGGAGGAGGAGGCGCGGCCGGGGGGTGGCCGCTCACACCGGCAGGGCGGGCATTCACATGTGAAGTTGCTTCTTCTCCTAGAACAGGGCAAAGCTCTCCAGCCCCAGAGATCCTCCACCCACCACCCGGAGACCAGGGGGAGCTCCAGCACAGCTCACAGCCGGCTCTTTACCAGGATCCATCGAGCATTGGTCTCTTCCTGCTCCCCCCTGTGCGCCCCCTGCCCCCCCGGGCTGCTATACAATCCTCAGCAGTGACCTGAGACTGTATAGCCAGCCCCAGCACTGGCTGACACCTCACTGACTTATTATTATTGGTTTTTTTTGCTCTGTTTTGCTTTTTATATATTTTTTTGTTCCTTTTTTATTTGCAATAATATTATTATTTTTCTTTATTATTGCATTGCATTAACTCCTCCTTGCCTGGACACTTTCCACCTCCCTTGCTCCAGTCTTCTCCAGGCTACAGGTGCTCAACTTATCTCTCCAGCCTCCTCAATATTGTCAGGGACTTATCTGGGACATTGTGATCTATCTGAACAGCTGACCAGTCATGACTGCAGAGAAGGAGAAGAAAAGGTAAGAAGGACTTTGTTGTGTCTTCTCATCACCTGGGGATTGGTTTCAGCTGTGTAGCCAAATTGTTGCAACATTGTGTCGATTTGCAGCTGAGCAACACTGTCGATTTGCAGCCGATTTGTCGCAACACTGTGTTGATTTGTAACCGATTGACGCAACACTGTGTCGATCTGTAACCGATTGTCGTAACACTGTGTCGATCTGTAACCGATTGTCGCAACACTGTCGATATGTATCAGATTGTCGCAACACTGTCGATATGTATCAGATTGTCGCAACACTGTCGATATGTATCAGATTGTCGCAACACTGTGTCGATCTGTAACCGATTGTCGCAACACTGTGTCGATCTGTAACCGATTGTCGCAACACTGTCGATATGTATCAGATTGTCGCAACATTGTTGATATGTATCAGATTGTCGCAACACTGTGTCGATTTTTAACCCATTGACGCAACACTTTGTCGATGTGTAGCAGATTGTGGCAACACTTGTGTCCATTTCTTAAGGTGGTAGGATCTTATCTTACAAGACTTAACCCTGAAGTGATCAAAGAGCCAAGGTTGTATAGGCAGATGCATGGTGGCAACCACTGGTATGGTGGAAACGTATCCATAGACATGGTTTATTTATTTATTTATTTTTTTGGGGGGGGAATTTGTTTTGTTTTTTGGAATTTCCCACGTGGGCTAATGGAGAATTATAGATTCCGTGGGAAAATTATTCCCAAATATCTATGGTGTTATTATGGCGTAAGAAATTGTGGTGGACTATGACTGTTTTAGACCAATGTTTTCCAAACCAGGGCACAGCTGTTGCAAAACTACAACTCCCAGCATGCCCGGACAGCCAACGGCTGTCCGGGCATGCTGGGATTTGTAGTTTTGCAACAGCTGGGGGCGCCCTGGTTGGGAAAACACTAGTCTAGAGTAGTTGTCTCCAAAGCGTGGACCTCCAGATGTTGCAGAAATACAACTTCAAGCGAGTTATTATTGGACATGCAGTAAACATAGCTGTGAAACATATGTAGCAGAGCTGAATTTTGGCAATTTGGAGAAAAGTCGCCGACTGCCTGCAGTCCTGTGTAAAACAACAAACAAACAATAAATAAATAAAACCCTGCTTACGGTATCATAGTGTGCTGCAAATGACAGTCAGCTTGGCTACATTTGTAGATTTATTAATACTAGTAGAGTATTAAAACTTTCTGCACTGTATGTATTGTATGGAGGACAATGCACAAAGTATAAAGCTATACATAATATTCTATATGCTTAACGCTTTAAATTTAATATATGATGCATATGCAATGGTCTATAAATAATATGCATAGAGCATCGCCTACTGTATAACGCACTATATGTATTATACAGTATAATGTATAAAATACAATGGTCACTCACCATACGTAGATTACACTACAGATACTTCGCTCTGCACCTACACTATAACACATTATCTCTAATGTTCTATATGTGTAATAGACTGTCTATGTATACTATCTATAAGGTGCTGCAATAGGCATATAACATGCTTTATGCAGTAAACTATGCATAAAATACAAACTGTAGTGTTCAATGCATAAAACATTATGGTCAATCCCCATACATACTGTATAATATATATATATATTTACACTCCAGATGATGTGCTTTACATAATGCACTCTGACTCAGTTTTTTTTTATAAGTATAAATATACATATCTACATATGCTATCTATAATGCACTATAGTGCAATATGCATATAATATGCTTTATGCCGTGCACTATATATAGCACAATCTGATGTGTTCTATGTATAAAACCCAACGGTCAATCACTGTATGTACTATGTATCTTAGCACAATCTATAGCGTTCTACGTATAAGACACTACTCTAAGTATACTATAGTACAGATTGTAAAAATAATAAAATAAAATATATACACTGCTCAAAAAAATAAAGGGAACACTAAGATAACACATCCTAGATCTGAATGAATGAACTAATCGTATGAAATACTTTCATCTTTACATAGTTGAATGTGCTGACAGCAAAATCAGACAAAAATTATCAATGGAAATCAAATTTATCAACCCATGGAGATCTGGATATGGAGTCGCACTCAAAATCACAGTGGAAAACCTAGTCAAAATGAAGTTCAGTAGTGTGTGTGTGGCCTCCACATGCCCGTATGACCTCCCTACAACGCCTGGGCATGCACCTGATGAGGTGGTGGATGGTCTCCAGAGGGATGTCCTCCCAGACCTGGACTAAAGCATCTGCCAACTCCTGGACAGTCTGTGGTGCAATGTGGCGTTGGTGGATGGAGCGAGACATGATGTCCCAGATGTGCTCAATCGGATTCAGGTCTGGGGAACGGGCGGGCCAGTCCACAGCATCAATGCCTTCCTCTTGCAGGAACTGCTGACACACTTTAGCCACTTGAGATATAGCATTGTCTTGCATTAAGAGGAACCCAGGGCCAACCTCACCAGCATATGGTCTCACAAGGGGTCTGAGGATCTCATCTCGGTACCTAATGGCAGCCAGGCTACCTCTGGCAAGCACATGGAGGGCTGTGGGGCCCCCCAAAGAAATGCCACCCCATATTATTACTGACCCACTGCGAAACCGGTCATGTTGGAGGATGTTGCAGGCAGCAGAACGTTCTCCATGGCGTCTCCAGACTGTCACGTCTGTCACATGTGCTCAGTGTGAACCTGCTTTCATCTGTGAAGAGCACAGGGCACCAGTGCCGAATTTGCCAATCTTGGTGTTCTCTGGTAAATGGCAAACGTCCTGCACGGTGTTGGGCTGTAAGCACAACCCCCACCTGTGGATGTCGGGCCCTCATACCACCCTCATAGAGTCTGTTTCTGACCGTTTGAGTGGACACATACACATTTGTGGCCTGCTGGAGGTCATTTTGCAGGGCTCTGGCAGTGCTCCTCCTTGCACAAAGGTGGAGGTATCAGTCCTGCTGGTGGGTTGTTGCCCTCCTACGGCCTCCTCCATGTCTCCTGATATCCTGGCCTGTCTCCTGGAAGCGCCTCCATGCTCTGGACACTACGCTGACAGACACAGCAAACCTTCTTGCCACAGCTCGCATTGATGTGCCATACTGGATAAGCTGCACTACCTGAGCCACTTGTGTGGGTCGTAGACTCCGTCTCATGCTACCACTAGAGTGAAAGCACCGCCAGCATTCAAAAGTGACCAAAACATCAGCCAGGAAGCATAGGAACTGAAAAGTGGTCTGTGGTCACCACCTGCAGAACCACTCCTTTTATTGGGGTGTCATGCTAATTGCCTATAATTTCCACCTATTGTCTGTTCCATTTGCACAACAGCATGTGAAATTGATTGTCAATCAGTGTTGCTTCCTGAGTGGACAGTGGGATTTCACAGAAGTATTCCCTTTATTTTTCCCTTTATCTAAATATGTATTGCTCTATACAGTATATCAGTGTTTCCCAATTAATAGACTACAATAAGTCTATTGTAGTGTCGTACACTGTAATACATTATAGAGAGATATATATTTGTATTGCCCTATACATATACTGTACAGTATATGATGCACTCTGTAATGGTCTATTGTATGGTACATACATATACACTATAGATACCGTATAAGAAAATATATATTGCCCTATACATATAATGCACTGTACAGTATAGAGCGTACTATGGGTAACATGCCATATAAAATGGTTAAGGCATCATAAACATATAAACTTTTAATGCACTGGACATAGCATATACAATGTATAAAGAATGATACACAATGTGCACTATATAGAAAACCAACTAGGAGTACTGCAGTGTGGGTGACGCATGTCTGCGGTCTATAGTGTCATGGTGACAGTGTTACGTCTTTATAGTTGCATTTGCGCTACACCTGCCGTTTCGTGTTACTGGTATATATGGCAGAACAATACTAGAAATTTTTTTTTTATTATTATATATAATTTCTATTTTTTAGGAACTGCTTTTGTTTTTATTGTCATTAACCTTGCGCCATTGGGCATTGTGGATATCACAGGGTGTACAGAGGTGTGTCGCTCGTGTGTTGTCATCGCTACGTATTCTAATTATTATATCTGGCACTTGTTTTGCAAACATACATTATTCTATTTTTTTTTTTTTTTTTTTATAGATATATGTGCGGTTGAGCTGAGTGTGTCATTTGGCACAACTCCTCTGTTATGGTATTACATAAGACATAAAAGTAAACCTGCTACCTTAGTTTGACTTAGGATACTCTGATAAAACACTCGGCTCTGCTGCACGCTTGTAAAACAGCTCAAATTCTAGAATGCATGGACCAATGTGTCTCCAGCTGTTGTATACCTCCAACTCCCAGCATGCACGGTCTGTCAGTACATGCTGGGAGTTGTAGTTTTGAAACAGCTTGAGGTTTGCCCCCCCCCCCCCCCCAGCCCATATGAATGTACAGGGTACATTCACCCGGGCGGGTTTACAGTGAGTCTCCTGCTTCAAGTTTGAGCTGCTGCAAATTTTTTGCCGCAGCGCAAACTCCTAGCGGGAAACTCACCTTTAAATCCCCGCCAGTGCGAATGTATCCTAAAAACACTACACCACACTAACACATAATAAAGGGTAAAACACTACATATACACCCCCTTACACTGTCTGGGAGTTGTAGTTTTCTAACAGCAGGAGGTTCTCACTTTATTTAAGACTAAATAAATAAATAAATAAATAAATAAAAATTGACACCTGGATGGGCGAGCGTGTGTTCTCTGTTATCAGCTCATGAAGTGCTGTCAATTCGTTTCTGATGGTATCTGTAGGGACAAGTTCTTTCTTGACGGGGGGCCAATTCCACCCTGACAAAAGATGTGAATGTTGTTTGTATGAGGGCAATTTACTTATATGTGGGAGACTCTTCTACCATGAGGGTGCGATGAGACAAGAGTTAAAATTACCACTTGCTGTCATTACACCCTATGCAGGTCAATTGTGAAATGGGGGAGGGGGGGTTTAAAGTCACTGGCGGAATGTATAATACTATAACTCCCATCTTCCTTGTAGTGATGATATTCAGATAGCAGGTAGCCGAGCTGTGTTTGTCATTACGTAGAACTTTTGTTATCTATGGCTTCACAAAGGGCTGCAAGTAGAGTTACTGCATTATCTTCCCTGGCAGATGCAGCAGAAATGAATTTGTCATTTATCTTTTCTGTGCTATATTGTGTGATACCTTTTTGTGAGTTACTATGCCAGTGTTTCCCAGCCTAGCTGTTGCAAAACTACAACTCCCAGCATATCCGGACAGCCGGAGGCTGTCCTGGCATGCTGGGAGATGTAGTTTTGCAACAACTGGAGGCACCCTGGTTGGGAATCACTGCACTATACAAAAATGGAGGGGGAAAAAAAAGCAAATTGGACATAATGTCACACCAAACTCCAAAAAATGGTCTGGACAAAATTATTGGCACCCATAACTTAATATTTGGTTGCGCACCTTTTGGAAAAAATAACTGAAATCAGTGGCTTCCTATAACCATCATTAAGCTTCTTACACCTCTCAGCCGGAATGTTGGACCACTCTTCCTTTGTAAACTGCTCCAGGTCTCTCTTATTGGAAGGGCGCCTTTTTCCCAACAGCAATTTTAAGATCGCTCCACAGGTGTTCAATGGGATTTAGATTTGGACTCATTGCTGCCACTTCAGAACTCTCCAGCACTTTACCATCCATTTCTGGGGGCTTTTTGATGTATGTTTGGGGTCATTGTCCTGCTGGAAGACCCAAGATCTCTGATTCAAACCCAGCTTTCTGACACTGGGCTGTAGAGTGCGACCCAAAATCTGTTGGTAATCCTCAGATTTCATGATGCCTTGCACACATTCAAGGCACCCAGTGCCAGAGGCAGCAAAACAACTCCAAAACAAAGCAGAGGAGTCCTCCTGGGTCTCCTGCCATAGCGTTTCATTTCATTTAAATGTTGACAGATAGTTCACACTGAGAATGATGCTCCCTAAGCCTGCAGGACAGCTTGAATATCTTTGGAACTTGTTTGGGGCTGCTTATCCACCATCCGGACTATCCTGCGTTGACACCTTTCATTAATTTTTCTCTTCCGTCCACGCCTAGGGAGATTAGCTACAGTGCCATGGGTTGCAAACTTCTTGATAATGTTATCTACTGAGCTCTGCTACATCTATAAACTCTACAGTGTCTTCAAGGACGGAAGCTGTTAACGCAATGCTAAGGCATAAAACAAATAATTCAATGGATTTATCTTCCTATTACTTGTTGGTTTTAGTATGCTGGTTCCGGGATTCTGTGTGCAACATGTCTCTGCTGCTCTTACATGGGTCGTGTAAAGGGATGGCATGTATTATATTTTATAGATGCATCACTATAATATCTATCTAAACACGGCATTGTTTTCCAACCAAGGTGTCTCCAGCTGTTACAAAACTACAACTTCCAGCATGCCCAGACAGCCTTTCCGGGCATGCTGGGAGTTGTAGTTTTGCAACAGCTGGGGGTGCTCAGATTGGGAAACAGTGGTGTAGAGTAGTAGTCTGCAGACTGCGGACCTTCAGATGTTGCAGAACTACAACTCCCAGCATGCCTAGACGGCTAAAGACTATCTGGGCATGCTGGGAGTTATAGTTTTGCAACATCTGGAGGTGCCCTGGTTGGGAAACACTGATATAGAAGCACAACCATCTTAGATGTAGCAGAGCTGAGTTGTCAAATGTACCAGAGCCAAATGCGACTTCGCAAGTTTTTGTTTGGCATAATGCAGAACAGTGTTCCAAAACCTACTGCCTTATCTTATCTTTAAATCCATCCTAAAACAGCTAAAGGACAAATCCAGCTCTGCTACATCAGAGCACTTAAGCTACAGTTTAGTCTTATTAAAACAGTTATCTGAATACCTAAAAAGTAAAAGAGAAAGAATCCAGGGCGAACCCGCACCCCTGTAGCCATAATAAAGGAAGCGGCCTATTGGGAGTCTTTCCTTTGGGCCAGTTTCGTTCACAGAATCTGCAGTCCGCTGCAGGAAGGCTTTAGCCGAGCAGTCCAATAGCTTATTTCCTTCTATTCAGACCTGCCAAGACGAGTAAAAGGGCGCCCCACCTCTCCCATAGCCAAACCTGCTTTCAAGTCGCTTGCTTTTGCGCAGAATGAGCATTCCCTCTGCCCTGACGAGGCTTGGTGGATTAATTTGCGCCGTTTTCAATGTAACAATGTGTCGCTGCCTGTGGCAACCAAACAATTGTGTTCTATAAGTTGGTGTAGAAGGAGTGGTCTCCAAACTGTGGATCTCCAGCTGTTGCAAAACTGCAATTTCCAGCATGCCCGGACAGCCGTTGGCTGTCCGGGCATGCTGGAAGTTGTAGTTTTGCAACAGCTGGAGATCCACAGTTTGGAGACCACCGTTGTACAGAGTGGTAACTTTAATACTGTATGTTGTTTTTATATACACTATTAATGAAATTTGGAGGGGAAAGGGGGTCTTCTATTAGGGATTTTCATCTCTTGGTCTCAGCAGAGAGGGGCTATAAAGAGCATCTCTAATGCAGTGTTTCTGTACAGGTCACTGAAGACATTAGTGTAAGCAGAGGAACCCTTGTTTTAGCTTTTTTTTTCTCTTCTGACTTGCTCAGAGTTTCCCAACAGTGTGCCTTCAGATGTTGCAAAACTAAAAATTCCCAGCTAAAGGCTGCCCGAGCATGCTGGAAGTTGTAGTTTTGCAACAGCTCGAGGTCCACAGTTTTGAGACCACCGGTGTAGCGAGTGGTAACATTTATACTGTATCAATAAAAAATATAAATAAAATCCGCAAAAAAATAAATAAAATAAACAGTTTAAAATTTTTTTTTTAAATAAAAACAGCAGAAAAAAAAATTGTCTGGTTTTCCCCATAGCAACAAATCATGGCTCAGCATTAATTTAACCAGAACTCTTTCAAGTCAAAACAAGACAATTTATGTTTTCACATTTTTTTAATTTACCCCCATTTCCCACTCCTAAAATGCCAATACTTGCATTGCATTGTGGTTTTAACCCTGTCTTATGCCCACGATCATCAGATTGCTTCTGGTTTGGCAACTGAAACCTCTAGTGATTGACCGAAATCCCAGGAGAGAGCTGCATAGTTTTCCTGCAGTGGCCACTGCAGGAGAAATGTGGTATTACATCAAATGAGCAGGCAACTATATGGTCACCCCCGAGTCCTCCAGTGCGGGAGCTGCTCTTTACAGCCACCCTTCTCCCAGATTGGGTGTTTCCCATGTTTTATATGACATTGATAGTTTTCATAGGCCTCTTTAGGCCCAAAGCCTTCGCGGGTGACCCGTGTTGCTAGATTGAGTACAGTAGACAAAGTGAGAGTTGTAATGGCAGACATATCATCAGGAAGCTTTTGTAATAGGGCGTGATCTATTACTTTTAGGGTTGCTTGTATGTATTGGGGGAGATTTCTCAAAGCCTGTGGAGAGGAAAAGCTGACCAGTTGCCCATAGCAACCAATCAGATTACTCCTTTCATTCATAACAAGGCCCCTGGAAAATAAAAGAAGCGATCTGATTGGTTGCTATGGGTAACTGGTCAACTTTTGCTCTCCACAGGTTTTGATAAATCTCCCTCAATTGTCCCCAAACTAGGGGCCACCAGTAAGAACATTAGGTTGGGCACTTAATATGTCCGGATTATATATATATATATATATATATATATATATATATATATATATATGTATATGTATGTATATATGTATATATATGTATATATATATATTAGTCTCAGATGTGCCTTATTGATGTTTTGTTTCAGATGGACATGTGTAGATGGTAACTTTTGAGAATTGTCTTCAATTCTCTTTTTTTCTGTCTTTTTGTTACTGTATGTTATCCATATGTTAATGGGGAAAAAATATTTTGTAAAACCTCAAAAATAAACAATTATATATAAAAATAAAAAAAATAAAAAATAAAAGTCCATTGGTCACCACTGGATTCTAGTGTGACATGGGTCAATAGGGACAACAGCTGACGTGATATCGACGTCTTCTAGTATTGTGCGTCTGACCACACAATTGTCACTTTGCACTTTTTGTTCCTCCTTTTCCTGCAATGAGCAAAGAGACGTTAAGGAAAAGTTTTTTACGACCAATGTCTAGAAAATTACTAAGTAGTTCAGTACAAGAAATGGGAGTAATACTCAGTATTGTAGAACCATCATAGGCTTTATGGATTGTACTCTGGAGACCATGGCTGAAGACCCCCTTTTTAGTTGACAGGTCCTCTGCTAAGTCTGGGCTCTGACACCGTAATAGTCCTTAAAGGGGTATTCTAGGAAAAAACTTTATATATATATATATATATATATATATATATATATATATATATATTCCCAAAAGGCGAAGGACAGCACAACCACTATATGTCTCTAGGTAGTAGTCCGGGTGCAATAGGGAGAACTGCGGTCCCAGTCGCAGACCGCATCCATAAATTCCAGCAATAAATCCGACAGCACTCACGGATTCAAGTGAAAAAAACACAACGGTGTTTATTTAAACAATGTTCGGATGCAACGTTTCAGTGGTATCCACCAACTTTTTCAAGCATCGCTTGAAAAAGGTGGTGGATACCACTGAAACGTTGCATCCAAACATGGTTTAAATAAACACCGTTGTGTTTTTTTCACTTGAATCCGTGAGTGCTGTCGGATTTATTGCTGGTATATAATAATCTCAACTGCCTCCAGAAAGTTAGACAAATTTGTAAATTACTTCTATTATAAAATCTTAATCCATTCAGTACTTATGAGCTGCTGAAGTTGAGTTGTTCTTTTCTGTCTGACAACAGTGCTCTCTGCTGTCACCCCTGTCTGTCTCAGGAACTGTCCAGAGTAGACACAAATCCCCATAGCAAACCTCTTCTACTCTGTGCAGCTCCCGAGACAAGCAGAGATGTCAGCAGAGAGCACTGTTATGACAGAAAAGAACTCCACTTCAGCAGCTGATAATTATTGGAAGGATTAAGATTTTTTAATAGAAGTAATTTACAAATCTGTTTCACTTTCTGGAGCCAGTTGAGATATATAATAACAAGTTTTTTCCTGGATAACCCCTTTAAAGGCCCAGCAGAAGACAAGCTCATTTGGATCCATCTACTTGCCATTAGGGTCTATTTCAGTGTTTCCCAACCAGTGTGCCACCAGCTGTTGCAAAACTACAACTCCCAGCATGCCCTGACAACCTCCGACTGTCTGGGCATGCTGGGAGTTGTAGTTTTGCAACAGCTGGTGGCACACTGGTTGAGAAACACTTATCTAGACAGTCACAACAAACGTTACAGTGCAATAAGAAAGTAGATTTCTGTATTGAGGAATAGTGTATTGCTAGTGAAAGTAGACGCCCCCTTTAAATAAGATTTGCGTGTTGTAACTTTATGCATTTTATTATATTTACTTGACAGTTACTAGTAAAACATTTTACTGTTATGACCTATGTAATACTACAATGCTACTAAATTACACACTGTTATACTACCAGTCGGGGTGCAATGCAGGGTAGATGTTATGGCCCAAGGGGCAGATGGTATTAACCCCTTCTTGTCGTGATGCCAGGACGTGGTTTAGCCTAAACCACCCGAAAGGTAATACCGCTGATCCTGGGTTAGACAGGGACTTGACAGAGATGGTGTCTGACAATAAGATGACTTGACTTACTGATGACCGATTGCAGCCCCTCCCCTTGTTATATATGGGGGCTCTGCAAGGAGCCCATAGGTCACTTGGGGGGTTGCCTAGTCATGGCCGGTTTTAGGATTAGCGTGGCCCTGGGCAAAATCAAAAGTGGGGTCCCAAAAGTCGTAATAGTGCACTAACCAGATTTGCTTCAAATACTATAAAAAATATCTATCTAAAAAGCAATTGAAAAGTCCCATCAAAACAAAAAAAATGGTACCATTAAAAAACTACAAATCACAGCACAAAAAATGACCCTCATACGTCCCCTTATACAGAAAAATGTATAGGGATTTTATATTTTTATATAGTTCCCCCACATTAGGTTGGCAGCATAGTTCCTCCACATTAGGTTGTAGTTCCCCCACATTAGGTTGGCAGTATAGTTCCCCCACATTAGGTTGTAGTTCCCCCCCCCACATTATGTTAGCAGTATAGTTCCCCACATTAGGTTGGCAGTGTAGTTCCCCCCCCACATTAGGTTGTAGTTCCCCCACATTGGGTTGGCAGCATAGTTCCCCCCCCCCCCCCCACATTAGGTTGGCAGTATAGTTCCCTCACATAAGGTTGGCGGTATAATCCCCCCCCCCCCCCCCCCACCACCGCACATTAGGTTGTAGTTCCCCCACATTAGGTTGGCAGTATAGTCCCCCCCCCCCCCCCCACCACACATTAGGTTGTAGTTCCCCCCCCCCCACCACACATTAGGTTGTAGTTTCCCCCCCCCCCCCCCCCCATATTAGGTTGTAGTTCCCCCACATTAGGTTGGCAGTATAGTTCCCCCCACAGACATACAGCCTTCAGAGATATACAATATATGTTTGTATACTGCCCCACTTCAGTGCTCCGTTCACCGCTCCTCCGGTCCGGGGTCACGATCTACTGCTATGGCCTATAGGCCATAGCAGTAGGTCCCGGGACCGGAGGAGCGGTGGTCGGAGCACTGAAGATGACATGCCGCTGGTAACTTACCATGCGCGCGTCCATGCTTCTCCGCTCCGTTCTGCTGTGTTCCTATGGGCACACGCATAAGACGTCAGTGACGTCCCTGCGTGTGCTTCCTCCCGGCGGCCCCTGCATTTTTAAAGTTAACGCGGGGCCGCAGAGAGGTAACCGGGACATTCTTGTGTCCCGAAAAGATCTTTCGCGACACAGGGATGTCCTGAATGTGAAGGAGGAAATTAACCCCTTGAGGATGCAGCCCATTTGGGCCTTTAAGGACGCAGACAATTTTATTTTTACGTTTTCGTTTTTTCCTCCTCGCCTTCAAAAAAATCATAACTTTTATATTTTCATCCAGAGTCTAGTATGAGGGCTTGTTTTTTGCGCGATCAGTTGTCCGTTGTAATGCCGTCACTCACTTTACCATAAAATGTATGGCGCAACCAAAAAAATACCATTTGTGTGGGGAAATTAAAAAGAAAACCGCAATTTTGCTAATTGTGGAAGGTTTCTTTTTCACGCCGTACAATTTACAGTAAAAATTATAATTCTTTGAGTCAATACAATTAAAATGATACCCATGATTATATACTTTTCTATTACTGTTGCGCTTAAAAGAAAATCGCAAACTTTTTAACCAAATTAGTACATTTAAAATCTCCGATTTTTAAGACCTATAACTTTTTCATTTTTCCGTATAAGCAGCGGTATGAGGGCTCATTTTTTGCGCCGTGATCTGTACTTTTTATTGATACCATATTTGCTTATATAGAACTTTTAATCCATTTTTTTAATTAATTTTTTTGGGAATAAATGTTATAAAAAAAGGATCTATTTTTTTTTATTTTTACGTTCACGCCGTTCACCGTATGGTATCATTAACATTTTATTTTAATAGTTCAGATATTTACGCATGGGGTGAAACCAAATATGTGTATAAAATATTTTTTTTAACACTTTGTGGGTGAAATAGGGAAAATGGGACAATTTACATTTTTATTGGAGGTTTTTTAAACTTTTTATTTTTTATTTTTTTTACTTTTATTTTTACACTTTAATTGTCCCCATAGGGGACTATTTATAGCAATCATTCGATTGCTAATACTATTCAGTGCTATGTATAGCACTATTATACTACCGCTCTACACTATGTACTGTTATACTACTACACTATTATTTGATCTGTTATATTATGTTATTGCTCTGCACCAGTGGTCTTCAACCTGCGGACCTCCAGATGTTGCAAAACTACAACTCCCAGCATGCCCGTACTACCACACTACACTACGTACTATTATACTACTACACTATTATTTGAACTGTTATATTATTAAGTTATTGCACCATATACTTTTATAGTAACAGATATTTGCCCCCTGTAGCATTACTCCATATAAGCTCACTTTTGCTGGTATCTCCTATATGACCGTGCGGATTAACTCATGTCCTTATAAAACCTTGATGGGACAATTCCAGCTGAACTGGATCCCAATAGAGGTTATTAAGGCTGGCGTCTCTGGAAACATAAACTATATTGACAAGATGCTGTAAATAGGAAATCTAATCATGAAACAGTTTAATATACATCATTAGTATTAATTCGATGTGGCAGAGCTGAATTTGTTGTGCCATTTTTTGATGTCACATTTTGAAGTATGATAACCTGCTCATGATTTAAATAGAAATGTAACTTTTTTCGGAGGAAGATCAGGCCACAAGCCAATGTATTTCATCACATGGGCCTTTTCAAGTAGTATGAAACTTGTTACAAGTTTGAGATGTTACATGAATGTGATGTCCCGGTACCGTATTGCATACCGTTACTACATTATACGCATTATGCATATAATGTATATTTACCTTGTTAGCGTCGCAGGACCTTCGGTCATTTGACTGTTAATTCCTCTATGGTATGTTGGAGGTCCTTGGGTCACCTGATTACCCATAATCCTTTGTAAAGGTGATTGACAGAAGTACTGGACCAATCGGCTTTAGTCCAGCCCCTGCCCATATAAGGGAGCTGTAGCCAATTATCACTCTCTTGGGTTGCTGCTCTCATGGATGCCGGACTAGCAGGACGGATCTGCGCAACTTTCAAATACAAGTTAGGCCAGAAGTCTGCCGGCCTCGGCCTCAAACTAAACCGTGAGTCCTAAACTAAAAGGTTTTTTACCCAAATATCATTGGTAAGATGAGGGTGCGTGTGTGTGCATGCGTATACACCGATGCACTGTTTCTGACCCCGCAGAAACCCCCGGGAAAGGCAGGGGGAGAGAGGCCGTCACTGCCCGCTTCTCTCACCCTGCCTTTCCTGGAGTCTAGAGCCCTGCTGCCGCCGCTTCTCTCCCGCTGGCTATCTGCGCTGCTGCCCATTCTCTCCCCCTGGCTATCGGTGCACCCATTGCCGGCGCCGCTGCCCCGTTGCCTCCCCCATCCCCGGTTGTATAATTACCTGTTGCCGGGGACGGGTCCGCGCTGCTTCAGGCCTCCGGTATGCGTCCCATGCGTCGTTGCTATGCGCTGCTTGGCGCGTTGCAATAACGAGTGACGTCATTGCGTCTCGCAGCGCATAGCAACGACCCGGGTGACGCACACCGGAGGCCTGAAGCAGCGCGGACCCGTCCCCGGCAACAGGTAATTATACAACCGGGGATGGGGGAGGCAACGGGGCAGCGGTGCCGGCAATGGGTGCCGCTGCCCCTTCTCTCCCCCTGTCTGTCGGCGCCGCTGCCCCATTGCCGGCGCCGCTTCTCTCCCCCTGGCTATCGGTGCCGGCAATGGGGCAGCGGCACCGATAGCCAGGGGGAGAGAACGGGCAGCTGCACCGATAGCCAGGGGGAGAGAATGGCCGGCAGCAGGGCTCTAGACCCCAGGACAGGCAGGGGCAGAGAAGCGGGCAGCGCTGGCTGTCTCTGCACCTGCAAAGCCGCTGCAGTTCATTGATTTAAAGCGCCCGCTTTAAATCATTGAACTGCAGCGGCTTATCGGCGTATAACACGCACATAGACTTTAGGCTAAAAATTAGAGCCTAAAAAGTGCGTGTTATACGCCGATAAATACGGTATATAGTCCGCTCTGTGTTAAAATATGTGTCGCCTGCAGTAGTTGCAGCTAGAACAAGCAGCCCTATGGATTTACCCACTAGTCGTTTAAAAGAGACTATATTAGAAGACGACAATACTCCTATATGGCAGAATCACTATGTGTTATCTCTGGTTTTACACTGGTCTGCAGATAAATCAGCTACATGATGTAACCTCACTGAGTCATTATACTGCATAAACAAGTTAAACGAGTGATCTTACAAGATAGATTACACATTCAGCTCTGCTACATCTATCTGTATTGGTAAATGTAAGATTTATAAAAAAGACTAGCTGAGTACCTGGTGTGGCCCGCTCTTCCTATCTAATCCTTGTGGGAGAGGGAACGTAACAATAATATATAAATGACACAGATTTCCATATCTCCTGTAGCCCCAGCAGTGATCTGCTCTCCACCTACCCCTGCACTGATGTCTTCTCTCCCCCTCACTCCTCTCTCAACCTACAAATAATCTGCTCTCCACCACCAGCCCTGTCCCCTCTCCCTGCCCCCACACTAACCATTCTCTGAACCTGCCTGCCAGACAGTTAAATCATACTTTACAATGAAGTTGGTTAGGCAGCAGGATGTTAAAAAACACCCGGCAATCTCCTCAGCCCAAAAGTAAGGGGATGTAACGGAAGACCCATAGACTTGCATAGACTCTGGCTCAGCTCGGCTGCTTTACACTCGGGCTTAGGAGATTGTCACAATCGGGGATCCCTAATCTCTAGTATATATGTTTTATTTGGCATATAAGTAACGTGTGTATTAAGTTTAATTGAAATATCTCCAGCCATTATTATTTATATAATTTTTATTTTTATTTTTTTTTTTTCCATAAATATTTTTTAGTCTTTTTCCAGATCTGTGCTGTATAGAATCTGCAATGGGGTGTCTGTAGACTACAATGAGCCCATACTGTACCCATATCTATTTGATATGATGCAATTTTGTTGTGGAATCGGTGAGACAAATAAAAATGTTGTAGCATGTTCAACAAAATGTTGTGTTACAGAAGTATTCTCTCAATACTGAATGATTGCTTCTAGAGAAGATAGCGGTGCTATATGCTGGCACCATATGGCGGCACAAAGACTTTGTATTCTAATAATATGGAGCATGTTCTCTTGTAAAGGCCCTAAAGAGTAAGAGAATTCTCTTCCTATGTGGACCTCCAGATTTTGCAAAACTACAACTCCCAGCATGCCCGGAGAGCAAACGTGGCTGTCCGGGCATGCTGGGAGTTGTAGTTTTGCAACAGCTGTAGGTCCACGGTTTAGAGACCACTGCTCTAGTCTCCAACCTGTGGCTTTCCATCTTCTGCAAAACTACAACTCCCAGCATGTTGTACGTTTTTGCATCCTGTTCTAGAACAAAAGAAGAACCTGAAACAGTAAGCTGGACAGGAAGCCGAGGAGGTGACATGTATTATATAATACTATACATCTGGATGGAACCGGCCCTGTTTGCCAGCCAGACTGTATCTCCCAGGGTGGCATAATTACCAGCACTTTATTTCTTTTTTTTATTGGATACCTGGACCCCACCTTCCTACTGGATTAAATCAGTCAGATAAGTGCTATTTGTATTGTCCTTTTTATTTTTGGGTGGTGGCTGGGACCTGATAGCAGAGTCGTGTTATTAGCCTTGACAGCCCCGCCACATCTGTCATGATATAGGGTCCTATAAGCACATGGTGCAAGAGACATGTAATTTGTGGCCAACAGGGTTTATGCTTTCCTTCCGAAGAATGGGGGGAAAAAAGTGATGGTCACCACCGGAAAAATTATGTAAAAAGTAGTCTCCCATTACTTTATCAACAATCAACCTGCAGAAGAACAAGTGAATACATACCAAAGGGCCAGACCAGGCAGCGACAATTGGAGCCTTGGGTAAAGGGGGCCCAACTCTGCTTGGTCTGGCATCTTTTGCTATTGAGTTTGTAAGAACCTGTTCAGGACTCGTTTGAATCGTGCACCAGCCTCTTTTTAGGCCTACATTGGACGTAACAGTGTATTTTGTCAGTGTTCCATTTTTTTCCAGTTACTCCATTGGAATAGTTTAGGGAAAATTCTAATCCTGGACTGTTGTTCGTCCTTAAGGACTGGGTTGTGTGCTATAGTGTAATATGAATACAGTACTCTCTATAGCACACAATCCAGTCCTCAAGGCCCACCAACAGTCCAGGGTTAGAAGATTTCCCTGTTCTATTTCAATGGAGGAACTGAAAAAACCCTGAATGTTGGCTGGCCTTAAGGACTGGGTTGGGGACCACTGCACTATTGGGTAACGGCTCCCTATCATTGTGTATCAGTGGGGTGTGAGCTCACAGACCTCCCCCAGCAAGTGTCATATATCATAGACGTGACTCCATGGCCAATGTCGCTGTTAAAGATTCTGTTTGGGAAATGGTTCTTGGCATTCGTATGTTGTGGACCCTCGCAGGAATCTTTGGATTAGTTGTTTTTTGAGTCCGCCATCATTGAGTTTTTTTCTTCTGGCTGATGGTTTTTGCAGACGGTGTATAGACTGTGGCGGCTTCCTCGTATATAAAACAATAAGATTACGGTTTTATAGAGGACTAATTTAGTTTTTATAACCTGCATCGTATGACTTTGTTATATTATGGTCTGTGTGTGTAGTAAAAAAAAAAAAGAAAAAATGAAGAAACTTTTATACTAACAAGGGATGTAAATCCAGAGACCAAGTTTCATAAAGCGTTTATCTCATGCAGTGTATTGTCTATTTATCTACCCATCTATCTGTCTATATATATTATATTATATATTTTCTGTTTATTTACCTGCCTACCTATCTGTCTCTCTTTTCTATCTATTTATCTATTATGTATTTATCATATATCTATCTCCTACCTATTTACTGGTTTGAACAAGAACGGTGTTTAGCTCGAAACACAAGTGTTTGTGCCAAAACATGTCATTATGGATCTGTATGCTTTTTAGGAAGTTATAACTGTGTTCGAAGGAGCTTGCTTTATACTAAATTTTTAGGGTAACCACTCCGTAAAATTTCCTGCCTTATCTTATTCAGTCTCTGATAACAGGGGTGTCTGACTGCTGGGACCCCCCAGATCTGGGTACAGAGTCTCCCCGGAGAACAGAGCTTTGTTCATTCTCTATGGGAACCACAAATGTATTCAGTAACATTTCCTGATTAAACTTTGTGAGAAATCAATCAAAATAGTGAGAAACTGAGGTTCTGTAATTTTATGTTGTATTTTTACACTCTGTGTGGTGTCCCGGTACCGTATTGCATACTGTACCTTGTATGGTGGTCCCCAAAGTCAGAGTTCCTACGTTAAGGTAGGGTCCCCCAGGTTGGACAGCCCCTAGTCACCTCATCATTCTATTCTAATTCTATAATGTTTATAAGTATATATTTAGTAATGTATATATTTAATGTAATGCATATAGTGTACTTACCTTGTTAGCGTCGCAAGCCCTTCGGTCATGTGACTGTTAATTCCTCTATGGTATGTTAGAGGACCTTTTGGAGGTCCTTGGGTCACATGTTACCCATAACTCTATGTTAAAATGATTGACAGAAGTATTGGACCAATCAGCTTTAGTCCAGCCCCTGCCCATATATAAGGGAGCTAAAGCCAATTATCGCTCTTGTGGATGCCGGACTACCAGGACGGATCTGCGCAACTTTCAAAGACACGCTAGGCCAGAAGCCTGCCGGCCTCAGCACAAAACTAAAACGTGAGTCCTATACTAAATCCTTGCTAAAGTTAGCGTGGCTACTGAACCGAAACTAAATCCCCTAAATCCAGTGGAACAGCGCATATCAGTCTACGGACTCTAAAACGCTTAAGGTCCCGACCACTGTCAATCTCTAAGAGACTTTGCATGTATAAAGACTGTTCCGGTTATAAAGCTTGCATAAAATCTTCAGTAAAGTTCCGACAAGTTTCTACAAAACTCTCCGGTTGTGGACATTCAATTATTCTCGACCTCCCTATCACTCTTGGGAAGGGTGGCGGTAGGACAAGCATTACAGAGGAGCCCTCACCCTGGCGTCACGAATAGCAAGGGTTAACAAGCCCCCTTTAGTAACCGCACAGCTACACTCCCCATACCCTACTCCCCCAGGCTATCGCATATGTACCCTTCTAACATTGGCCCTACTCTTTTCTATATATATTGGGTCATGGATGCTTACTGCGTCTTGTACGTATTTTATTAGCTAACATATTGGAGCTTGTTTGCCTCTCTGTAATACATGGCATACTGTGTTACGCTTGTGTTACCTTCAGTAGTGATTTTGTGGACATACAGATATTCTTGTATTGATATATGTTCTGCTCTCAGTATTAGAGATGAGCGAACTTACAGTAAATTTGATTTGTCACAAACTTCTCGGCTCAGCAGTTGATGACTTATCCTGCATAAATTAGTTCAGCTTTCAGGTGCTCCCGTGGGCTGGAAAAGGTGGATACAGTCCTAGGAAAGAGTCTCCTAGGACTGTATCCACCTTTTCCAGCCCACGGGAGCACCTGAAGGCTGAACTAATTTATGTAGGATAAGTCATCAACTGCTGAGCCGAGAAGTTCCTGATGAATCGAATTAACTGGAAGTTCGCTCATCTCTACTCGGTATCCTTGTACTCTTTTTGTATGGACTTTTCTTCTGTTATTCAATATAAAATTAGGTATTTTCTTACTTAAATTTTTTTTTGTATTTTTGGTGGTATATCTAGATCAGTGTTTTCTAACCAGGGTGCCACCAGCTGTTGGAAACAGCTGGAGGCACTCTGGTTGGGAAACACTGATCTAGATATTTATTACCAGATTTTGCATGTAAGACCCCAGAGTTCTTATTTGGTGATGTATACAGTATTGGTAAAAATTGTGTACTTTAGAACTTATAAATATTAAAAGAAGAATCTTATATAATAAAAATAAAAAATAATTTTGGAAGCATAATGTTAATATTTACACTATTAATAGCAATGTCATCTTTTACATATTATCTTTTTATATATAATATAATATTAGATAAATCAATAATACAATGATTATAAAGCATTTTTTGACCTCCTGGAATATTACAAGCAGTCGTTTTGTGTTGCTAAGTAGATCCATGTGAAAAACATTTATGATCCTTTAATCATAGGGATAATGTTATGCAAATGCTTTGTGTGAATAGTGACTGGACACCTGGCAGATATGCAACCTATACAGATTGTGATGTCGCTTTCTGGAAAAAAAAAAAAAAAAAAATCCCTTAAAGGGGTACTCCGGTGAAAACCTTTTTTCTTTTAAATCAACTGGTGGCAGAAAGTTAAACATATTTGTAAATTACTTCTATTAAAAAAATCTTAATCCTTCCTGTACTTATTAGCTGCTGAATACTACAGAGGAAATTCTTTTATTTTTGGAATGCTCTCTGATGACATCACGAGCACAGTTCTCTCTGCTGATGTTATTATAATAATAATAACACTTTATTGATTGTTGTCCTTAGTGGGATTTGAACCCAAGTCCCCAGCACTGCAAGGCAGCAGTGCTAACTACTAAGCCACCATGCTGCACTCAGCATATGTCTGCTTTGCAAGGTTGCTAAAATGGACAGAGATGTCAGCAGAGAGCACTGTGCTCGTGATGTCATCAGTGTTCCAAAAAGAAAGGAATTTCCTGTGTAGCATTCAGCAGCTAATAAGTACTGGAAGGATTAAGATTTTTTAATAGAAGTAATTTACAAATATGTTTAACTTTCTGCCACCAGTTGATTTAAAAGAAAAAAGGTTTTCACCGGAGTACCCCTTTAACCCCTTAACGACGCAGGACGTATATTTACGTCCTGCGCCGGCTCCCGCGATATGAAGCGGGATCGCGCCACGATCCCGCATCATATCGCGTCGGTCCCGGCGCTAATCAACGGCCGGGACCCGCGGCTAATACCACACATCGCCGATCGCAGCGATGTGCGGTATTAACCCTTTAGAAGCGGCGGTCAAAGCTGACTGACGCTTCTAAAGTGAAACTGAAAGTATCCCGGCTGCTCAGTCGGGCTGTTCGGGACCGCCGCGGTGAAATCGCGGCGTCCCGAACAGCTGATCGGACACCGGGAGGGCTCTTACCTGCCTCTTCGGTGTCCGATCGACGAATGACTCCTCCGTGCCTGAGATCCAGGCAGGAGCAGTCAAGCGCCGATAACGCTGATCACAGGCGTGTTAATACACGCCTGTGATCAGGATGAGAGATCAGTGTGTGCAGTGTTATAGGTCCCTAGGGGACCTATAACACTGTAAAAAAAAAAGTGTTAATAAAGGTCATTTAACCCCTTCCCTAATAAAAGTTTGAATCACCCCCCTTTTCCCATAAAAAAAATAAAACCGTGTAAAAAAAAAATATATATAAACATATGTGGTATCGCCGCGTGCGTAAATGTCCGAACTATAAAAATATATCATTAATTAAGCCGTACGGTCAATGGCGTATGCGCAAAAAAATTCCAAAGTCCAAAAAAGCGTATTTTGGTAACTTTTTATAACATTAAAAAATGAATAAAAAGTGATCAAAAAGTCCGATCAAAACAAAAATCATACCGATAAAAACTTCAGATCACGGCGCAAGAAATGAGTCCTCATACCGCCCCGTACGTGGAAAAATAAAAGTTATAGGGGTCAGAAGAGGCCATTTTTAAACGTATAAATTTTCCTGCATGTAGTTATGATTTTTTCCAGAAGTGCGACAAAATCAAACCTATATAAGTAGGGTATCATTTTAACCGTATGGACCTACAGAATAATGATAAGGTGTAATTTTTACCGAAATATGCACTGCGTAGAAGCGGAAGCCCCCAAAAGCTACAAAATGGCGTTTTTTCGATTTTGTCGCACAATGATTTTTTTTTTCCGTTTCGCCGTGCATTTTTGGGTAAAATGACTAATGTCACTGCAAAGTAGAATTGGCGACGCAAAAAATAAGCCATAATATGGATTTTTAGGTGGAAAATTGAAAGGGTTATGATTTTTAAAAGGTAAGGAGGAAAAAACGAAAGTGCAAAAACGGAAAAACCCTGAGTCCTTAAGGGGTTAACAAGAGAGAAGTGTAGTGACCATGGAGAACTTGAAAACCAGTTAGCGGGATACTTCTTATTGTAGATCTGGATGATGGAGCATAAAATACTTGTATATCAGGGATGCCATCAGAATTATCTGTGATCCTTATAGGCAATTGATCATGGCCCCTGAATACTCAGTTATATCCTTCAATCTCTGTCTGATATCCCTATTGCGTATATTTGTTAAATGGGTACTACGGTGGAAAACTTTTTTTCCATTTAAATCAACTGGTGCCAGAAAGTTAAACAGATTTGTAAATTACTTCTATTAAAAAATCTTAATTCTTCCAGTACTTATTAGCTGCTGAATAATACAGAGGAAATTATTTTCTTTTTGGAACACAGAGCTCTCTGCTGACATCACGCGCACAGTGCTCTCTGCTGACATCTCTGTCCATTTTAAGAACTGTCCAGAGTAGGAGAAAATCCCCATTGCAAACATATGCTGCTCTGGACAGTTCCTAAAAGGGACAGAGATGTCAGCAGAAATCACTGTGTTCGTGATGTCAGCAGAGAGCTCTGTGTTCCAAAATAGAAGAAAATGTCCTCTGTAGTATTTAGCAGCTAATAAGTACTGGAAGGATTAAGAATTTTTATTGGAAGTAATTTACAAATCTGTTTACCTCTGTTCTGGCAAAGGTTGATTTAAATTTTTTTCCACCAGCGTACCCCTTTTAAGGAGGATTTGTATACATCTTTGGAAATGTATAATAATGTGATCTACATACAGCCTGTTGATCCCATACCATATTTACTTGGATTCGGAGAACAGAATGCTTACTGTTTATTACAATTTACACTTTTGTGAAGAGAAGGCAACATTATAGAAGTTAGGTTTTGACGATTTCTATCTATAAAAGGGTATTCTGAAGTAAATAACGTATTTTCTATTCACAGGATAGAGGTAAAGTGTCAGATTGTGAGAGGGTCTAACTGCTTAATACCCCTGTGATGTTGAGAACATGGCCCCTACTCCTTTAGTTTCAGTGGCTCACTTCAGCAGCTCCATTGACAATGCATGAACCAGCAGCGCGCATGCGCAATTCACCGTTCAAAAGAAAAGCAAGGTTCTTCAGATGTTAAAAGGTTCCAGCTGTAATCTGACACCTATGTCCTATCGTGTGCATACGAAATAAGTTTATTTAACTTGGAATACCCCTTTTAAGCTGGGAGCTTAAATGGCCACTGTCATAAGGAAATAGTTTTGACATGTCCTAGCGACATGTCAAAAGATTTGATCGGCTGGGAGAACCAGGAGAACAAGCCGGGAAAATTTTGTGCACATCACGCTCTCTCCTGACTTTGTGTCATGTGATCGTGACAAATTCTCCATGTAAGTCTATAAGAGTGTCTCAATCACGTGACACAGGCAGAGAGAAGCACCCAGCAGCGAAGACTCCTCCTGGGTTCGGTTTCTTGATCGGCGGAGGTTTGAACACTCACCATGTCTCTAGGACATGTCAGAGTTTTTTTTTTCTCTCCCAATGACGTGTGGTGTCCCTGCACCAAAGGCTGTCCTGTGGCTTCGGGCAGACCTGCAGCATCGGTGTTGGGCCCACTGAAAGACTTCTTGCCACATTGATTATGTTCAATCACTTTACCAAAAATTTTTTATATTTCTATAGTTATTTGGTGGTTGTTACCCTTGCATGTTATTTGTGTTACTGTGCCTTGCAGAGGAGCAGTGTACCCCATGTGACCCTGCCTGCCAATGGGAACCTCTAAATTCTTGCCCATATAGTGTAGTGGCAACTCCCCAGTCTAGTTTCTGCTGAGCACCAGTGTAGTTAAGGTATGTTGTTTGTAGAAGCCTCAAGGGGAGGCCCAGATCAAATCTACTGTCCATCTGCAAGTATCACCCACATGGTGGAAGTTCATGCCCTGGTAGAGGAAACTAAAAGATCTTGACAGAACCCTAGCTACCGGGAACAATCTTCAAGTCTCAAGTCTGTATCCATTTTTTCGGTGAAAGCAAGCATTGTCGAAACTCCCAGCAAGGCAACAGGGCTCCCAAAGGGTTACGCTGCATACTTGTAATCTGCACCATACTGTCAGTGTCACGATCACACCCTATCGGTCCAGCCAAGACATTAGAAAGAGTGTGGTGCAAGGGTTAAAGCCGCCAGACCTCTGGGTATCCACTACTAGTCCCAGCAAGTCACCAAATTAACCCTTAGATAAATGTGTTTCACCAGAGCTTCCTTCAGAAAGGTGAGCTCCTATATTTAGAGATCAAAGACCAGAGCTGATTAATTTAAACATTTAATCTGATAAAATGTATCACAGTGCTATGCATAAAAATAAACAAATGACATACAGTTACAAAAATATGAAAGAGTTTAGCAAGACAAGTTCAGAAAACAAAAGATGAAGTTCTTACAGCATGATGATATAGCCGTCCTTGTGAGTGAGAGTCCAGCTCTTGTCAGCCTTTGGCACAGCCTTGAACAACAGTTGAGTCCAGCATTTTAAATCTTGTCTCTGCTTCTTTGGAGGGAAACTCCATCCCCCCCCCCTCCCCTCTGATCCCACTAGGTGGGGCATCTCTCTTCCTGACCCCTTATCTGTTTGATTATATAATGGGACCAGAGTGGTATCTCCTTTAAAGTCGTGCAAACAGCCAGACCCCCAATAAAATGCAATACACAAACACACAGTATGAATGACCCTCACCCCCAGGTCTTAGTTTATACACAGATACAATTATAGAACACATGTATGTTTCCATAATCAGGCCTTGGGCCTGACAGTCAGTATAAAACAATCTGCTATTTTGGAATTTTTTTGCACGTATGCCATTGAATGTGCAGTTTAATTAACAATATATTTTTATAATTCTGACATTTCCGCACACGGCAATACCACATATGTTTATTTTTATTTACACAGTTTTTTTTTTTAATGGGAAAAGGGGGGTGATTCAAACTTTTATTAGGGAAGGGGTTAAACAATCTTTAAAAAGATCAGTTAAAAATCATATGATTTTGTTGTAGTAATGTGTAGCTATTGGAAAATCAAGTGATTTTAAAATATTGGGCATTCTATTAATTGACATGTCATTCATAGCTAAAAATAAATTAACCTTTTTTTTTATTTTATTTTTTAACCAGTATTTCAAGTCATTAAAAAAACAAAACAAAAAAATCACATTTTATGGGACCCAAAAAAATGTATATATGTTGTTGTGGTTGTTGTGGTTGTTGTTGTGGTTGTTGTTTAATTTTTATTTATATACTTTATTAAAGGCTGAACTATATGTGAACGTGGCCTAATTGTCCAAGCCATGCCAGTCCAGTAGGGCTTAGCTTAGGGCTCTGAGATAGTGTTTCACCTCTTGGATATTGTATAACATGTATTCACTTTTTTTTTTTCTGTTTTTGTGTAGTTTTTTATGTCTTTGCAGTTGATTGTTAGGACAGACTGATCTGCGGCGATGTTGATGATATTAATAAGAGCGGCTGTCACTTCTGCAGCACACCCTAATGGCCTTGTGAGGCTAATTGATCCTGGGCCGCATGGACTTATGACAGGAAGCTGCTTAGTGTTTAATTTGCAGTTAAAAAGAGGCACAGTGTTTCCCAGGACACAATATTTAATTAAATCTGTTTGATTTAAAATGATCCTTCAGTGGAGAAGTCACTTTGACACAGTACAGGTGACTCTGGCCTGCGCCACTCACATATGACATAAGGCAGCTGCTCGGGAGCCGTGATTGCTCGTCCTCTATTGAGCATTAGTTAGATTCATAAGACTAAAACAGTATATAAATGAGTCACCGGTACGGGTATATGTTTTTTTTCCTCAGATGCAGAGGGGCAACTTGTATCTGCAATATTTTTATGACTTATTGAACTGGTTGTGTTCAGGGGGATAGAAGGACCATTTGGGTCTCCTCAGGTTACAAGGCCTGTTGTAACTTTAAGGGATGCTTAGGATGCAGTTGCAAGAATCAATGTTTTATTTTAGAATGGTTAGTGCTTCCTGGGCATGCTGGGAGTTGTAGTTTTGCAACAGCTGAAGGTACATTGGTTGGGAAACTTTAAGCAACCAGAAGAGAGGGAAGCTAAACAAGGGTTCCTCTGCCTACACTAATGTCTTCAGTGACCTACGTTTGGGAAACGTGTCCAACTTGATACTGAGTTTATGTTACCACTCTCTACTTCAGTGGTCTACAAACAGTGGCCCTCCAGATGTTGCAAAACTACAATTCCCAGCATGCCCGTACAGGCAAAATTCAGAAGTGTGAATGGGAGTGCAGAATAGAAGGCTATGGGCTTTAATTTGAGGAAGAATTCCGCAAATGGAAATTTTGCTGTGTGAATAGACCCTAAGGCTGGGTTCACACTGTGGAATTTCTGGGCAGAATTTCTGCCGGCGATCGAGCCAGCGGCACTAGGACCGTGCGGACTGCATTGCAGTCTCCATAGACGGCAATGCATTTCTAGGTGGATCTTTTGGGAGATCTGCTCAAAAACGCATTGACATCTATGGGGATGGCAGTGCAGTCCGCGTGGTCCTAGTGCCGCTGGCTCGATCTCCAGCAGAAATTCTGCCCAGAGATTCCACAGTGTGAACCCAGCCTAGGGGTGCCTTTATAGCAAGTAGGGATGTTCCACAGTGGACATTCCCTTTAAGCAGATGCTTCAGTCTCCTAAATCCTGGAACGAAGCAGTGTCGTAGATATAGTTACCAAATGTGCACCTAGTATATTTGATCACATTTAAAAAACCTTAATTAATATTGTTTTATCTTCTTCCAATGGTCCTTTTGCATGTTTCGAATAACGTTTTTAAATATAATTTTCTTCCAATTCGATTTCTTCTTGTCATATCACAGCAGTGTCCGTGTGAACCTATGTACGGGATATATAATGCAGGGTGTGTGTAATGTTCGGCCTGGCACCCGATGCAGCGGAGCAGTGATTTTATTTCATTATGTTGTTACATGACACAGCAAATGTGCTATAGAAGCTGATCAGACGGTTTGTCTGACAAGAAGCAAAGTTGCTTTAGTTGAATTTTTCTGTCTGAACTTCAGTCAAAGAGGTGCCCCAGTCTTGACCCTCCCTGCTCATATGAATGTGTGAAGTCAGCAATATCATAAACCAAATGTTATGGGTGTCCCCCCCGGTAATGTCTAGAAACAGTTGTGTGTTTTAATTGCGTGTGTAACTTTTGGGATTAAAAACCGCCGAGTTAATGCATTGTGTCAAATGCAATGCATCACATCCTCTCTGCTGCGCGGCGGCGGCGGCGACATCTCTGCACACAGGCAGCTAAAGTCAATCAGACAGAGGTCCTTTCTGAATAGTCGAAATCTGAGAATTGTATTTTTATTTTCAACCTGCAAATTGCAAGTTAGACTTTTTGTTAAATTTTATTTAAATTGTTTTAGCCCATCGTTAAAGGGGTACTCCACTGGAAAACATTTTTTTTTTTTTTTTTTTATCAACTGTTTCCAGAAAGTTAAACAGATTTGCAAATTACTTCTATTAAAAAAATCTTAATCCTTCCAGTAATTATCAGCTGCTGTATGCTTCACACGAAGTTCCTTTCTTTTTGAATTTCTTTTCTGTCTGACTACAGTGCTCCCTGCTGACACCTCTGTCCATGTCAGGAACTAACGTTGCTGAAGAAGGAAAAAAAGGTTCTGCAGCGGCGCTGCCCTTCTGAGATCAAATTTCAGATAGAGTCCGGTATGGTAAAAGTATTCACATTTATTTGTGCATGCAAATAAGAACAGACAAGCAAGACGTGTTTCGGGGTTATGTTACCCCTTTCTCAATTGCAAGCTTTTTAACCTGCAATTGAGAAAGGGGTAACATAACCCCGAAACGCGTCTTGCTTGTCTGTTCTTATTTGTATGCACAAATAAATGTGAATTCTTTTACCATACCGGACTCTATCTGAAATTAGATCTCAGAAGGGCAGCACCGCTGCAGAACATCTTTTTCCTTCTTCAGCAACGTTATCTTCTGCCGATCGCCACCCGAGGTGTTCGGCCTAGTTCCTCCAGGCTGCAGCCTGAGATCTCCCGTCTGACGCCACACGGAGGGGTGATACGCCTTTTCCAAAAGTCCCCCAGGTGAGCGCACATCACACAGGGGTAAAGTGGGAAATTATACCCACGGAATCACACGAGGCGCTGTTCTCTCCTTGTCTTCTCTCTCCTTTTTATTTTACCATGTCAGAAACTGTCCAGAGCTGGAGAAGTTTGCTATAGGGATTTGCTCCTGCTCTGGACAGTTCCTGATTATAGACAGAGGTGTCAGCAGAGAGCACTGTGGTCAGACAGAAAATAAATTCGAAAAGAAAAGAACTTCCTGTGGAGCATACAGCAGCTGTTAAGTACTGGATTAAGATTTTTAAATCGAAGTCATTTAAAAATCTGTTTAACTTTCTGGCACCAGTTGATTTAAAAAAAAATGTTTTCCAGCAGAGTACCCCTTTTTAATTTGTGCAGCCAGATAAATTTGTTTTTGTGCAAAATACTTTGATTGATTTGCCCAATACCCCTTCATAGGGTGGTCCGAAACTGATGGTGATGCACAATGATGCCATCTGATTGTAAAAAAAAAAAAAAAACTACAGTAAAAACCACTTTGCAGGTTTAAGCAGGGGTCTATCCCATAATCAAGACTTCAGTAAAAACTAAAGAGTACTGGTGGTGGCTCCTCTGGCTTGATGGTGGTGATAATGTTGAATTGGTGGTGGTCATGTCAACGGGTGGTGGTGGTGGAACTCTGGAACACTGTCTTTTGGCAGTGGCTCAATAGTGGTTGTAGTAAGTATGCAGTGTAAGACCCAGGAACAGCCAGACCTATTGTTTTATTAATGTGTATAAGTAAGAACTGTCATTGTAGGATTCACGTAGTGATCGTTAGCCGAATACTGGTCAGTGATCAGCAACAAATAAGTTATTATTCAGTTTTGTTTATTTTTTAAAAAACTTTTTTTGATGTTGTTTTTATTTTCTGAGCGTGTCGTACGGTCATATACTGTTTCTATCAGTGCATTTAGTATGAGGAGTAGACAAGAAGTTCCTGCTGCCTATAAGAAGCATCGTCCTCATGCTGAATGCAGCCACTGCCACTATGTCCTTACAGTCAGGAGTGGGGGCCGCAATGGTTGAACACAGTCCTGATCTAACAGAGAAGTTCAGAGGAACCCTTTAAAAATGTAGCAAGGAAAGCGGATGAAGGCTTGAGAAGTAAGAGTCTGGGGGGAGGGGCCTGTTTGATCCCATCAAATACTGAGAATTTATCCTAAGGATAGATCTTCAGTATAATAATCCCTGAATACCCCTTGCCTCATATAATGTCTGATAGAATTACATTAATCACACAATATACCAGTCATCTTGTGGTACTGGAAATATGTGATGTAAAGGTGTGATCATGAGGGGCAGATATTTTCAGGATTTTCGCTCAGTAATCCCGGTGGAGTCCATCTACTGGATGGAATGAACTTCAGAACAGATGTAGAAAACATAAACTGTAGGGGCACATACAGTGGGGCAAAAAAAAGTATTTAGTCAGCAGCCAATTGTGCAAGTTCTCCCATTTAAAAAGGCCTGTAATTTTCATCATAGTATACCTCAACTATGAGAGACATAATGAGAAAAAAATCCATAAAATCACATTGTCTGATTTTTAAAGAATTTATTTGCAAATGATGGTGGAAAATAAGTATTTGGTCAATAAGAAAAGTTCGTCTCAATACTTTGTTATATACCCTTTGTTGGCAATGACAGAGGTCAAACGTTTCCTGTAAGTCTTCACAAGGTTTTCACACACTGTTGCTGATATTTTGGCCCATTCCTCCATGCTGATCTCCTCTGGAGCAGTGATGTTTTAGGGCTGATGCTGGGCAACACGGACTTTCAACTCCCTCCAAAGGTTTTCTATGGGGTTGAGATCTGGAGACTGGCTAGGCCCCTCCAAGATCTTGAAATACTTCTTACAAAGCCACTCCTTCATTGCCCGGGCAGCGTGTTTTGGGATCATTGTCATGCTGAAAGACCCAGCCACGTTTCATCTTCAATGCCCTTCATGATGGAAGGAGGTTTTCATTCAAAATCTCACGATACATGGCCCCATTCATTATTTCCTTTACACTGATCAGTCGTCCTGGTCCCTTAGCAGAAAAACAGCCACAAAGTATGATGTTTCCACCCCCATGCTTTACACTAGGTATGGTGTTCCTTGGATGCAACTCAGCATTCTTTCTCCTCCAAACACGACGAGTTGAGTTTTGACCAAAAGGTTCTACTTTTGGTTTTATCTGACCATATGACATTCTCCCAATACTCTGCAAGAGCATTTGGATGATCCAGAAAACTTCTTCAGACGAGCCCGGAGATGTACTGGCTTAAGCAGGGGACACATCTGGCACTGCATTATTTGAGTCCCTGGTGGTGTAGTGTGTTACTGATGGTAGCCTTTGTTACTTTGGTCCCAGCTCTCTGCAGGTCATTCACTAGGTCCCCCCCGTGTGGTTCTGGGATTTTTGTTCACCGTTCTTGTGATCATTTTGACACCACGGGGTGAGATCTTGCATAGAGCCCTAGATCGAGGGAGATTTTTTTTCCATTATGTCTCTCATAGTTGAGGTATATCTATGATAAAAATTACAGGCCTCTCATCTTTTTAAGTGGGAGAACTTGCACAATTGGTGGCTGACTAAATACTTTTTTGCCCTACTGTAGATACTATAAGTCACTATAGTCCTGTTTGCAGCACCTGTGTTGAGTGGTCACATCTCACACGTTCCTGGCTGTATTGTCACTGGTGACCGTGTCCATTTGCATTATCTGTCACTGACTATGTGCTCTTTGTCTCCTCCTGGATGTGACACTCGTCCTGATAACTCTTTTTTTTTTTTTACCGTGTTGTTCTATCTTCTGATGTGTGGGTTTTACCACAAACCACTATATCAAACATCCAGCCTGGTTTGGGTTGCAACGCCCCAAAAGTTGCCCTATTTTCCTTACTTGCGTGTTTGTAGCTGAATTTATGCGGTGACCCAGTACAGAATCACATGTTCTTCTTTACTCCTGTGTGGCAGATGCTGCTTTAATGTCTGTCGCCCACTCTCCTTAGAACTTTCTTTATTTCATAGTCTAATGCAAGGGTTAATGTATTGGTATTTTCTATGCACTTGTTACCTTAAGAAATTTGTTGTCAAGGACCCTGTTGTTGTTGTTGTTGTTGTTGTTGTTATTGCAGTGGTGAACATGTGACTTATCCAGTCAATGGGATCTCTCTAAATTCCTCCCATATATATAGTGAGGTCAGAGTTCAGTGCTCTCTCTTGAGTTTTTGCTGAGCTACAGTTTGGAGAGGAGTGAGGTCTGTCCGTGAGATGGATCTGAAAGGAGGCCTGAGGCCTAGTCCAGCTTCCACGCATCAACTACAAGTTAACCCTACTACCCAGGTGAAAGTCAAAGCCTTGTGGTAAGCCTTCAGTCTCGGGGATTACTTCAGACAATTTAGACAAGTCAAAGTCCCTAAAGTATAGCGTGGGCTGCATACCAGTCAAGTGAGTTATATACAGCACAATCAACTATAAGTTCCAGCAAACCAATCAGCTTCCCGAAGTTCACCCTGCAACTCCTTCATGCTAATCTGAGCTGTAAAGGATTGTACCATCTTTCTAACCTCAATAAAGCAAGCCAGTTATCTGTAACCTGAGTGATTATTTGCCCCGTGCCTGGCACAGGTAAAGCTAGCCTTCGTTGGGTGGTGTATAGGTCAACCATGTCCTGGTGTCACGATAAGGTTAATTACCCATTACCCTGCCCAACACCACACTTACATAAATTTACCCTTCCTAAGCATTGCAGCGCTATTGTGTGTGGTGCAGAATCACACAGTTTGCTGACCAAGGATGGCAGGTCAAGTGAAGGGGGCTACAAATGCAGAATGAGTGCTCGAGTTTCTCAGTCCAGTTTAGGTGTACCTTCAGAATAATTTCTACTGTTGGACCCACATAATCACAGTACGACTTGGCTTGTGCTGCAGAAATGTAAGGCATACACATTTTAAATGTCTTTCAAAAATAAATAATTAAAGGGGTTCTCCATTTTGCCAACTAGCACTTGTTAGAAGGATCTCTTAACAATAAGCTGATCAAAGTTTGCCTCCCTGCAGAATTTCCCAGAAATTAGCAATTTTTGGGGAAACCTGAAATTTTTGGGGAAATTTTATGTTTCTCTGTGGCGCCACCACTGGGGAAATTCAGCATTACACAAAGTCGACTTACATTTAAATAAATTATCTGTAAAATGCAGACAGCATGGGTCCTCCAAAGGAAGAAGACACTCTTTGTAACCACTCTACACTGTAACCAAGAGATAAGTGTCATGAACAGATGATTCCCCATATTAGCTTAGAATTCCCTAATCGATTAAAAGATAGTTGATTTTCTAAACTAAGCAGCCTCCTTAAAGGGGTATTCCAGGCCAAAACTTTTTTTTATATATCAACTGGCTCTGGAAAGTTAAACAGATTTGTAAATTACTTCTATTAAAAAATCTTAATGCTTCCAATAGTTATTAGCTTCTGAAGTTGAGTTGTTGTTTTCTGTCTAACTGCTCTCTGATGACTCATGTCCCGGGAGCTGTGCAGTTCCTATGGGGATATTCTCCCATCATGCACAGCTCCCAGGACGTGACATCATCATTGAGCAGTTAGACAGAAAACTTCAGAAGCTAATAACTATTGGAAGGATTAAGATTTTTTTATAGAAGTAATTTACAAATCTGTTTAACTTTCCGGAGCCAGTTGATATATATTTAAAAAAAAAAAAGGTTTTGCCTGGAATACCCCTTTAAGGTTGAGATGCCGTTTCATTCAAAGCCTTTGACATTGGTAGAAACAGAGTACAATGCTCCACTCTTTCCATTGGTGTCATAGACTTTGAATGCAGGCGCTGACTCGACCACGTCTCCACCCAAACTCTATACGGTACCTATTTATGTATGGGTCCCCATAGCCAGAGTCCCTAGGACGTAGGGATCCCTGTCATCCATTCTACCCCTAGTCGCCTCCATTCTAGTGTATAAATCACTAAATTATTCAAAGGTTAATGTAAATAGAATAACATATTTAAATAAATGGTTAATTACTTGTTTCCATAGCATTGCAGAACCTGCAGGTCATGTGACTAGGTGAACTCTATGGTATTGAGCTTAAGGACCTTTGGAGGCCCTGTGACGTAAGCAATCCCATTACACCATGTAATGGTGAATGGCAGATGTTCGGACCAATCAGATTCGCCCTGCCCCCTGCCCATATAAGGGAGCGGCAGCCATGTTTCGCTCTCTTGTTCCTGGGCAAGCAAGCAAGCAAGACCTGTACAGCAACTGACGCAGTGAGTTAGGCCTGAGCCTTGTGGTGACGGCTGAACAATCTAATTATAGAGTATCAATTCCTAAACGCTCTGCAGCATCACCGGACCTAATAACTCCCCTAAATTCGGACGGATCTGCAAATCTTTCCCAAAATTCAGACACTGTATTACTAACTCAAGATCCGCAACAACTGTCAGTCACTAAGTAACCTAAGGACTGTTTGTATGAGACTGTTACTGTGCAGTGGATATTGCAAGCACTTCAGTAAAAAGTTGTTCAAGTTCAATCTCTTTGTGGACCTTCAGTTATTTTATGCACCTATCGTTACTGGGAAGGGCGGCGATAGGTCGGAACATTGATTCAGCATACCAGCCCCCAGCCTGGCGTCACAAACTCTAGGGTTAACATTAACCCTTTCTATACCATACCACCACTACCATACACCCCCAAGGGCTACCACATCTACAACTCCCAGCATGCCCGGACAGCCAACGGCTGTCCGGGCATGCTGGGAGTTGTAGTTTTGCAACATCTGGAGGTCCGCAGGTTGAAGAACACTGTCCTATACTTTACATTGTATTTGGTTCAGATTATTTTTCTTTTTTTTTCTTCTAGATTTTCCTCCTTTTAAAATTGGGTGCGTCTTATATGCCGGAGCGTCTTATATGGCGAAAAATACGGTACATAATGAAAGGCTAAAAGCCTGCCTCATAGTATCCATGCTTAAGCCTAAGAAACCTGGTCAGCAGCCAGTACCCTGCCGTCCCGCATTGTCATAGCAGCCTCGGGCCTAATGCCTCGCTCTCTTTCTCTCTTTGTTTGCAATTCTTCAAGTCAAGAAAAAACTTGTATTGAAGTATCTAAAACAGTAGAAAAAGAAGCCCATAAATAAGGAAAACAGCATCCTGACAACAAGAGCCGGCATGCATGTTTTGGCTAAGCTCTATGTGTTCTCTGGAATTCTTGAACACCTTGGCCTGTGATAAGACCAGCTTCTTCATAAATGTTTCGTCTCATAGCTTACTTGGAATCTTGCTTGTTCCTCATATAGCAGAGGGGGTGGTTTCGCCCTTTTTTGCTTATGGATCTTAGACCCAAATGATAGTGTGGTAGCCCTTGGGGGAATTTAATACAGTGGGGGTGTTGCTTAGGTATATGAGGGGTTAATTTAACCCCTGTCACTCGTGACGCAAGGGTGAGGGTTAATACGCTGAGGTAAATCTTCGGCCTATCGCCACCCTTCCCAGGAACGATGGGTGCATGATTAAATGAATGAAGGTCCACAATAGGGATGAACTTGAACTTGCATAAACTTTACTGAAGTACTTGCAGTACATCCAATTAACAGCAACAGTCTCAGTAATACAGTCTCTATACAGCTCAGCAATGATTGACAGATGCCGCGGACCATTAGCTTATCCAAAGGACTAGTAGAATTAGGATTGATGCAGAGATCCGTCCGGATTTAGGGGTCTATTTAGGTCCGGTGATCCCGCGAAGTTAACAAGGATTAAGATAACTCTCAGTTCTGTATGGATGGCCGTTGTTGCAAGGCTTGGGCCTGGTCACTGCTGAAGATAGCTGCGCAGATCCTCCTCTATCAGCAGCCCATGAGGAAAGAGCGCTTAATGGCCGCCACTCCCTTATATGGGCAGGCGCAGGGCCGTTTTGGATTGGTCCGTGTCAGCTGTCACTCACCATTACAATGCATGGTGGGAGAACACGTCACTGGGACCTCTTAAGGTCCTAAAGCAAAACCATAGAGTTTCACCCGATCACATGACCCACAGGTCCTGTTATGCTACAAACAGGTAGATAATTCACTATATACACTTTTTATACTTATAACTGTATAAATATCAGATAGAACTATTACATATCTAGTGGCTAAGTGAGAGGAGACAAGGGGAAGACTAGAAAAGAGGGACCCCGACGCTGACTATGGGGGACCTCTACATAGGTAACGTATAAAATACGGTACCGGGACACCACAATAGCATTGTCTTTCTCTATAAAAGGACCGCCTCATTCCTGTCCAAGGACCATATCTTCAGATACGTCTGTGGGCAGCACTAATGCTTTCTAAGACATACATTGCATATTAGCAGTATACAAATGGATGATGGAGGTTCCAGCTCTGGGACCTCCACCATGGGAGTTTTGGGGTCTCCTGTTTGGCACTTTTAAAGGGGTACTCCGGCGCTAAGACATCCTATCCCCTATCCAAAGGATGGGGGATAAGATGTCTGATCGCGGGGTCCCGCCGCTGGGGACCCCCGTGATCTTCCACGCCGCACCCCGTTAGAATCAGCCCCCGGAGTCTGATTACTAGCGATCACAGGTACGGAGCATAGTGACGTCACGGCTCTAAATTACAATGAAGAGTTTTGTATGCATGTACGTCCACCTTTTAGCCTCACTAGCTACTCTTTGGGGCTGTACATGGTGTCAGGAGACCCTATACAATTATGAGAGTCACAGGGATGGGACTCCACCACAGGGACTTAAAGGGGTAGTCCAGTGGTGAAAAACTTATCCCCTATCCTAAGGATAGGGGATAAGTTTGAGATCGCAGGGGGTCCAACCGCTGGGGCCCCCTGCGATCTCTCTGTATGGGGGCCCCGGCTCTCTGGCCAGATAGCGGGTGTCGACCCCCGCACGAAGAGGCGGCTGACATGCCCCCCCAATACATCTCTATGGCAGAGCCGGAGATTGCCGAAGGCAGCGCTCCGGCTCTGCCATAGAGTTGTATTGAGGGGGTGTGTCGGCCGCCGCTTTGTGCAGGGTTCGACACGCCCCCTTTGCGCGGGCTGTCGGGGCCCCGTACAGGAGATTGCGGGGGGCCCCAGCGGTCGGACCCCCCGCGATCTGCAACTTATCCCCTATCCTTAGGATAGGGGATAAGTTGTTCACCACTTGTTCACTACTGGACTACTCCTTTAAACAGCATGATAGAGAATATTAGACATGTACTGCCCCCTCACACCTGTACCTGAAATAATACAGTAAAATGTCCATATGTTTGGGGTCCGTACAGAATGGTATCGCTTGTCGTCCGCTGGCGACAGGTTGTGTAACCCTGATGTAGATAAAGAATGCCACTATTGTATAGACTGTGTGTAGCAATATCAGGAGAGGACTGTTGTATGTTTACTGTTTGGCACTACTATATGTTTACTGTGTGACGCGATTAAGTACCAACTTGTTTCATGCATTGTGCTCCCCATTTTCATAGAAATTGTGTGGTAGATGTTTGGCGCTGTATGATACTGTTTCACCTCACTATGACACAATTATTTAGAAAGATTTACTATTTATTATTATGCTTTTCAAGAAATCATAGATAAACCCCACGTGTGTTTTCCCTGGGGGCCTATAGAGAATGTGATCTGACTGGTTTATTCATACATATATTCTGGAATGATCTTGGGTCACGCTCTTTGAATTTAGTTACGTATATAGCACTTCTAACATGGTAACATAGTTTGTAAGGTTGAAAAAAGACAAGTCCATTGAGTTCAACCTAAAACCATTGACTGTCCAGCAATGCACATGGCGCTCTGTCTTATTTCGAGGCAACAGTTTAGGGCCACATATGGAGTATGTTTGTACTTTGGAGAAATTGGGTTCCAAATTTTGAGGGGCTTTTTCTCCTTTTACCCCTTATGAAAAGGTAAAGTTGGGGTCTACACTTGCATTTTATTGTAAAAAAAAAAAAATAACCTTTATTACACTAACATGCTGGTGTTGCCCCATACTTTTCATTTTCACAAGAGGTAAAAGGAGAAATAGACTCTAAAAATTTGTAACACAATTTCTCCTGAGTACGGAAATACTCCATAGGTGGACGTAAAATGCTCTGCGGGCGCACAACAAGGCTCAGGAGTGAGAGCGTCATGTACATTTTGAAACCTAAATTGCACAGGGGTGGCTGAATTTACAGCGGTTCTGACATAAACGCAAAAAAATAAAAATACCCACATGTGACCCCATTTTGGAAACTACACCCCTCACGGAACATAACAAGGGGTATAGTGAGCCTTAACACCCCACAGATGTTTGATGAATTTTGTTAAATTTTGAGGTAATGCTGGTGTTACCCTAAATTATTCATTTACACAAGGGAAAATAGGAAAAAAAGCCCCCCCCAAAATTTGTAACCCAATTTCTTCTGAGTATGGAAATAGCCCATATGTGGATGTAAAGTGCTCTGTGGGCGCACTACAATGCTCAGAATATAAGTAACACCATTGGGCTTTTAGAGAGAGAATGTGTCCGGAATTAAAGGCCATGTGTGTTTACAAAGTCCTCATGGTGCCAGAACAGTGGACCCCCCCCCCCCCCCCCCACATGTGACCCAGCATTTTAGTGAAAAAAATAGAATTTTCCATTTTCACGTCCAACTTTAGCGGAAATTTTGTCAAACACCTGTGGGGTGTAAAGGCTCAATGTACCCCTTGTTACCTTCCTTGAGGGTTGTGGTTTCCCAAATAGTATGTATGTATTATTATTTTTTTGGTTTGTATTTTGGCTGTTCTGGCACCAAAGGGGCTTCCTAAATGCGACATGCCCCCCAAAAACCCTTTCAACAAAATTTGCTTTCCAAAAGCCAAATGTAACTCCTTCTCTTCTGAGCATTGTAGTGCGCCCACAGTGCACTTGACGTCCACACAACCCCATCCACAGATGGGGTTACAAATTTTGGCGGGCATTTTCCCCTATTACCCCTTGTAAAAATGTAACATTTTGGGGAAAACTGCATTTTAGTGCAGATTTTTTTTTTTTCATTTACACATCCGACTTTAACAAAAAGTCGTCAAACCCCTTTGGGGTGTAAAGGTTCACTGTACCCCTTGTTACGTGCCTTGAGGGGTGTAGTTTCTAAAATAGTATGCGTTTTTTTTTTTTTTTGCTGTTCTGGCACCATAGGGGCTTCCTAAATGCAACATGCCCCCCAAAAACAATTTCAGCAAAATTCCCTCTCCAAAATCCCATTGTCGCTACTTCCCTTCTGAGCCCTCTACTACGCCCGCAGATCACTTTACATCTACATATGAGGTATTTTCTTACTCAAGAGAAATTGGGTTACAAATTTTTTGGGGGGGATTTCTCCCCTTTTTTTTACCCCTTGTCAAAATTCAAAAACTGGGTCTGCAAGAACATGCGAGTGTCAAAAATGAAGATTTTGAAGTTTCTCCTTCACTTTGCTGCTGTTCCTGTGAAACGCCTAAAGGGTTAAAACACTTTCTGAATGTCATTTTGAATACTTTGAGGGGTGCAGTTTTTATAATGGGGTCATTTATGGGGTATTTCTAATATGAAGGCCCTTCAAATCCACATCAAAACTGACCTGGTCCCTGAAAAATTCCGATACTGAAAATTTTGTGAAAAACTGGAAAATTGCTGCTGAACTTTGAAGCCCTCTGATGTCTTCCAAAAGTAAAAACATGTAAAGTTTATGATGCAAACAAAAAGTAGACATATTGTATATGGGAATCATTATATCATTTATTTGGTATGTTTATTTCTCTTATAAGCAGAGAGCTTCAAAATAAAAAAATGCTTCATTTTCAAATTTTTCATAAAATGATAAAAGTATCACCGAAAATTTACCACTAACATAAAGTAGAATATGTCACGAAAAAACTTTTTCGGAATCAGAATGAAAAATAAAAGCATCCCAGAGTTATTTAAGGACAACTGTAGTGGAACACTTTTATATATGCCAGTGCCCGGGCCTCAAAAAAATAAAAAATAAAAAAAAATAAAAAAAATAAACTCATACATACCTTCCTACGAGCCCCCGTTGGTCCGGCACAGGCCTCACGGTCGGCGTATCTCCGGCTGTAGCGATGTCCCGCCCCGGTCGGTGATAGGCTGAGCCCACTGTCATGTAAGGAGCTCTGGCCGGCTTCTTACATGACAGTGGGCTCAGCCTATCACCGACCGGGGCGGGACATAGCTACAGCCGGTGATACGCCGACGGCTCTGCGGCGTCCCCGTCCCCAGGAAGTGGAATGACATCAGCACTGCCGGACCGTGAGGCCTGTGCCGGACCAACGGGGGCTCGTAGGAAGGTATGTATGAGTTTATTTTGTTTGTTTTTTAGGCTCGGGCATGTATAAAAGTATACCACTACAGTTGTCCTTTAATGCTTAAAGTGATAGTGGTCAGATGTGAAAAAAATGCTCTGGTCCTTTAAAGGAATAGTCTGGTACGGACTATTCTTATTCTATCCTGCCCGGGCTGCAAAAAAAGTGAAAATAAACTTTTACTTACCTTCCTACATTCCCCCGGAGCTCCGCTACAGCTGATCGGTTGGCCGGGCTATCTTCTTCCTACTTCCCTTAGCCCGGAACGCAACGTCACACGACGCTTCAGCCTATGCTAAGTGAAAAGTTTTTCACTTTTTTTGCAGCCTGGGCAGGATAGAATAAGAATTAGTCCGTACCGCACTATTAATTGATGGTGAAAATTGGCTTGGTCCTTAAGGGGTTAACCTTTCATTTTCAATTCATTTCTTTACCTTTTTAGTTTCATTTCAGCTTCTCAAAAATTTTTCACGGAACTGAGGAACGGAAATGAAAAACGCTGATGTGAACGCAGCCTTAGGCTAATTTCACACTGCTGTTGTGCACTGACCCGCTTTGGGTCTATTTTGGCTCTTTTTTTTTTTTTTCTTTTTTTGCATCAAACGGACCCATAACGGGTCGGAGCACAACTGACACTGCCGAGTCCCGACGGATCCCCTTGACTTGAATGGGGTCCCTTTTTATTTTTTTTTATTTTTTTTACAGCAGTTGAACGGAGGAAAACAAAGGACGTGCACTATTTTTATTTTTTTCTCCGCTCAACTCCTGTCCTTATAACTGACTGACCGGAGATCTATTTACCAGAGCACAATACCCATGTGAACGAGAAAGCTGCTGGCGGCGGTAGATTTTCATTGTGTAGTGATTTTGGCCGGGTGGACCCCATAACTTCTGTACCCGTGTTGCTGCAAATTTTCTTTCTTTATGAAATTGCATAACTTACCAAGAGGTCATTACTCTGATGAGGCTATTAAAGGGGTACTCCCGTGGAGAACTTTTTTTTTAATTTTTTTTTTTTATTTATTTATTAACTGGTGCCAGAAAGTTAAACAGATTTGTAAATCACTTCTATTAAAAAATCTTAATCCTTCCAGTACTTTTTAGGGGCTGTATACTAAAGAGAAATCCAAAAAAGAAATGCATTTCCTCTGATGTCATGACCACAGTGCTCTCTGCTGACCTCTGCTGTCCATTTTAGGAACTGCCCAGAGCTGGAGAAAATACCCATAGCAAACATATGCTGCTCTGGACAGTTCCTAAAATGGACAGCAGAGGTCAGCAGAGAGCACTGTGGTCCGGACATCACAGGAAATGCATTTCTTTTTTGGATTTCTCTTTAGTATACAGCCCCTAAAAAGTACTGGAAGGATTAAGATTTTTTAATAGAAGGGATTTATAAATCTGTTTAACTTTCTGGCACCAGTTAATTAAAAAAAAAAAAAGTTTTCCACGGGAGTACCCCTTTAAAGGAGTAGTCCAGTGGTGATTCAGTGGTGAGCAACTTATCCCCTATCCTAAGGATAGGGGATAAGTTGCAGATCGCAGGGGGTCCGACCGCTGGGGCCCCCTGCGATCTCCTGTACGGAGCCCCGACAGCCCGCGGGAAGGGGGCGTGTCGACCTCCGCACGAGGCGGCGGCCGACACGCCCCCTCAATACAACTCTATGGCAGAGCCGAAGCGCTGCCTTCGGCAATCTTCGGCTCTGCCATTGAGATGTATTGAGGGGGCGTGTCGGCCGCCGCCTCGTGCGGGGGTCGACACCCGCTATCTCGGCGGAGAGCCGGGGCCCCGTACAGAGAGATCGCAGGGGGCCCCAGCGGTCGGACCCCCCGCGATCTCAAACTTATCCCCTATCCTTAGGATAGGGGATAAGTTTTTCACCACTGGACTACCCCTTTAAGTTATGTGGCGGTGGAATTTATTGTTATTACTCTGTCATTCCCTGGGCATAGTTATGTGACATTTGACAAATGCTAAGCCTCCGACATATAGTGCAAGATTTTGCTGTGAGGTTATCGTCCAGCGCTTTCCTTATGTAATTTTCCCACATATCAGATTGATGCGGAGTGTTTCCAGTCATATCAGGTCATCGCAAATAAATAAATACCGCACTATATAACACCGTCATTATGTATATCTATAATGCAGCACATTGGGACACTCATTCTCGCCCCCTACAGTACAGGGAGGTATTACATGTTCAGTACTACTCGTAACCTATGTCACAGTTAGCTGCTCCTTTGGACACCATTTTACTTTTTTAGGAAATTTCGTGTACTGTACAGGACCCTGAAGAAACTCCTGTCCTCTACATAGCCCAGTGTTTCCCAACCAGGGCGCCTCCAGCTGTTGCAAAACTACAACTCCCAGCATGCCCGGACAGCCAAAGGCTGTCCGGGCATGCTGGGAGTTGTAGTTTTGCAACAGCTGGAGATACCCTGGTTGGGAAATGCTGCTTTTGACATGGGTTTAAAGTTTCGTACAACATTATGACGCATGATACCGTTCCTACATATGGTCATGTACGTGAGGTCTCCAATTTGTAAATTACCTTGAACTTATTTAGAGCTGTAGACTTTTTTCTTCTTCATTCACACCCAAAGTGATATAAATAAAATGTATATTTTTATCTGTATATAAGCAAAGTATTAACAAACTTTTTATTATTTTTATTATTGTTATTATTATTCATTTATTTATTTATAATTTAATTATTGTCTTTTATATAATTTTTTTTTTTTTTTTTTTTGGGAAGATTTAAACAGGTTTTCTTTTTTTATTGATGGCTCCTGGCATCCTCACTGACCAGCAGATCGAAGGGTCCATTGCGGTTTGCCCACTTCTCTTACTACTAGGCACAACTTGTAGTGTACACTTATAGTGGCCACACCCGGTATTGCAGTTTTATCCCATTCACTTCAGTGGGAGGAGCTGTAATACACAATACCAGGTAAAGCGAATACTGAATGTACAGCAGTGTAACGGGTAGTAAGCACAAGGGCAGCGGCCCTTCAAACAATGGAGGTGCCAGATTGTCGGACCCCCAACCCATCAGATATTGATGGCCTATTCTAAAAATAAGCCATCCATAAAGAAGCAGAGGAAAACCCCTTTTGTGGAATGTTATAATTATGTTGTGCACAAATGGAATTTTCCTTTAAGGCAGATTTAACACGAAACCTTGTAGTAGTTTTGTACATGTGATGTCCACGTGCCAGTAATATTTATTGACATACTTCTCTTTTTATAGGAATGCTTGATGGGTTTGGGTTCCATCATGGCCAATCATGTTATAGATTCCCAACCTGGGATACAAGTACCCTTAGGGGTACTTAGCAGTTCTCCTGGGGGTACACAGTCTGTAATGGTGGCCGCAGCCACTGGTCACTGCTTCTAAAGTGGCCACAGCCCAAGCTGCCTGATCTTAAAGTGGAGAGGGTGACTTTAAGAGAAATGAGCAGTGGCTGCTGGTACTAGTTGGCGTCACTGCCCTGAGGAGTGGGGCAGGAGGAAGACGGAGGAGAACTGAGATACCGCTGTGGACAGTAACTCCCACATCAGCTTCAGTGCTCCACTATTCCTTCACACCATAGATCTTCTGTTATGGGGCAAACCAGTAGGACCCCAGAAGAAGTGGAGCACCGAAGCAGGGCAGTATGGGGGCCTACAACTATATGGGGGCAGTCTTGAGGCCTACAACTATATAGAGGAAAGTGTGGGGGCCTACAACTATATGGGGCAAAGATGGGGCCTACAACTATATGGGGCATACAACTATACGGGGGCCTACAACTATATGGGGCACAGAAGGAGCCTACAACTAAATGGGGCATAAAACTATACGGGGTCCTACAACTATATGGGGCAAAGATGGGGCCTACAGCTATATGGGGCAAAGATGGGGCCTACAGCTATATGGGGCAAAGATGGGGCCTACAGCTATATGGGGCAAAGATGGGGCTCAGATGGGGCACAGATGGGGCATACAACTATACGGGGACCTACAATTAAATGGGGGGCAGTATGGGGGCCTGTAACTATATATATGAGGGTACAATTTTTGGAAATGGTCTGCCAAGGGGTACACAAGCAAAAAAAAACAAAAAAAAAATTGGGAACCACTGTTCTAAATCAGGGATTCCCCAACATGCGTCTCCGACTGTTGCAAAACTACAACTCCTAGCCTGCAGCTTTGTAGTTTTGCAACAAATGCAGAGCCCCGGGTTGGCGATTACTATTATAGAAGAACAGTTTGGGATTGCCAGAAACACTCTGGCCAACTGATGGAGGCGCCATTACGGCAAAGGGCGTTCGGAAAAGACTTATCGTACAGATAATCTCTCTCTAATTCCATTGTGACATTTGTCTTATGACATTCACCCAAAATATGTCAGCTGTCTCATTTTAAGTGAATAAACAAAATGCGCCTAGAGAAATCCTCCATTCTTCAAACTAGTTATATAGCTGGTGGCAATAATGGAAATGCTCTAGCTACCATCTGCCATGGCACAGCGCTAGGACAAATAACTATTATGTTATTCCAGCGCCAGGAGCGGGGACCTGGGTTTGTTCCATTGCAAAGAATTTGTATTGATGCAACAAAGAAACTGAGGGTCCGGGACTGATATGGTGACATTGGGTTGTGTCCAGACCAGTGTTTCCCATCCAGGGTGCCTCCAGTTGTTGCAAAACTACAATTCCCAGCATGCCCAGACAGCCGAAGGCTGTCTGGGCATGCTGGGAATTGTAGTTTTGAAACAGGTGGAGGCACCCCGGTTGGGAAACGTTGGCCCAGACTGGAGAAGAATGTCATCCATGTTTCTTTTTCGGATGATGCGCTTTCTATCTCGAGGACAGAGGGGAGATAGCCCATTAGACTCTGCCCTCCGGTTATACCATATAGACATTAGGACAGTAGTTCTGGAGCGAGTAGGTTCATTCATCCTCTTAGTTAAAGGGGTTATCCAGGAAAACAACTTTTTTTTATATATATATCAACTGGCTCCAGAAAGTTAAACAGATTTGTAAATTACTTCTATTAAAAAAATCTTAATCCTTTCAGTACTTATGAGCTTCTGAAGTTAAGGTTGTTCTTTTCTGTCTAAGTGCTCTCTGATGACACGTGTCTCGGGAACCACCCAGTTTAGAAGCAAATTCCCATAGCAAACCTCTTCTAAACTGGGCGGTTCCCGAGACACGTGTCATCAGAGACATACGTTTATTGGACTTGTTTGATAAGTTCTGCCACCTTCATAACCTGCAATGCTTCACAGAATCGGTTCAATGTTTCTTTGGACACCTTAAAGGGGTTATCCAGGAAAAAACTTTTTTTGAATAAATCAATTGGCTCCAGAAAGTTAAACAGATTTGTAAATTACTTCTATTAAAAAATCTTAATCCTTTCAGTACTTATGAGCTTCTGAAGTTGTTCTTTTCTGCCTAAGTGCTCTCTGATGACACGTGTCTCGGGAAACGCCCAGTTTAGAAGAGGTTTGCTATGGGGATTTGCTTCTAAACTGGGTGGTTCCCGAGACACGTGTCATCAGAGAGGACTTAGACAGAAAAGAACAACTCAACTTCAGAAGCTCATAAGTACTGAAAGGATTAAGGTTTTTTAATAGAAGTAATTTACAAATCAGTTTAACTTTCTGGAGCCAGTTGATTTAAAAAAAAAAAAAAGTTTTTTCCTGGATAACCCCTTTTATTCTGGATTTCCGCAGCAGAAACATCAGCCGCGGAAATTCCGCCATATGGACAGTCCAGCAGAATCCCATTGAAATTTCCTATCCTAATATTTCCACGGAATTCCGCTAAGAAATTCTGCCGTGTGAACATGGCCTTACTAGGTGCAGAATAAATATGGGTCGTGCGGGAGTCTGTTGGGTGCAGCTTTAGCCAATAGTGACGTCAGAGAAGTGGTAAAAATGTAGCAGTTGCCCTGTTACGACACAGTAATATGTGAACTATTTGTTAATACCTTTGGTATTAATGGGGTCATCGCAAAGTGTAAACTTATCACCTATGCACAGGACAGGGGATAGGAATTTCATCTGTGGGATCTGACTGCTGGGACCCCCATTAAAGGAGTATGCCTTAAGACCTCTTATCCCGGGGGTCCCACCGCTGGGGACTCCCGCGATCTCTCATTCCGCACCCACCTTTGTGAGCTCTCTGCAGCGCTGGAGGCTCAGTGTGTGAAGCGTTACAACCACGGGGCCGGTGTATCGTGATGTCACGACTCCGCCCACGTGTGATGTTACGCCCCGCCCCCTCTATGCAAGTCTATGGGAGGGGGCGTGACCAAGTCCATGGCCAATGCTGCTCCATTTACTTGGGTGGGGAAACCTAACCTTGGTTGGGGGTGGGGGGGGGGGTCAAGAGTCTGCTTCAGATCGTAGTAAAATTTTGGTTGGAGTCCAGAGCTTAGTAGCGGTGGGTAGTTTAAAAAAAATATATATATAAAAAATCACTGTTGAAGTAAGACTTCAGGGGAAAAAAGTCACAAACTGTAGCAATAACTTCAGTCACTGGTAGCTATAACGGGAGCCATTGCAATTTCTGATCTTAAAGCAAAAAGTGAAAGTCGCCAAGATGTCTTGTATAATTGAGGAACTTTGTGACCATTTCTAGAGTTATGTAAGAAAAATAGAGGCAAAGTTCACAGAATAAAGTATTTTTATAGGTATCTTAGGTGTCCCAAAATAGTAGAGTTCTTCTTAACATTCCAGTGCATCATGGAGGCATCATTTAATTAATAATAGGGAGGGGTAAGCTGCAGCCAGACAGCTCTGGTGGCTTATCTCTCCGAGAACAATAGGGTTGGGTGGCACTTTAGACAGTTGACCAAACCCGACAAAGTTGGTGGATTTAGTTGGCTTTATGGGCAACTTTATACATGATGGTCCTAATGCAACATGGGACTCCCTTATTAACGGAGAATAGAGCATCTTAAAGCTTAACTAGCACAATTTACCATTCTTGTGTCTTTTGGGAGGTATAAATGCAACGATGCCAGTTTCTTAGTGGATACTTGACAGGGGAATGTAATATTTTGGGGTTACATGCTCTAGTACTGGTTCTAAGAAGAAGTCTGAAAATCTAAGGCTAGACAGAAAACTGTATACAGTGGTCCCTCAAGTTACAATATGAATTGGTTCTGGGACGACCATTGTATGTTGAAACCATTGTATGTTGAGACCAGAACTCTATGGAAACCTGGTAATTGGTTCTGAAGCCACCAAAATGTCATCCAAAAATAGGAAAAAGTGAGAATTATAGAAAAATAAGTCGATAACTAATAGAGATAAAGCAAATCCTTACATATAAAAGTAAGAAAGATCTGCTGGGAGCTGTAAGTCACTGTCTATGTCAGTATTTCCCAGCCAGGGTGCCTCCAGCTGTTACAAAACTGCATGCTGGGAGTTGTAGTTTTGCAACAGCTGGAGGTGCCCTGGTTGGGAAACACTGGTCTATGTAGAGGACAGGAGTTTCTTCAGGGTCCTGTACAGTACACGAAATTTCCTATAAAAGTAAAATGTAGTCGCCTTTACTTGGTGTCCAAAGGAGCAGCTAACTGTGACATAGGTTAAGAGTACAGAACATGTAATACCTCCCTGTACTGTAGGGGGCGCTACCAGACAGGAATCCAGTGCATGCGCTTCAGTACTACAGTGCAAGCGCTAATACAGGTGTTTTACCAGTGAATATCCATTCTGATTGGTCAGTTCTTCCGGCCATTGACATGTTTTGCAGATCTGGACTGTCTGTACATTGTATGTTGAGTCTGGTTTCAAGTTACAAGGGTCCAGAAAAGACCCTTGTATGTTGAAACTATTGTATGTTGAGGCCATTGTAAGCTGAGGGATCACTGTAATAATTTTTTTTTTTTTTTTTTTTACCCTACTGAACTATTAGTATGTAGGATGATCTTGGCCTTTTATACAGTTTTATTTAAAGGGGTATTCCAGGCAAAAACCTTTTTTTTTATATATCAACTGGCTCCGGAAAGTTAAACAGATTTGTAAATTACTTCTATTAAAAAATCTTAACCCTGCCAATAGTTATTAGCTTCTGAAGTTTTCTGTCTAACTGCTCAATGATGATGTCACGTCCCGGGAGCTGTGCATGATGGGAGAATATCCCCATAGGAACTGCACAGCTCCGGGGACGTGAGTCATCAGAAAGCAGTTAGACAGAAAATAACAACTCAACTTCAGAAGCTAATAACTATTGGAAGGATTAAGATTTTTTAATAGAAGTAATTTACAAATCTGTTTAACTTTCCGGAGCCAGTTGATATATAAAAAAAAGTTTTGGCCTGGAATACCCCTTTAATTGAAACATAGTATACAAGTACTTAGAATGATCTGTGTATCAGAGATGCAGATTTGACACCTATTTTCCAGGATACTCCTGGGTTGTGAGGCATCTTAAAGGGGTACTCCGGTGAAAAACTCATTTTTTTTTTTTTTTTTAAATCAACTGGTGCCAGAAAGTTTAAAGTTGTAAATTACTTCTATTAAAAAAATCTTAATCTTTCCTGTACTTATTAGCTGCTGAATACTACAGTGGAAATTCTTTTCCGTTTGAAACACAGAGCTCTCTGCTGACATCATGACCACAGTGCTCTCTGCTGACATCTCTGTCCATTTTAGGAACTGACGAGAGCAGCATATGTTTGCTAAGGGGATTTCCTTTTACTCTGGACAGTTCCTAAAATGGACAAAGATGTCAGCAGAGAGCACTGTGCTCATGATGTCAGCAGTCAGCTCTGTGTTTCAAAAAGAAAAGAATTTCTGCTGTAGTATTCAGCAGCTAATAAGTACAGGAAGGATTAAGATTTTTTAATAGAAGTAATTTACAAATCTGTTTACTTTCTGGCACCAGTTGATTTAAAAAAAAAAAAGATTTTCACTGGAGTACCCCTTTTAAGGTTTCAGAATATCTGGTAAATATGACCCGTGATGCACCCGGCAGAGATGTTGCTCCAGGCAATCCTCTTGGAGTTGTTCTTCTGGTCCTGGTCAGGACTTTAAAGGTAAACAGCTGTGAAGAAGTGGAAAGTTTCTGAAATGCGCATGGCATGGACTTGAAGAACAGGTCTGGTTGCTGGGAGTGCGTTCTGGAACAATTGTTTGCCCAATATCAGATCCTACACTATGCCGTGTATTCCATGGCAGGTTGTTACAGAATATATATAATATCTTCAAATGACAGAGATGGACACGGGACGTTGCACTAGGCAGGATGCATCTACTGGAATTCTTGTATTCCTTCAAGCTGATAGCGGCCATGTTCAGCTCTATTAGGGATCACAACATGACCTGTCCCTGTCTCACCCTGGCAAGCATAATGGGGATAGTGAATCAGTCACTATAGACCAGTGGTTCTTACCCCAGGGGTTCGGTCAGTCAGTCTCACGGGTTCGGCGGGGGAGGTCGCAACAGGAGAGGCAAATCAAGCAATTGCTTGGGGCCCTGAGCAGAGCCGGTGTTTGCCAGTCCTCCAGTGACGGGGCAATTCCCCCCCACTACTATTAACTCCCTGCGGCTCCGTGTTAAGTTTAAAAACGCAGGGGCCGCCGGGACATAGCGCACGCCGGGACGTCACTGATGTCCGTGTGTGCGCCCATGGAAACGAAGGCGCCGAGGACCGAAGGAGAGAGAAGGAGGAAGACGCGCACTGGCCAGCTTGGTTATAGACCAGCGGCACGTCATCTTCTTCGGTGCTCCGACCACCGGTTCCGAGACCTACTGCTGTAGCCGGAGCGGTGGTCGGAGCACTGAAGTGGGCAGTACACAGGCATACAGCCTCCAGCCATACATTGTATATGGCTGAAGGCTGTATGTCTGTGGGGGAACACTGCCTACATCAGTGGTCTTCAACCTGCGGACCTCCAGATGTTGCAAAACTACAACTCCCAGCATGCCCGGACAGCCATTGGCTGTCCGGGCAAGCTGGGAGTTGTAGTTTTGCAACATCTGGAGGTCTGCAGGTTGAAGACCACTGGCCTACATAATGTGGGGGAACTCTGCCTGCCTAATGTGTGGGGGAACTCTGCCTGCCTAATGTGTGGGGGAACTCTGCCTGCCTAATGTGTGGGGGAACACTGCCTGTGGCTAATGTGTGGGGGAACACTGCCTGCGCCTAATGTGTCTTAATGGTTTCATTTTGTGCACCTATGTATAAATATATACCTCCTATGTTTTGAATTTTAAAAAAATCATATTTTCTTTTTCCAATTAAGAAGGGTTCGGTGAATGAGCATATGAAACTGGTGGGGTTCAGTACCTCCAACAAGGTTAAGAACCACTGCTATAGACACAAGATGATCAGTCCATCGCATCAAACTTCATTTAAACAACTTGTGTCTACATTTAGCCTAAAGGGGTTGTTTGGAGGAAAAAAAAATTATATATATATATATATATATATAATTATTATTCTTTTTTACAGATCAATTGGTGCCAGAGTTTTTTTTTTTTTTTTTTTTATGCAGATTTGTAAATTATTTCTGTATAAAAATCTTAATCCTTCCAGTACTTCTCAGCTGCTGTATACTAAACAGGAAGTTGTTTAGTTCTTTCCAGTCTGATCACAGTGCTCTCTGCTGCCACCTCTGTCCAGAGTAGGAGCAAATTGCCATAGCAAACCTATCCTGCTCTGGACAGTTCCTGACATGGACAGAGGTGGCAGCAGAGAGCACTGTATGGTCTGGACTGGAAAGAACTAAACAACTTCCTCTGGAGTATACAGCAGCTGAGAAGTACTGGAAGGATTAAGATTTTTAAATAGAAGTAATTTACAATTTGATTTTTTTTTAACTCTCTTAAAGGGGTTGTGCGCTGCCCTGCCTTTCGGAGCTCTGCTCGCAGCGTCCGGAAGTTCATTACTCTGAACGCTGTGTGCGGGCTTCAGTGTTCGCGGCCGCCCCCTCGTGACTTCACGCCCGGCCCCTTGCTGTCACGCCCCCTTCCCATAGACTTTCAGTGAGAGGGAGGGCGTGACGTCACGAGGGGGCGGCCGCGAACACAGAAGCCCGCACACAGCGTTCAGAGTAATGAACTTCCGGACGCTGCGAGCGGAGCTCCGAAAGGCAGGGCAGCGCACAATCCCTTTAAAGGGTTTGTCCACTTCTCTAAATAAGAATCCACTGTAGATCAGTCAATCATTGATGGGCTGTCAACCAATATAACCAAAAATAGTCTATTATCACAGGAGGAACAACTGGCAGCTGCACATTACATTAAATGTACTTTTACATTGTGTATATTCAAATAAATAGATGGCCATGTAGTGTATTTGCGTTCCGAGTGGTTCAGATCAGGATCAGCTCTGACTTCTGATCCAGACTCGCCTCTATGTCTGAAAAGAACATATGAACAGGGGCTGTCCAAATGGGATGACCCTTTATGGTTAGGGACGGGGGCTTCCTTCTAGTTTCATAATAATAGTAATAATTATAATAATGATATCATGAAAAATAACAATAGTCAGTACAATACAATAACAAACAATAATAATCTAAAAAGTAATAATCAAAAAGCATCTCTCTGGTGATAATCTTATCGCTTCTCTATCCTAACTGCAAAAAATAAAAAATAATAAAAAAAATTAAAAAGCCTCTAAAATAAAGTAGGTTGGGTATGCTTAAAATATCTCTAAGTATAGTATACAGGGGAACAATTCTATTTATGGAAGAATTTTTTTTCTCAGTATTGTTTAGCAAGTGCCTAAAGCCGAATTCCAATTAAGGCCTAAAAATGTCCGAAGTGTTTTCTCCCCTTGGGACAAATCGGTATTTCTTAGAAGTGTCCCTGGAGGATGACCTGATCGCGAGGAAGCCCACTGCAGTAAGTGTCCGATTTCCCTCCGGGCCACTACAAGGGGAAATGAGGTACTACAGAGTTGTCACTGAATCAAAGAGCTGTCTATGTAATGTAGTGTTTTCCAAGCAGTGTGCCTCCAGCTGTTGCTAAACTACAACAGCTGTAGTTTTGCAGGGAGATGTAGTTTTGTAACAGGCTGGAGGCGCACAGCTTGGGAAACACTGTCATGCACGGAATTCCCTGGTCCTTCAGTGAAAGAGACACCTGCATTATTTGTTTCACACGTCGGTACAACCTGATGCTCCTCCATGCTTTACACTGCAGCTGTGTGTGCATAGATTGCCTGCTATGTACAGTGGGTCAAAAAAGTATTTAGTCAGCCACCAATTGTGCAAGTTCTCCCATTTAAAAAGATGAGAGTCCTGTAATTATCATCATAGGTATACCTCAACTATGCGAGACATAATGAGAAAAAAAATACATAAGATCACATTTTTTAAAGAATTTATTTTCAAATTATGGTGGAAAATAAGTATTTGGTCAATAACAAAGTTCATCTCAATACTTTGTTATATACCCTTTGTTGGTCAAACGTTTTCTGTAAGTCTTCACAAGGTTTTCACACACACTTGCTTCTATTTTGGCCCATTCCTCCATGCAGATCAACTCTGGAGCAGTGATCTTTTGGGGTTGTCACTGGGCAACACAGACTTTCATCTTCCTCCAAAGGTTTTCTATGGGTTTGAGATCTGGAGACTGGCTAGGCCACTCCAGGAACTTGAAATGCTTCTTACGAAGCCACTCCTTCGTTGCCCGGGCGGTGTGTTTGGGATCATTGTTTTGCTGAAAGACCCAGCCACATTTCATCTTCAATGCCCTTGCTGATGGAAGGAGGTTTTCACTCAAAATCTCACAATACATGTCCCCATTCATTCTTTTCTTTACATGGATCAGTCGTTCTGGTCCCTTTGCTGAAAAATAGCCCCAAAGCATGATGTTTCCACCCCCATGCTTCACAGTAGGTATGGTGTTCTTTTGATGCAACTCAGCATTCTTTCTCCTCCAAACACAAGTTTTGACCAATAAGTTCTACTTTGGTTTCATCCGACCATATGGCATTCTCCCAATCCTCTTCTGGATCATCCAAATGCTCTCTAGCAAACTTCAGACAGGCCCAGACATGTAATGGCTTAAGCAGGGGGACACATCTGGCAATGCATGATTTGAGTCCTGGCGGCGTAGTGTGTTACTGATGGTAGCCTTTGTTACTTTGGTCCCAGCTCTCTGCAGGTCATTCAATAGGTCCCCCGGAGTGGTTCGGGGATTTTTGCTCACCGTTCTTGTGATCACTTTGACACTACGCGGTGAGATTTTGCAGGGAGCCCCAGATCGAGGGTGTTGTGTATCAGTGGTCTTGTATGTCTTCCATTTCCTAATTATTGCTCCCACAGTTGATTTCTTCACACCAAGATGCTTGCATATTGCAGATTCAGTCTTCCCAGCCTGGTGCGGGTCTACAGTTTTGTTTCTGGTGTCCTTCGACAGCTCTTTGGTCTTGGCCATAGTGGAGTTTGGAGTGTGACTGTTTGAGGTTGTGGACAGGTGTCTTTTATACTGATAACAAGTTCAAACGGGGGCCATTAATACAGGTAATGAGTGGAGGACAGAGGAGACTCTTAAAGAAGAAGTTACAGGTCTGTGAGAGCCAGAAATCTTTCTTGTTTGTAGGTGACCAAATACTTATTTTCCACCATAATTTGTAAATAAATTCTTAAAAATTCAGACAATGTGATTTTATGGATTTTTTTTTTCTCATTCTGTCTCTCATAGTTGAGGTATACCTATGATGGAAATTACAGGCCTCTTTCATCTTTTTAACCTCTTAAGGTTAAAAGCCCTGTCCCGGTGTGAAAAACGGTGTGACCCCGCATCACACCGGGTCAGTCCTGGCTGCTAACGATAGCCGGGACCCTGGGCTAACAGTGTGCGGCACCGATCGTTGTGTCGTGCGCTGTTACCCCTTCAGATGCGGCGATCAGTTAATCGCCGCGTCTGAAAACAAAAGTAAACGCTTCCCGGCAGCTCAGTCGGGCTGATCGTGATATCGCGATAAAATCGCGATGTTCCGATCAGCTGGAACGCAGGCGGAGGTCTCCTTACCTCTCTCCACGGCATCCAATCGGGGTTTGATTGCTCCAAGCCTGAACTACAGGCTTGAGCAATCGAGCCCCTATCTCGCTGATCCGTGCAAAACTATGGCTTTGCAGGGATCAGCATAAGAGATCAGTGTGTGCAGTGTTATAGGTCCCCATGGGGGCTATAGCACTGCAAAAAAAAAAAAAAAGTTAAAGGTCATTTAACCCCTTCCCTAATAAAAGTTTGAATCACCCCCCCCCCTTTTCCCATAAAAAAAAACTGTGTAAATAAAAATTAACATGTGATATCACTGCGTGTGTAAATGTCTGAACTATAAAATGATTTCATTAATTAAACCGCACGGTCAATGGCGTATGCGCAAAAAAATTCAAAAGTCCAAAATAGCGTATTTTTGGTCACTTTTTATATAATAAAAAAAATGAATAAAAAGCGATCAAAAGGTCCAATCTACACAGAAATGGTACCGATAAAAACTTCAGATCACGGTGCAAAAAATGAGCCCTCATACTGGCCCGTACGCAGAAAAATAAAAAAGTTCCAGGGGTCAGAAGATGACTATTTTAAACGCATAAATTTTCCTGCATGTAGTTATGATTTTTTTCAGAAGTGCGACAAAATCAAACCTATATAAGTAGAGTATCATTTTAACTGTATGGACCTACAGAATAATGATAAGGTGTCATTTTGATCAAAAAATGCACCGCGTAGAAATGGAAGCCTCCAATTTTGTCGCTCAATGATTTTTTTTTCCGTTTCGCTGTGGATTTTTGTAAAATGACTAATGTCACTGGAAAGTAGAATTGGTGGTGCAAAAAATAAGCCATCATATGGATTTTTAGGTGCAAAATTGAAAGCGTTATGATTTTTAGAAGGTGATGAGGAAAAAATTAAAATGCAAAAACGGAAAAACGCTGAGTCCTTAAGGGGTTAAGTGGGAGAACTTGCGCAATTGGTGGCGGACTAAATACTTTTTTGCCCCATTGTATAAACACACGTTCAGTACAGCCACAACAGGAACAGTGCTAGCGATCAGCAGACTGTAAATACGGTGATCAGTTGTTTTTGGAAAAACTTCTGAAATGGATTCGGCCGCCAAAGTCATGTGGAATCTAAGGGCTCGTTCACACGTTTGTTGTGCTCTGGTAAAGGAAGCTCTGTCAGTCAGTCCGTTGGAAGGACGGGAGTTGAGCGGTGAAAAATGAGTGCATGCCGGTTTATTCTCTGCTTCACTCCTGTAAAATACCGGGCACTCGATGAACCCTATTTAAAGGGGTATCTGATGGAAAACTATTTATTTCAAATAGACTGGTGCCAGAAAGATAAACAGATATCTTAAATCTTAATCCTTCCAGTACTTATCAGCAGCTGTATACTACAGAGGAAGTTCTTTTCTTCTTGAATGTTTCTGTCTGCTCTCTGCTGACACCTCTGTCCATGTCAGGAACTGTCCAGAGTAGGAGCAAATCCCCATAGCAAACCTATTCTGCTCTTGACAGTTCCTAACATGGACAGAGGGGTCAGCAGAGAGCACTGTGGTCAGACAGAAAAGAACTAAACAACTTCCTCTGTAGTATACAGCAGCTGATAAGTACTGGAAGGATTAACATTTTTAAATAGAAGTAATTTACAAATTTGTGAATAACTAATAATAACTTTCTGGCACCAGTTGATTTAAAAAAAATAAAAATATTCCACCAGAGTACCCCTTTAAGTCAATGGGATCTGTGGCGATCTGGCAGTTTCAGTTGTTTTCCTAATTTTAGCGCAAAAAAAGAGTTGAACAGGTCGGAGCACATTAGTGTGAACTTTTTTTTACGTGGATATGTAAATCTGCATGCAGAAATAATAGAGATGCCCTGTCAGTTCCTGATGCGGTTTCTGTGCACATTATACTCAGAAACATGTTGGGTAGCCAGGATACAATCTGCTAACTGTGAATATCCATGGCAGATCTGCTGCAGATCCACCATGGAATAATCTTCTAAATTTTTTTTTTATTTCAATTTTAAAAATGTTTTTCTATTTTCACTATATGGTCATCATAGCCATATTGTCATTTCCAGTTTACTTTATGCATAAGCTGTGAACATTGATCTCTCTGTATAGGGCTCATACACTGCATGTCAGCTTGTGCACACTTACCATACAGCACTTATCCAGAGATCTTGCCTGTGAAGCTGACCTTGTCATTTAGAATCGTCTTTCGCAGCGTTTCCCAACCAGTGTGCCTCCAGCTGTTGCAAAACTACAACTCCCAGCATGCCAGGGCATGCTGGGCATTGTAGGTTTGCAACAGCTGGCGGCACACTGGTTGGGAAATACTGTACTGGTATAACATTTTAAAGGGGTACTCTGGTGGAAAACTACTATTTATTTATTTATTTATTTATTTATTTATTTATTTATTTTTTAATCAACTGGTTCCAGAAAGTTAAACAGATTTGTAAATTACTTCTATTAAAAAATCTTAATCCTTCCAGTACTTATTAGCTGCTGAATGCTACAGAGGAAATTATTTTCTTTTTGGAACACAGAGCTCTCTGCTGAATCACGAGCACAGTGCTCTCTGCTGACATCTCTGTCCATTTTAAGAACTGTCCAGAGTAGGAGAAAATACCCCATAGCAAACATATGCTGCTCTGGACAGTTCCTAAAATGGACAGAGATGTCAGCAGAGAGCACTGTGTTCCAAAAAGAAAATAATTTCCTCTGTAGTATTCAGAAGCTAATAATTACTGGAAGGATTAAGATTTTTTTAATAGAAGTAATTTATAAATCTGTTTACCTTTCTGGCACCAGTTGATTTAAAAAAAATAAAATAAAATAAGTTTTCCACCGGAGTACCCCTTTAAAGTCAAAATCTTTCAGTGATTCCCTCTATTGTACTTGTTGTGTGATATGATAACGTGGTCTTATTGTAAGACCTTTTTACCCTGATGAAGACTTTGCAGTATCGGTAGCCTGTCTGTGCTTTATCAGCATCTTTATACTGTATACCGGGCAGACTGCTTATTGGGCTACTTTTCTGCTTCCGCTTCTTGTTGCGTTGCTTCGTTTCACTGATCACGATGGCACCAGTATCTAAATCCACAAGTGAAACTTTTAGGGACCGTCCTATTTTGGACAACTTTGGCCCAGAATGTGGAGCAGAACAATGTCAGCAATTTTGCAATGAGCTCTTTTTTATTTTTATTTTATATTTTTGTGTCCAGTATCCCCCTTGATATATGCTGCAGTTTCCTTCTCATGATGTGGAGACAGTCGGCCATATAATGCTGACTGTCCATGTATGATTTCTATTAATTACATATGGACTAGTGCATGGAACTCTCCGTGCGCTGTACGGTTGCCTTGGCAACTGTAATGCCCAGCATGGACCTGCATCTCTCCCTCACACCAAATCTGAAGAACAGGCGTCTTTGATTAGTTTTCTTCATGCTATTGTGCCTTTGCAGCAAAAATTACACTATTTTACAGTAAAATTGCCCTTTACCCAAATCATAGCAGAATAGTAGGAAAAATGCAGAAAACCTTTTACCGTGTCCACGTTCCCACTCTCTCCAGAAAAGTGGTCCCCAGACCCTGTTGTGAATGGTTCAACAAAAAAACAGCCTTGTTGCCCATAGCAACCAATGGAAACACTCTTATTTCTTTCAGACTGCTGTTTGTATACTATGGAGGACAAGTATAAGGTGACGAGAGAGTCTCTGCGACCATAGAACCTGCAGTATATTTTTATAGACAGAACAGGTGGTTACCTAGCAACCTGGACTGGAACACCCTGTAGGAATTTTTGGTCACTTCATATACCATAAAAATATTAGTAAAAAAAAAAAACTATCAGAGTCCCATCAAAACAAAAATGGTACAGATTAGAAACTACAGACCACGGCACAAAAAATAAGCCCTCATATACTCCCTTACATGGAAAAATAAATAAGTTATAGGGGTCAGAAGATGACAATTTTAAACATATTAATTTTGGTGCATGTAGTTATAATTTTTTTTTTAAGTAGTAAAATAAATAAAACCTACATAAATTGGGTATCCCTGTAACCGTATGGACCTACTGAATAAAGAAAATGTGTCATTTTTATGGAAAAGTGCACTGTGTACAAACGGAAGCCCTAAAAATTCGCAAAATGGCGTTTTTTCTCGCCACAAATTAAAAAATATTTTCTCCACAGATTGTTATAATAGAAGTAATGCCATTACAAAGTGCAATTGGTGACGCAAAAAAACATGCCCTTAAATGGCTCTGTAGGTGCAAAATGTAACGCGCTTTAGTTTTTTCCGCCTCATCTTCTAAAAATCATAAGTGGAAAAAATGCTCAGTCCTTAAGGTGAAAATGGGCCGAGTCCTTAAAGGGGTACTCCGCCCCTAGACATCTTATCCCCTATCCTTTGGTCCCGCTGCTGGGGACCCCGGGGATCGCTGCTGCAGCACCCCACTATCATTACTGCGCAGAGTGAGTTCGCTCTGCATGTAATGACGAGCATCGTTACGTCACGGCCCGCCCCATCAATACAAGTCTATGGGAGGGGGCGTGGCGGTCTGCCATGATGTCACGCTGCTCCGGCCCCTGTATCGCCCATCATTACGCACAGAGCGAACTCTCTCTGTGCTGTAATGATAGCGGGGTGCTGCAGCGGCGATCCCCGGGGTCCCCAGCAGCGGGACCGCGGCGATCTAACATTTTTTCCCCTATCCTTTGGATAGGGGATAAGATGTCCAGGGGCGGAGTACCCCTTTAAGGGGTTAAAGATCTTAATCCTTCCAGTATTTATCAGCTGCTGTATGCTGCAGAGAAAGTTTTACAGTTCTTTTCTGTCTGACCACAGTGCTCTCTGCTGACACATCTGTCCATATCAGGAACTGTCCAGAGAAGGAGCAAATCCTCATAGCAAAACCTATCCTGCTCTGAACCGTTCCTGACATGGACAGAGGTGTCAGCAGAGAGCACTGTGGTTAGACAGAAATGAACTGTACAACTTCCTCTGCAACATACAGCAGCTGATAAGTACTGGAAGGATTCAGATTTTTAAATAGAAGTAATTAAAAATAAAAATAAAAATAATCAAAGTCTTCATCAGAACTTCCGACATGTGAACAGAGCAGCAGAATCTCATTGGAATTAGAGATATGCGAACTTACAGTAAATTCGATTCGTCACGAACTTCTCGGCTCGGCAGTTGATGACTTATCCTGCATACATTAGTTCAGCTTTCAGGTGCTCCCATGGGCTGGAAAAGGTGGATACAGTCCTAGAAGACTCTTTCCTAGGACTGTATCCACCTTTTCCAGCCCACGGGAGCACCTGAAGGCTGAACTAATTTACGCAGGAAAAGTCATCAACTGCCGAGCCGAGAAGTTCGTGACGAATCGTATTTACTGTAAGTTCGCTCATCTCTAATTGGAATCAATGGGGGACTGCTGCAAGAAAATGTCCGCAGTGTGAACGGGCCCTTACAAGTGACTACAGTGTGTAAATGGAGTGATGTCCTTTTACGTCACTCTTAGTACGGTCATCATGGATATTATTAGTTATGAAAATATTTAATCTCTTCTGCTAATTTTCTAGTGAAGTGATCGACATAAACTTCAGAGGTGCGGCCTGGATTCCCCAACCCTTGTTTCTTCAGCAGTTTTTCCTAACTGGTGTGCCTCCAGCTGTTGCCAAACTACAACTCCCAGCATGCCCGGACAGCCGTTGGCTGTCCGGGCATGCTGGGAGTTGTAGTTTGGCAACAGCTGGAGGCACATTGGTTGGGAAACTCTGCAAGTTTACAGGAATGATGATGTATCTCTCACTCATGACCATTTTCTCTACATAGAAACATGTGTATGTGCTTGACTCTCTTTTTATTGCGCTTAGCGTAACACAGTAATCTCGCCAAGGAAATATCGGCATGTAAATGTATTCCTGCTGGTAAATGATTATGTATAGATAAGGCTTATAAAACTGCGAGCCCTGCTTGTGTTTGAAAGGTAACTCTGCAGCCTGGCTGTGTTCGCAAGTTGCAGTGGAATAGCAAAATTGGAGTAATGGTGGTAAAACGCGTCATTTATTTTACAGACATTCCGCCTGTATGGCTATTGATCAATCACTATTATGGACATTTATCAACGGGTTTAGTCAGGTTTTCTTTACTATAATTGTTGCAAATTTGTCGCAACTGCGACTACGCGATTTTTCGTGCGACATTTTGACTGGAAAGCGAGAAAAGCAAGTTTTCCAAAAATTAACTACCCTGTTTCCCCGAAAATACACCCTACCCCGAAAATAAGCCCTAGCTGGATTATTGGGGTGGGTTGCAATATAAGCCCTACCCCGTAAATAAGACCTAGGCAATGCCCAGGCTGCAAATATTAAAAAACAAACTTTAACTTACCTTCGTCCTCTGTTCCCCCGTTGCAAAGGAACCGGCCTCACTGTTCTCCGCTGCTCTTGCTGCTTCCTGGTGTTGGGACGTGTCCGAGCCTTCAGCCTATCACCGGACGCAACGATGTCCTGCCTCAGCCAATGATAGGCTGAGCGCATTGTCATGTAAGGAGCCGGCCGGCTTCTTACATGACAGTGGGCTCAGCCTATCATCGGCAGAGGTGGGACATTGCTGCGTCCGGTGATAGGCTGAAGGCTCTGTGACGTTCCCCTCCCCAAGAAGCAGCAAGAACAGTGGAGGGACCATGAGGCCAGTTCCTTAGCAACGAGGGAATGGAGGACGAAGGTAATTAAAGTTTGTTTTTTAATATTTGCGCAGCCTGGGCACAGGAATACAAAGTACAGCGCAGCGGCTGACAATTATTTGGCGGGGGGGGGGGGGGGGGAAGAGAAGCAGCGCTCGCGGGTGACATACGGTACGATTAGTCCCCCGATGTGGGGTGCAGCGCTTGGCTGATAAACCGTGGGAGGGGACGTTGGGGGCAATGTATGTTGTTACGGTACATACCGTAAATAAATAAGCCCTACCCTGAAAATAAGCCCTAGTGTGTTTTTTGTGACAAAAATTAATATAAGACCCGGTCTTAATTTCGGAGACACACGGTACGTAGTAATAATTTTAAAATGGACTACGGATAGTCAGGTATTTATTAACTGCGACAGTCGCAACTGCGCAAAAAAGAGTCACAACAGGGTTAAAAATTGACTAAATTTACTCCAGCTCAAACATGGAGCAGAAAAAGCTACTATCAAAGTAAAAAAGGAAAAATTGCTTACGTGAAAGAAAATTATCAACAGGCTGAAACCAGTTGATAAATAAGTCACACATATGCAAAAAAAAGTAAGGAAAAAATTACTGAAAAAAAGACTACATAAGCAAACATTGAGAAATGTCCCTCTATATCTTTGTGTAATGGTCAGAGCTATATGTTCTGATATTGAAACTTTAAAATCTTTTGCATAGAGGTAAATCAAATGTTAAAATTCAGGACACCTGCAGCTGACACTAGGTGGCGCTTAGGAACTTACTGCATACAGTACATTGAATTCAATAATAAAACATTTACTGATGGCTCCTAAGCTCCTTCCGGTGAAGCTGCATTTAGAATGTTACTTAAAGGAGTTGTCCAATGAAAACGACATATCCCCTGGATAGGGGAAAAGGGTCTGATTTTGGAGGGTTAGGGGGGGGGGGGGGGGGGGATCCAACTGCTGGGACCCTTGTGATCTCCTGGCTCTCAGAGAGAGCGCATGCTATAGACGCCATGTTGTCTATTAATTTCTATTCAAGCACCAGAGATGCCAGCGTGCTGTACTTTACTATCATTGGTGCCCCCGTAGGAATGAATTGAGCGCACATGGTCTGCAGCACACTCTCTGAGAGCTGGGGCCCCATTCTGAAAATCGCAGGGGTTCCCAGCAATTAGACTCCGTTTTCTTTAAAGGGTACCTTTCATGAAAGAAACCTTTTTTGATTATATTATAGATTAATGTATGCAGAATAACTTTCCAATTGCATGTTATTAACCCCTTAAGGACGCAGGACGTAAATGTACGTCCTGGTGAGGTGGTACTTAACGCACCAGGACGTACATTTACGTCCTAAGCATAACCGCGGGCATCGGAGCGATGCCCGTGTCATGCACGGCTGATCCCGGCTGCTGATCGCAGCCAGGGACCCGCCGGCAATGGCCATTAACCCCTCAGGTGCCGGGATCAATACAGATCCCGGCATCTGCGGCAGTTCGCGATTAAAATGAACGATCGGATCGCCCGCAGCGCTGCTGCGGGGATCCGATCATTCATAACGCCGCACGGAGGTCCCCTCTCCTTCCTCCGTGCGGCTCCCGGCGTCTCCTGCTCTGGTCTGCTCGGAGCAGGAGATGACCGATAATACTGATCTGTTCTATGTCCTATACATAGAACAGATCAGTATTAGCAATCATGGTATTGCTATGAATAGTCTATTCAAGTGTAAAAAAAAATGTAAAAAAATGTAAAAGTAAAAGTAAAAAAAAAGTGAAAAATCCCCTCCCCCAATAAAAAAGTAAAACGTCCGTTTTTTCCTATTTTACCCCCAAAAAGCGTAAAAATTTTTTTTTATAGACATATTTGGTATCGCCGCGTGCGTAAATGTCCGAACTATTAAAATAAAATGTTAATGATCCCGTACGGTGAACGGCGTGAACGAAAAAAAATTAAAAAAGTCCAAAATTCCTACTTTTTTAATACATTTTATTAAAAAAAAAATTATAAAAAATTTATTAAAAGTTTTTTATATGCAAATGTGGTATCAAAAAAAAGTACAGATCATGGCGCAAAAAATGAGCCCCCATACCGCCGCTTATACGGAAAAATAAAAAAGTTATAGGTCATCAAAATAAAGGGATTATAAACGTACTAATTTGGTTAAAAAGTTTGATTTTTTTTAAGCGCAACAATAATATAAAAGTATATAATAATGGATATCATTTTAATCGTATTGACCCTCAGAATAAAGAACACACGTAATTTTTACCAGAAATTGTACGGCGTGAAAACAAAACCTTCCAAAATTAGCAAAATTGCATTTTTCGTTTTAATTTCCCCACAAAAATAGTGTTTTTTGGTTGCGCCATACATTTTATGATATAATGAGTGATGTCATTACAAAGGACAACTGGTCGCGCAAAAAACAAGCCCTCATACTAGTCTGTGGATGAAAATATAAAAGAGTTATGATTTTTAGAAGGCGAGGAGGAAAAAATGAAAACGTAAAAATTAAATTGTCTGAGTCCTTAAGGCCAAAATGGGCTGAGTCCTTAAGGGGTTAAAAAATATGCTTCTTTCTATTTAATTTTCCACTTTGAAAAAAATGACCACTAGGGGTCTCCCTACCAGTCCTGTCCGCAAGCCCTTTTGATAGATTTCACACTCATGCTGGAGTCCTAAATCTGAAAATGCAGCCAGGACACAGACAAGCTCAGCACTGCTCCCTGTCTGTCAATCAGACAGGCAGGAGCCAGCACTGTACTCATAGCCAAGCAGAGCATACTCCTGACTCTCTTACTGCATGCCCTCATTCATTGTACTATCTGAGCTTCGATCTTTCTTCTCTTTGCACATTCAGTTGTAAACTGAGAGGAGAAGAGTCAGAGCTGCCAGCTGAGCTTGTCTGTGTCCCGGCTGCAGTCTGAGATTTAGGACTCCAGAGTCAGAAATCTCTAGTGGTAATTTTTTTCAAAGTGGAAAATTAAATAGAAAGAAGCATATTTTTTTTTAATAACCTGCTATTGGAAAGTTATTCTGCATACATTAATCTATAATATATCAAAAGCTTTTTTGATATAAGGTACCCTTTAAATAGGGGCTAAGTATTATTATTATTATATTTTTATAATTTTTTTCATTTTTTGTGGACAACCCCTTTAAGTTTAACATTGAGCTCTTAGGCTATTCTGTGTCTAGACTGATATATATATATATATATATATATATATATATATATATATATATATATATATTAATATATATATTAATAAATATATATATATATTAATAAATATATATATATATATATATATATATATTAATATATATATATATATATATATATATATATATATATATATATATATTAATATATATATAATATAAAAAATAAAGACATTTATCAGTAGATGAATTTCATCAAAGCTGAACAGTGGGCATTAACTTCAAAGCCTTGAATTCGGTGACTTCCGTCAACCCCTCCTGTCACCTCCCGCTGCCCAACATCTAACCTGGCACTTGGATTCGTTTCATGTACTGTTTACAGATTAATTTCCTATTCACTGTTTTTTCGTATCCTAAGAGTTTGAAGAAACAAGAAGAGGGTTGGTGAAAACAGTAGGCAGTTTCCTAGAACAGGACGATGCTGGGGCTGCCCGGGCATGGAGCTGGTGACATGAGAAAGATGCCAATCTTATCTTCCCTTTGCACAAGTTACATGTTTACTGTATCGGGACAATATTTATGATGGGTGGTGCCAGGGATCATACGGCATCGGGAGCAGAAATAGGAAATGCAATGACTGAGCCCCATTACCAAGTAACCTTTTATCGGAGGAGTTTTCCCTTTAACTCAGATGGGATTGGTTCAACGAACATCAACAATTTGTCCAAACCGGATTGTCCCCTAATTACATGGCAGATGTTTACAGATGGTGAAAGGTGGTGCCAGGCGAACAAGGATGTAGGAGACATTTCCTCCTCTAGTTTTCAGTCCAGCGGATTGACCTTTCAGGGGCAGGACAAGGAGCAGAAGGAAAAAATAATCGTCCGCCATTATTTCACTCCTTAATGATTTAAAGAGACATTACTGCCAGACTTTTTTAAAAAAACTTCATTTTTTTTATTTTGAAGGATTTATTAATTATGAATAAAATTCAACACATATCTAGATAAACTTCCACAACTTACAATGGCCTCGACATACAATAGTTTCAACATACAATGGTCTTTTCTGGACCATTGTAACTTGAAACCAGACTCAACATACAATGCTACGGACAGTCCATATCTGTGAAACGTGTCACAACTGGAGGAATTGACCAATCAGAATGGGCATTTTACTGGTAAATCACCTCTATTACTGAAGTACAAGCACTGAATGGCTGTCTGGTAGCGCCCCCTACTGTACAGGGAGGAACTACAAGTTCTGTACTACTCCTTACCTGTGCCAGGGTTAGCTGCCCCTTTGGACACCAAGTAAGGGCGGCTCCATTTGGGACACTGTGTGTACTGTATAGGACCCTGAAGAAGCTCCTGTCCTCTACATAAACCATTGTTTCCCAACCAGGGTGCCTCCAGCTGTTGCAAAACTACAACCCCCAGCATGCCCGGACAGCCAACGGCTGTCCGGGCATGCTGGGAGTTGTAGTTTTGCAATAGCTGGAGGCACCCTGGTTGGGAAACACTGACATAGACAGTGATTACAGCTCCCAGCAGATCTTTCTTACTTTTATATGTAAGGATTTGCTTTATCTGTATTAGTTATCTACTTATTTATCTTTAATCCTCACCTTTTCCTATTTTTGGATGACATTTTGTTGCCTTCAGAACCAATTACCAGGTTTCCATAGAGTAATGGTTTCAACATACAATGGTTTCAACATACAATGGGCGTCCTGGAACCAATTAATATTGGAACTTGAGGGACCATTGTAGTTTGGAGAAGTCATATTAGTCCAGTAATGTAGATGCAAAGTCATAGGCCCTTATTTACTAAGAGTGTTGTGTTGGTTTCTTTGTGGGTTTTAATTCCCTACAATTTATTTTTCATGGTATTTACTAAGGTTTCCCTACATTTTCCACTTTCCCTACACTTTGCTTTTTTTTACATGTGGTAGCCCTTGCGGGGTGTATGTTAGGGATGGTAGGATGTTGGTATATGAGGGGTTAATATTAACCCAGTCACTCGTGACGCCAGGGTGAGGGCTGGTATGCTGAATCTATGTTCTGGCCTTTCGCCGCCCTTCCCAGAAGCGATAGGTGCAATGAAATGACTGAAGGTCCACAAGCAGATTTAACTTGAACTTCAATAACTTTACTGCAGTGCTTGCAATATCCAGTACGTAATAACAGTCTCTTAATACAGTTCTTTGGTTGCTTAGCGACTGGTAGAAGTTGCGAACCTTGCATAAGAATTAGGGAATGTTGTGCAGATCCGTCCGGATTTAGGGGAAATATTGAGTATAATATAATAGAAGATTTTTTAATAGAAGTAATTTACAAATCTGTTTTAACTTTCTGGCACCAGTTGATTTAAAAAAAATAAAATAAATAAATAAAATTACACCGAAGTACCCCTTTAAAGGGGTACTCCGCCCCTACACATCTTATCCCCTATCCAAAGGAGCAGCGTTACATCATGGCTCCGCCCCTCGTGACGTCACTGTACCCCCCCCCCCCCCGTCAATACAAGTCTATGGGAAGGGGGCGTAGACTTGCATTAAGGGGACGGGCCGTGATGTCATGAGGGGCGGAGCCATGATGTTACGCTGCTCCGGCCCCTGTATCGCCCGTCATTACACACAGAGCGAACTCGCTCTGTGCAGTAATGATGGGGGGGGGGGGTGCTGCAGCAGCGATCCCCGTGGTCCCCAACAGCGGGACCACGGCGATCTAACATCTTATCCCTTATCCTTTGGATAGGGGATAAGATGCCAGGGGCGGAGTACCCCTTTAAGTCCCCTCAATGCTAGCTGTTTGTACCTCTTTTGTACATGCTAGCTGTTGGCTGAACTCTTTTTGCCTAATAGCCTGGTACCCATGCATGCTCAGCCTTGCTAATTTTAACTTTTTTGGGTACTTGACTGGTGCTTTTTAAGGGGGTTAATCCAGATGATGAGAGCAGACAAGCACCGAGTTCTCCTGTCCAAGGTGGTTAGGGTTGCAGCATCAGGAGCCCCAAATCTTATCTATGTTCACCCAATTGTTCATCCATTGTGAGATCTTTCATTTGGCACAAATAGAATTCCAAACATCTAGTGATTGTTCGAATCTGAAACTTTCGAGATTTGTTTCAGTGATATTTCCCCCCCCCCCCCAAAATGGTGGACACTACTACTAGCCCTACCCAGCTGCGCCTAGGAGACCTCGGAGTGTATACATGACTTTTCAGGGTAACCGGGGCACATTCAATTCAAACCAAATTTATCCGGACCATATTGAATCTGTCATTTTACTTCAATAAATCTGATACAAAATGAGTTTTGACGAACACTGTTTACAATATTAAGGTATAATATAGTAAGTACTTAAAGGGGTACTCCGGTGGAAAACTTTTTTTATTTTTATTTTTTATCAACTGGTGCCAGAAAGTTAAACAGATTTGTAAATTACTTCTATTAAAAAAAAAAAAAAAAAAAAAATCTTAATCCTTCCAGTACTTATTAGCTGCTGAATACTACAGAGGAAATGTTTATTTTTTCTTTTTGGAACACAGAGCTCTCTGCTGACATCACGACCACAGTGCTCTCTGCTGACACCTCTGTCCATTTTTAGGAACTGTCCAGAATAGGAGAAAAACCCCATAGAAAACATATGCTCCTCTGGACAGTTCCTAAAATGGACAGAGATGTCAGCAGAGAGCACTGTGGTCTTGATGTCAGCAGAGAGCTCTGTGTTCCAAAAAGAAAATAATTTCCTCTGTAGTATTAAGCAGCTAAGAAGTACTGGAAGGATTACCTTTTTTTTTTTTTTTTTTTTTGTTTCTTTTTTACAAATCTGTTTAACTTTCTGGCACCAGTTGATTTAAAATAAAAAAATAAAAAAAGTTTTCCACCGGAGTACCCCTTTAAACAGAAAACACCATGATATCAAAGAGTTTTTCCAAATGACTGTAATGCTGGATTGAGATTGTGTAGATGTGGTTTCCTTTTGTAAGCCTCTTGTTTTATGCCTATTACCTGTATTTCTTGCCTGTTTGGATGTTGTGTGTTTTTTCCAGTATCTCCTTTGTTTTGTAGCTGCTTTTGAAAAGAATGCTATGTTCCCGGCATGTGAACAGCGGTCTTCAAACGGTGGCCCTCCAGATGTTGCAAAACTACAACTCCCAGCATGCCCGGACAGCCTTCGGCTGTCCGGGCATGCTGGGAATTGTAGTTTTGCAACATCTGGAGGGCCACAGTTTGAAGACCACTGGTCTACAACATGCAGATTCCTGAGATAGTGATCTATTCCTGATTAAACCTCCGCATCGCTTCACGTGATTTCATTTAAGATCAGCTAAAAAAAAACATGGGCTGTAAGTTCGTCAGGTGACCGGTTGAGAGGAGAAGCTAAATTGTACGTAGTATCTTTCTAAAGATGGTCATAGACATTGGAATTAAATGTGTGGCTCTTCTAATAGTCGGTGTCCCAATCTCGTTCCAAAAATATTTGGAATGTTGGTTAGAACTTTGACAAATCTTTGTTTATGGCCAAGTTTATTAAAGGGGTACTCCGGTGAAAACCTTTTTTCTTTTAAATCAACTGGTGGCAGAAAGTTAAACATATTTGTAAATTACTTCTATTAAAAAATCTTAATGCTTCCAGTACTTATTAGCTGCTGAATGCTACAGAGGAAATTCCTTTCTTTTTGGAACACTGATGACATCACAAGCACAGTGCTCTCTGCTGACATCTCTGTCCATTTTAGCAACCGTTCATAGCAGATGTATGCTAAGGGCAGCATGGTGGCTCAGTGGTTAGCACTGCTGCCTTGCAGTGCTGGGGCCTTAGGTTCAAATACCACTAAGGACAACAATAAATAAAGCGTTACTATTATTATTATAACGTCAGCAGAGAGAACTGTGCTTGTGAGGTCATCAGAGAGCATTCCAAAAAGAAAAGAATTTCCTCTGTAGTATTAAGCAGCTAATAAGTACAGGAGGGATTAAGATTTTTTAATAGAAGTAATTTACAAATATGTTTAACTTTCTGCCACTAGTTGATTTAAAATAAAAAAAAGGTTTTCACCGGAGTACCCCTTTAATAATGATGCAATTGTTATTTGAGAGTTTATCTCTTCTGTAACATAGACCAAACCATAATATATTTCTATTTAACAAGTTAATAATTTGTCACATTTTTGTCTATGAAAGTTGACAAACTTTTTTTTAATATGTTACTTCTGACAGTTTTTGTACAGATTTTGGGCAATTTAAAGGGGTACACCACTGGAAAAAAAAAATATATATATATATATAATATATATAAAATTCTTTTTTTTTTTTTTTTTTTTAATCAGCTGGTTCTAGAAAAAAAAAAAACAGATTTGTAAATTACTTCTATTTAAAAATCTTAATCCTTCCAGTACTTATCAGCTGCTGTATGTTCCAGAGGAAGTTGTTTTCTTTTTGAATTTCTCTTCTCTCTGACCACAGTGCTCTCTGACACCTCTGTCCATGTCAGGAATTGTCCAGAGTAGGAGAAAATCCTCATAGCCTATCCTGCTCTGGACAATTCCTAAAATTAACATAGGTGTCAGCAGAGAGCACTGTGGTCAGACAGAAAGGAAATTCAAAAAGAAAAGAACTTACTGTGGAGCATATAGCAGCTGATAAGTACTGGAAGGATTAATATTTTTAAATAGAAGTCATTTACAAATCGGTTTAACTTTCTGGCACCAGTTGATGTACAAGAATTTTTTTTTTTCCAGGGGAGTACCCCTTTTTAATACAATTTAAAATATATTTTTCCTGGGAAAGCTGTGACCACCCTGTGTAATACATGGAGTCCTATAGAGTGAAAAGTGAGCTGTACTACTGTGGCAAACTCAAGGTGGCAGTCCTTTGTTGGTTGGGAGTAGAGATGAGCGAATTTACAGTAAATTCGATTCGTCACGAACTTCTCGGCTCGGCGGTTGCTGACTTTTCCTGCATAAATTAGTTCAGCTTTCCGGTGCTCCGGTGGGCTGGAAAAGGTGGATACAGTCCTAGGAAAGAGTCTCCTAGGACTGTATCCACCTTTTCCAGCCCATGGGAGCACCTGAAAGCTGAACTAATTTATGCAGGAAAAGTCATCAACTGCCGAGCCGAGAAGTTCGTGACGAATCGAATTTACTGTAAGTTCGCTCATCTCTAGTTGGGAGCCATAAAGTGGGGAGAAGAAGAAAATATCAGGCCAGGCCACCACACGGTGCTGTTCATTACAGTCTTTGGAAATTGGGGGATCACTAAACGACTGTCAACTAGTGATGAGCCGCATTGCCCATATTCGAATTTGCGATATTTCGCGAATATATAGACGAATATTCGTCCTATATTTGCGAATTTCGCATATTCGTTATATTCGCGTATTCAAGGAAGAAAACGGTGTGTGTGTGTGGGGGGGGGGGGGGGGGACTTTACTATTGGTTGCTAGGGATGTTGTTGATAACCTCTGACAAGTGTATTTGCATCATTTTAATTGGCCCACAAGGGAAATATGCGGGAGAAAAGGCAATATTTGCAATTTCGATTATATAGCGAATATATTCGCAATAGTCGCGAATTCACGATATTTGAGATAAAAATTCAAAATGCGAATATTCGTGCTCAACACTGTCAACAATGGATTTGACCTACTGGGTTCATATTCAAAAGTACAATAAAATATATAATTCTGACCCTTTGACTTAGTCACAAAGGGGGACATATTATCAATGTGTGGTAACCTTGGGGGATAAAGCCTTGTGGGGTGTAGGGTAGTTAGGGTGTTGCTGTTCAGAATAATAATGGGCGCTGTTAACCCTTGTCACTCGTGACGCCAGGGTGAGGGTTAAATTCTGTAGTCTTGATAGGCCTGTCGCCACCCTTCCCAAGAGCAATAGGTGAATGTAGAATAAAGGATTGTCCACAACCGCTGTTAACTGAAAACTTGCAGGAACTCTTACTGAAGAATTTCTGTACATGCAGCAATAGTAACAGTCCAGATAACAGAGTCTCTATAGATATAGCTGAGCAGCGATTGACATTTGGTTGGGATCAGATAATCTTAATTTAGCTTCTCAGAGATTTAGGAGCATGGATCCGCTGGATTTAAGGGTGCGTTAAGGTCCAGTGATCTTGCGGAGGGTAGCGGGGAATTGCTTAGTATATCCGCTTTGCTATAGGTCGAGGCCGCAAGGCTTTGGCCTAGTAAATCGTCTTGTAAGCTGCGGAGGTCCTACCTCTTCCAGAATCAGCAACCCAAGAGAGGGATCAAGATGGCGCAGCTCCCTTATATGGGCAGGGGCTGGCCGTCTTGGATTGGTCCATAACAACTGTCACTCACCGTTACATTGCATTGTGGGTGATCACGTCATGAGAACCACCAAAGGTCCTGTAGCAAAACCATAGAGTTCTAAACCTAATCACATGACCCGCAGGTCCTGCTACGCTGAACGGGTAGGCATTTGAATGTATACATATTTATACTTATATTTATATGATCTTCTATACAAATATAGATTAACTGAGGGGTGACAAGGGGATAACTACAGAAGAGGGACCCCGACATTCCTAGGGACTCTGGCTATGGGGACCTCTACAAAAGGTAGCGTATGAAATACGGTACCGGGACACCACAAATGTTTGCTTATGTATTCCTTTTTCTAGTTATTTTTTTCTTACAATTTTTTTTGCTTATGTGCGACTTATTTGTCAACTGGTTTCAGCTTGTTGATAAATTTCTTTTATGTAAGAAATTTTATATTTTTTTGTGCTTTGGTAGTGTTTTTTCTGCTCCATGTCTGAGCTGGAGTAAATTTTAGTAGGTTTTTTTCATACGATGCGACTTTTTTTGCGACTTTCGCACTTGATAAATCTCTGACCACTGCAAGTCAAAAATCACTTTATGCTTTGGTACGCAAGTTCATTTTATTTATTTATTTGTTTTTTTTGCTCAGGGCACTGGACAATCGAAAAAGTCGCACAAAAAAATAGAATAGTCTAAAAAAAAAACTACTTAATGCTTTGATAAACGTTCCCCAATGACGTCTAAGTTTGACCTATTAAAGTAGTTTACGTTATGGCAACAAGTAAAGTTGATTGGGAATTATCTGTTGTCCATCAGGTACATAATGTTCTGGAGGAAAGTACGGCTGACCATAATACACGTGCCGCGTTATCCTCCGCAGCAGCGAGAAACTTCTGTGATGAATTTGGCCTCAGTGACCGCCTTGTGCGTTCTCGCTGCAGTTCACACAGACTGCTTGCCAGGCCTGCCCAGAATACTGTCTCCTCTGGCTTCCTGTGGTCTTGGATAATATTTCCTTACTCCTTGAATTATCTTGTATTTAGCCTGGTCACTACCCAGTCATAATTGAAGGAGGAGACAAGAGCTGTTCAGTTGTGTGATGGTTAAACCCAGACCATTGTCCTTCTCGTACTGTACAGCGCGCACGTAGTAGGATCTGCAGAAAACTCTAGAAGAACATAGGAATCCATTCCTAGATGTATAGAGCAGCAATAATTCCTTGCATTGTATTACAGTTAAAGGAGTAGTCCAGTGGTGACTCAGTGGTGAGCAACTTATCCCCTATCCTAAGGATAGGGGATAAGTTGCAGATCGCGAGGGGTCCGACCGCTGGGGCCCCCTGCGATCTCCTGTACGGAGCCCCGACAGCCCGCGGGAAGGGGGCGTGTCGACCTCCGCACGAAGCGGCGGCCGACACGCCCCCTCAATACAACTCTATAGCAGAGCCTTCGGCAATCTCCGGCTCTGCCATAGAGATGTATTGAGGGGGCGTGTCGGCCGCCGCTTCCTGCAGGGGTCGACACCCGCTATCTGGGCCGAGAGCCGGGGCCCCATACAGAGAGATCGCAGGGGGCCCCAGCGGTCGGACGCCCGGCGATCTCAAACTTATCCCCTATCCTTAGGATAGGGGATACGTTTTTCACCACTGGACTACCCCTTTAAGAATTATGTATTGAATTATTTATTTTTATTAGAATTTTTGTTTACATTTATTTTGTATTCGTTTTATTTCTTAATTTTTTTTTACTTCAAATGAACAGTCTGTTATTTTTTTTAGATTTTTTTTTTTGTATAGTTTACTTTTATTTTTTCCAACCAAAAAAGACCCAAAACAGTGGCGCCGATACCTATAGCCCTCAAAACCACGAGATGGATATACTCACTTCAGGCAGGAAACCAGTATGTGGTGTCCCGATACCGTATTATATACATTACCTGTGTAAGAGGTCCCCATAGCCAGAGTCCCTAGGACGTCGGGGTCCCTCTTTTGTAGATCTCCCCTTGTCACCTCTCACTTAGTCAATAAGTATATAGCAGTTCTATTTAATATTTATATAATTAGAAGTATAAAAATGTATATATTTAGTTATCTACCTGCGGATCACATGATTAGGTAGAAACTCCTATGGTTTTGTTACAGGACCTTTTGGAGGTTCCCGTGACGTATTCACCCACAATGCACTGTAACGGTGAGTGACAGTCGTTACGGACCAATCCAAAACGGTCGGCCCCTGCCCATATAAGGGACCCGCTCCATCTTGATTCCTCTCTTGGGTTGCTGACTCTGGAAGAGGTAGGACCTCCGCAGCTTACAAGACGATTAACTAGGCCAAAGCCTTGCGGCCTAGGCCAATAGCATAGCGGATATACTAAGCAATTCCCCGCTACTCATCGCAGGATCACTGGACCTCAATATTCCCCTAAATCCAGCGGATCTTTGCCATACAATTCTTCACAAGCCAAATTGGGCTTATATGATCCCAACCGACTGTCAATCGCTGCTCAAGCCTGACGTAAAGAGACTCTGTTATCTGGACTGTTACTGTTACTTCATGCACAGAAACTCCTCAGTAAAAGTTCCTGCAAGTTTCCAGTTAACAGCGGTTGTGGACAATCCTTTATTTCTGCATCACTTATTGCTTTTGGGAAGGGTGGCAATAGGCCTCTCAAGAAACACAGTATTTAACCCTCACCCTGGCGTCACGAGTGACAAGGGTTAACAGCGCCCTTAATTATCCTGCACAACGACACCCTAAACACCCTACACTCGCACAAGACAGTGTTCCTCTCACCCGCCACCACAAGTATAAACCATACACGGCGGTGCTAGGACAATTAAAGAGAAGTCAGCTGTTCCTCCGGTAGAAGTCAGCTGTTCCTCCGGTGCTAGGACAATTAAAGAGAAGTCAGCTGTTCCTCCGGTAGAAGTCAGCTGTTCCTCCGGTGCTAGGACAATTAAACAGAAGTCACGGCTGTTCCTCCGGTAGGGAATTCAGGACAGCGTGGGGCGCTCAGCGCCCCACGCTGTCCTGAATTCCCTACCGGTGGAACGGCCCGAGATGGGAGCCGAATAACCAGATCTTACGCGGTGAGTGCAGGACGCCTCTCCTTTTCCACAATTTTCGTATTACTTTATTTTTTGTCAACTGTGATTCCCTGACCAAGAGCGACATTATAGGTACAGTTTCTCCCAGGCCCAGGAGCCTAAAGGAACCTCATAAGCTCTCTCTTTCCCATATAAGAAGATTAGTACGATGAACTTTGGAACTTTGGTCGTGTGACAGCAAGTCACATCTAAGTCGCACAAACCAAATAATTTGTGAAACTTCAAGAAAGTTGAGATATGGTTGTAAAAAAAAAACATAGCCAAATGGCACAGAAGGCGCAGGTAGGCTGCAGTCACATGCAACTTGAATTGAGGGCAATTGTGGAAGTCGTCATATGCAACTTTTGATTTGATTTCTTGTGACTGCGGGGCAGTGGCCTGACCCCAATTACTTGTATGCGTTATTGTGGTAGCTTGGGGGGTGTAGGGTATGGGGAGTGTAGCTGTGCAGGTAATAAAGGGTGCTTGTTAACCCTTGCTATTCGTTACGCCAGGGTAAGGGCTCCTCAATAAAGCTTTTACTACCGCCGCCCTTCCCAGGAACGATAGGGAGGTAGATGATACCAAGTTTAAGTAGATAGTAATAATGGATTGTCCACAACCGGAAAGCTTCTGTAAACAGCGTTAACTTTACTGAAGATTTTTTGTACACTTCAACAACATAACAGTCTCTAATCAATACAGCTTTCTTTTGGAGATTGACAATGGTTGGGACTTTAGCATTAAAGGGGTATTCCAGGCAAAATCTTTTTTTATATACATCAACTGGCTCCGGAAAGTTAAACAGATTTGTAAATTACTTCTATTAAAAAATCTTAATCCTTCCAATAGTTATTAGCTTCTGAAGTTTTCTGTCTAACTGCTCAATGATGATGTCACGTCCCGGGAGCTGTGCATAATGGGAGAATATCCCCATAGGAACTGCACAGCTCCCGGGACGTGAGTCATCAGAGAGCAGTTAGACCGAAAACAACAACTCAACTTCAAAAGCTAATAACTATTGGAAGGATTAAGATTTTTTAATAGAAGTAATTTACAAATCTGTTTAACTTTCTGGAGCCAGTTGATATATAAAAAAAATTTTTGGCCTAGAATACCCCTTTAAGAGTCTCTAGTCTATTGCGCTGCTTCACTGGATGTAGAGGAATTAGTTGCGGTCCAGTAGTCAGGCTAGTATTAGCAGGAATTAGTATAAGACTCACGATTTTTGGTTCTGCTGAGGCCGTAGGTTTTGAGGCCTAGCATGTCGTTGAAAGTTGCGTAGCACACCCTTCTGTTAGTCCGGCATCCACGAGAGCAGCAACCCTAGATTGCTAATTGGACGCAGCTCCCTTATATGGGCAGGGGCTGGACTAAAGCTAATTGGTCCATACGGATGTCAATCACCATTACAGAGAATGCTGGGTAACACGTGACCCAAGGACCTCCTAAGGTCCTGCAACATACCATAGAGGTTACTAACTTGGTCACATGACCGAAGGTCCTGTGACGCTGAACAAGGTAAGTACTATACATTCCTATATAATATAGATAGAATTACTAATATATACATTTATTAATATACAAGTTAAACTTATGGAGAGGCGACTAGGGGCTGTCCCACCTGAGGAACCCTACCTGAGCGTAGTTACTCTGACTTTGGGGACCTCTACACTAGGTACTGGATGCAATACGGTACCGGAACACCACATTATGATGTCACATGATCATGGCAGAACCACACTGTGATCTTTGGTCGCACGACCAGAAATGGTTGTGTAGACCTAGCCTAAGGATAAGGACTGGGTAAGAAGACTTACCCAGATTGGATCTGTGGATACACAAATTTTGTGCAGAATTTTTGTTATCTGGACAGAACTTGCAGAAATCCATGCGTGTTTTGCCCCAGAAACAATCCCTGAACAGAACGGATTTTCAGAACTTTTTGCAACAGAATCTATCGCATGTGAATCCACAAATAGTTTTCTGTGTTTTTAGAACCTCTCCTTGTTATGGTAAAAATACCAGGTGTGAATCAAGGCTAAGGTTGTCAGTGGACTCTTGCCTATGGTTATACAAGGTTGAATTTAAAAGGAATCTGTCAGCAAATTCATGTTATCCTCACCACGTGATCGACCTGTCAATCAAGTTGGGGGAAAGGCCGCAGAGGAGTGCCCTGGCAAACACGTGCCGGCTGTTTTTGAAGTTATGTTTTCTCTGAAATGCCGGAGTGTTTCATAGTAAAACATAGATCATTATAATATCAAACTGTCACGGTTTCATGCTGCGGGGGGTTAGGGTAGCATCAATCTGCTGACACGTTCCCTATAATTACAGCAGGTAATGAAGTGGTTAGAACCAGGACCCACTTTAGGGGTATAAAACTGGGCACATGCTCTGAACCACCTTTTCCTTAGGAAGCACCTGTTAGGAATTCCAGCAGCAACCAGATCACCAGGGATTGTAAAATTAACTCCTTAACTGTCTTAAAGGGGTACTCTGGAGAAAAGAGTTTTTATTTTTATTTTTTTTATATCAACTGGTGAGAGTAAGGCCCCTTTCACACTACCGTGACTGCCGCTGGGAGAGCTGGGCAGAATAACAGAACAGGAGAAAAATGATACCGCTATTCATATCGGCGCCCGGCGGCCACCAGGACCTGTTGTTTGCCATTGCTCCCAGTTAGGAGAACAGCCTTAAAGTAAGTGGGGGGGGAAAAAAAAAAAAAAGATTTTGACGGCCGTTCTCGACGGGGAGCAACGGCAGTGTGAATTTAGCCTAAATTATACAGATTAGCCAATTACTTCTATTTAAATATCATAATCCTTCCAGTACTTATCAGCTGCTGTATGCTCCAGAGGAGGTCAAGTAGTCTTGCCAGTCAGGCACGGTCCTCTCTGCTGCCACCTCTTTCTGTGTTATGAACTGTCCAGTGCAAGAGCATATCCCCATAGCAAACCTCCCCTGCTCTGGACAGTTCCGGACATGGACAGAGGTGGCAGCAGAGAGCACCGTCTCTCACTGGAAAGACTACATGACTTCCTCTGGAGCATACAGCAGCTTATAAGTACTAGAAAAGGCTAAAGATATTTAAATAGAAATCATTTCAAATCTGTATAACTTTCTGTTGCCATGCGATTGGAAAAAAATTGGAAATAATTAAAATTCTCTTGAATAACCCTTTAATCTACAAGAAAATTGAGTGTAATGGGTAGCCCTATAAGACGTCATTTGCTGGAGGTAATCGCTATGTTTTATGGAAGTATTTCCCAACCAGGGGGCCTCCAGCTGTTGCAAAACTACAACTCCCAGCATGCCCGGACAGCCTTCGGCTGTCCGGGCATGCTGGGAGTTGTAGTTCTGCAACAGCTGGAGGCACCCAGGTTGGAAAACACTGTTTTAGTGGGAGTTGCATACCGATGCCTTGTAAAAGAAGATAGGATCAGAGTAATCTCATCCATGGTGATGCAACCTATCTATAATGTATGATCTTCTCTATGTTCAGAGCTTGTAAATGTCAAAAAGCATTTACCCTTTATCAACCAACGCATCAGCTGAGCGATCTGCGAGCTCCTTGCTGTCGGCACTGTCTCAAGGCCCAGATAAAAGAACTTCTCGACAGTTCATAATGATAAGACGTCTGCGATGATATCTTCGCAGTCAGATGCTCAATCCAGCCTCATATAGCTGAGAATCCTTATCTCGGATGGATAAATACTATAAAGAGGGAACAATGCTCTGGAGTTGTGTTAATACTGGCAATAAAAAGGGGGTCAGAATGTAGTAGACTCTTTATTAACCCATTATCTTGGTTTCTGTCTCCATCAAGAGGTTTAGCTCGCCGTGACATTTTGTGGCACCGAATGGCTTTCGTGATACAGGGGACAATTATGTGAAAAATTAGAATTGGGGACATAAATTGCTGTTATGTGTTTTTTTTAATTTATTTTTTTTATAGATTTTATTTTATTTTGTGATATCGAATTTAAAGTTAATAGGGTAGAATGATCAAAACTGGTGCAGAGGAAAAGTTGACCAGTTGCCCATAGCAACCAATCAGCTTGCTTCTTTCATTTTGTAACAAGGTCTATGCAAAACTAGCTTTTGCCCGCGGCTTTGCTCGCGTTAAATTTGGGGGTAACATAGATCTACTTTTTACGATCCTTTAGTAATGAGGCCGCGCTTGGTAAAGTCTACGGGCATCCAAACAACCCATATTCTTTCAACTTTGATCACAGCGTCTAAAGAGTTAATGCCGGGCGTCTGCCGGAACGGTGATGTCCGGCATTAGCCACGATTCCTGGCTGCTGATAGCAGCCGGGACTGTGCGGGTATGATGCGGGCTCAGCTCCTGAGCTCGCTTCGTAACCCTCCAGTGCCGCAGCGCCGGGTATATCCGGCGTTCTGCGGCAAGGGGTTAATTCATACAAACCCCGGTTTCACCCCTATCAGGGTTCGGATGTTAGAAAACGTTAATAACACGTGTTTCTTTATCTCTAAGTGTTAGCCTAAAAACAAAGTTTCATGGTTCTAGCTTCAAAAATGACAGACTTCCATGCAAACTCTTTTTAACCCCTTTTTCAACCCCTTAAGGGTGGAATTTCAAAAAAATTATTTCGTATTCCTTGTTCACTTCGTGACTCCAGGGCACCATTTATCCGATCCACGGTCCGAAGGTGGGAACCAGTCTTCCTGGGCCAGACACCATGAGCAAATAAACACACCCACGTCAGGTTACGGTTAACTGCCATTACGGAGCTTGTGCAGTTGGTATAACACAAACAGCTGGCCTTAGTGTGAGAGTGCAATGTACCCCTTGCGAGCCTTGTTGCCGCTCTGAGACTTGTGGTTCTTTTCATCGGACGGAATTGTAGAATTTGTGGTTCTGGTAGCTAGGGTCCTTTCAAGGCAATGAAGACTATTCTGCAGGGGCATGAATCTTCCCCGCAAGTGACACTTGTAGGTTGACCAGTGGTAAACTTGAAACTGAAGTAGGCCTCTGCTTAGGGCACACAACACACCTGAGCTTAGCTGTTACTCAGGAGCCTGGATGGAACTAGACAGGCTTATGTCCAGTACTAGACTGACTAACTCCTCCCCTGTACCTCACTATACAGAGGGAGACTTTTGGGGTATCATTGGCTCACATGGTCACATGGGGTTCACTGCTCACATTTTTAAAGGCACAGTAACTTATTAAACTTACATACAGGGAATCATAACAAAATTAATTTAAGAAAAGTATATTATTTTTATATTACACTATTCACATCATTGTTATCACAAAAGAGATCGCTAGTGGGCCCAACACTCTGTGCTGCCAGGCTGCCCGAGACAGTCTGAAACCACAGGACAGCCACTTGTGCTGGGGCACCACATATTGTTTTCTCTTGGATGCTCTGGCAACCCAAACAGACATTCTCTACTTCGACCTATAGCTACTAGGGGCATCTACTTAATGGGGGGAGTACATACTTAAGAATGGCTTCTACCTAATGGGGGTGGGGAATTAGGTACCAACTTGGGCATTTACCTAAGTGGAGGGTTTGCCTACCTACTGGGGCATCTAATTTGGGCGGGGGGGGGGGGGGGGGGGGAATTGCCTACCCCACTGGGCACCTAGCTTCCAGTCCCAAACCAATGCCCCTAGCCCTGCCCGCCAACCCAGCTACTTTTATACTGTGCCTTGTCCGGAGATTCCCCACCTACACCACTGATATAATATGCAGCACTAGTATGCACCTTGTGCACATTATCTATACGAGTGCAGTAAGGAAAGTGTAAGAGTTGGAGTCAGCCTTCTGCAAATTCTCAGGAATCTGTAGGTCTTAGAACGGCTCACGAGATGTGTGTAATCTTAGGTCTGTTATGCTCTCTAGACATTGAAAACCTATTAATGTCATTGAGGTTTCATGGCTGTGCTGACATTTTCTGTGCTCTTCTCTTCTTGTCTGCGGCTTTCACTCATAACAACACATTTCACACATAAGTGAACTCATATGAGAATTTGTATAAATAAAAGGTTCAGCTCCTACAATACAGGAAATCCAGCAAAGAAAATGTTTCACCAGTCATATAAAAATGATAATTTTTCCTGTATATACTAAAGCAATTGAAAAATAATTTTTAGTATTTTAAAGGGGTACTCTGGCTAAAAACATCTTATCCCCTATTGGACTGATACCCCTTTAAAGGGGCAGACTCTTGTTGAGTGACATATTTGGGTAGGGATAGCTGTAGGGGGTCTCGTGATGGTTATCACGTATGGGCAGGGAAGAGTGAAGCCGTAAACTCACCTGCTCCCACGTGCCCTGCCTACTTGTGTACCTGCCCTAGGCTACGGGTCCACAACCACAGTGACAGTCCCTGCCTGAATACATGCAGGGAGTCAAACGTCAACAAAATAAACTATAATACAGACGGAGGTCTGGACACTGTATGGAATCACATACACGAACAGAAAAATAACTAAACATACACACACAATAAGTCACAGTCCACAAGCCGAGTCAATACCGAGAGATAACAGAAATGCCAAATCACATAAACAGGAGAAGAGTCAAAGAGCAGAGCCAATAGGTCAAATATGCCAGAAATTTTAGATACAATACAAACGCTAGCTAGGAGTAAGAGCTCTTTTGCAGGCGAGGTATGAGAGCAGACTGACAGTTTAAATAAGAGCCAGACCAGGTGGTCTCATCAGGGTCAGCTGACCAGTCCAGGCAGCTGGGCGTAGCCTAAGAACAAAAACAAAACAGAGAGAACTGTCAGAACTGTTTAACCCCACGGGTTCCAACAGGTTAATTGTGTCATTGCCCCCATACACTGATAAATGACCATGAGGCTGGGGCAATTATTGACGTAGCTTTTTGAGCCAGTAATGGATTCAAAAAGAATGGGAAATATGAAGGAATGACTTCTTAATGCTGGATCCACTTCAGGCTACGGATCAAAAACTGCATATGACCCATTCACATACTTTTTATTTTCCTGTTGTTTGCTTTATTCCTGTTTTACTTTTATTTCCATGTGCCTAAATAGAATATATTTATGATGGACTCTATTAATACCCACATAAAATGTGGTCTTGTGCTAATCCTGAGTTACAGTTTCAGCCTTCAGAACGGAGATTTCTTTATAATCTTCAAAGGGGTTGTCCACTTATCCCTTATCCACAGAATAGGGGATAAGAGTCTGATCGTGGGGTGTCCTACCTCTGGGACCCTCCGCAATCTCCTGAACGGGACCCTGGCCCTCTGAGAGGTGCGCATGCTACATACTGCACATGCTTCATTCATTTCTAAGGGAGTGCCAGTGATGCCTGAGTACAGTACTCTGGTCTCTTAGGCACTTCCATAGAAATTAATGGTGAGTGTGCCATCTGCAGCACACGCACCTCTGAGAGCCTGGGTCCCGTTCATGAGATTGCGTTAGGGGTCCCATTGGTTGGACCCCTCGCAATCAGACACTTATCCCTTGTCCTGTGAATAGCGAAAATATCTTTCACTGGAAAGTTTGCTAATATGCCCTTGTCTGACTATTCAGGGAATAAGTCAAATGGGCGTAAACTTAATTTTAATAATGGGAGTGAATATCAGGTGATGCGTGGGATTATACAGTCAAGAGGGGAGAATGTTGTACATTAAGGGACATGTATGTCTAATACACAATCCCTGACTGTATAATCCCGCCCATCACCTGATATCCACTCCCATTATTAAAATTAAGTTCACGCCCATCTGACTGATTCCCTGAATTGTAAGACAAACTATAAACCTAAATATCTAAGGAACAGAAGGGCATATCATGAAACTGTAAAAAGCTGTGGGATCAGGGCACCCTTGGGTATTTAATGATAATGCAATCTCAATTTTTGGGGATCGCCACAGGTCCTCTTTAATGGCCCAATTTTTGCAAAGAGATTGCATCTGACAAGCGTCATCTTTAGGGTAAGGACAGACATTCTGGATTTTCTTTTCATGCAGTAATTATACCACAAATGTTTTCTGTACAGATTTTGTCTCTTTTCATTGCAAAGCGTGAAATCCTATGGCGAAATCTGTGACGGCTTTTTTCGCTCAAAAATGAGCATGATGCTGATTTGACAGGGTGCAGTTCTATACTTGTGCATTTGTATGGTGAGAGCTAATAGCTAGCACTATGAGATCACATGACTGACAGCTGGTTCAACTGTAGTCTGTTTCCAATGGTTACCAGGAGCAGTTTTAATGACGAACAATAGGAAATATATTAATTATGGTAGTAACATTATTGGTTATATTTATTGGGCCCTCCTCATGTTTACGGTCGTTTCAGAAGATGAAGGTAATACGGGAACAATGCCGGACTTGTTTTTTTTGCAGTGTATCATTGTTAGTGCGGCCGGAGCAGGCGGCTTAATTGTTTCAGCAGCGGTTCCCGCACACTTCTGGTTCTCTATAGCTTTGCACAGTTTGTAGGATTTCCTCTTGCCCCAGAGGATGTTTTCTTCTTGACTTTGTATCTTGCAGACTAAGCGCTTTTCCAGAGTCACATTATATATGGGCTATGTGTGATATTTTATTCCTAGTTACAGCGTTTTAATACAAGTGGTGTGATTTCTGGCCAAAACAAAAGGAAGAAGAAAAAACCCCACCATTTATACAACTCCATAAATTGTTGTAAAAAGTTATTCCTGTCACAGAAAGTTATGACAATATGTTGGGTGCAGGGAATGGGGTTGTTCTGCTGTTCCCTGCTCAGCTGGTGGATAGGAGCGCCGCTCTGCAGGGAAATACTGATAACTACTCAAGCTTAGGATCTTGGGGGTTCTGGGACCCCCTACTGATCAGAAAGTGACTGTATATACTAGCCAAGGATGTGCCCATTATAGAGGGAGGTCTCTGGTTTCGGCACCCTGTTAGTCTCACTCTCACTGTGCAGAGCTGGGCCATATAATACGGCACATATTGCCAGGGAACAGTGCTGAGCTTGTCTGTGTCCCGGCTGCAGTCTGAGATTTAGGACTCTAGAGCATGAGTCTGAAATCTATTAAAACAAAAAAAAATAATAATAAATAAAAATTAAAAAAATTAAAAATTGCGGCCAGGACTGTTAGGGAGACCCCTAGTGGTCATTTTTTCAAAGTGGAAATTTAAATAGAAAGAAGCATATTTTTTTAATAACATGCTATTGGAAAGTTATTCTGCATACATTAATCTATAATATATCAAAAGTTTATTTTTTATTTTTATGAAAGGTACCCTTTAAGAGCTTCCAGGTTGCAATTCTTGGTGGACAGCAGGCAGTTCTCTCTATAGGATCCTGCTCATTCCCACCAGTCACAGCAAGAACCAAAACTCTCCAAATGTGCCAGCTGCCAAATGTGAATGGTGCCTTTTGGGTCCAAAAACTCTTCCCCCAGAATAATTCCAGGGCAGAGGTGACAGGCCAGGATTCTCTTTTCCTTTCTTAATAAGTGAAGTTATTGTGTTACTTTCCGGTTTCCTGTAACCCTTGTTGTCTGTCCTGTTGTTGCTCTGATGCAATTCCAGTTGCGCACGATGAGGTTAATCATTGACTGAGGTGAGATGGTCCCGGCTCTGGGAATACAGTAGCTCTGCGGCGGTATACTGGGGGAATGTTTTCTGAGATGACATCTTCAGTAAACCCTTGCTGGAATGCTATGGCATTTTTCACAGGGAGATTGATAAGAACTTGGGAGAATTTCCAGAGACCTGCGAGAAGCTGCTTGTGCACCAACTAGTAATGGCTGCGGATCTGTGCTAAGCTTTATGTTATAGTCATATAATTATATATACGCCAACGCATAAAGATGGAAAAGGGAAGATTAGAAGGCAACCTCTAAAGCAGTGTATTTGTGGATTTAGGGTAGGGTCACACCCTACTATTGACTTCAATGGGAACCTTCATACGTGCGTATTTTCTGTTTCAGATCTGCTGCAGATTTGCTGTAGCAGATTTTTTACCCATTAAAGTTAATGGGAAGCAAAATCTGAGGCAAAAATATGCACATGTGACCGTACCCTTCAAGGGGTTATCCACCATAAGGTCATTTTAGTACTTACCTGCCAGACAGTAATGGACATGCTTAGAAAGGATCCGCTCTGGTCTTGGGGCAAAATGGCTGTGTTGTGAGATTACCATAACGCTGAAGCTATCTTTTTGTATACTGGCTATTTCCTGTTTGAGTTTGTTCCCACAAACTACATATCCCATGATTTCTTGTTTGTAAGTGTGAGGTGACTTTTTTTCCCTACCACACCAGCCACCCCACCCATTAAAACACACCTGTAACCCTTTCCATGCAATAGACTAGTGTTTTCTGATCATTGTGCCTCCAGCTGTTGCAAAACTACAATTCTTGCAAAATGATCTCCCTCCCACTCAGTGGTCGTTCCACCCATTGAAGCAAAGACAGGCTCCCTTAGCACACCTGACTAGTGATGTAATGTTGCACTGCAACCTGGGAAAACCTGATACGACTATCCTTTTGTATGCTGTTAAAAATAAACATTGGGGCAAAAATCAGAGGAATTGCGAGATCACCATGAAACACAGGTACAGACTCAGAGTCAATTTACTGCTGGAGATGAGCGAACTTACAGTAAATTCGATTCGTCACGAACTTCTCGGCTCGGCAATTGATGACTTTTCCTGCGTAAATTAGTTCAGCCTTCAGGTGCTCCAGTGGGCTGGAAAAGGTGGATACAGTCCTGGAAAAGAGTCTCCTAGGACTGTATCCACCTTTTCCAGCCCACGGGAGCACCTGAAAGCTGAACTAATTTATACAGGAAAAGTCATCAACTGCCGAGCCGAGAAGTTTGTGACGAATTAAATTTACTGTAAGTTCGCTCATCTCTATTTACTGCATAAAAACTGAGCCGTATCCGAGTGCTGGGGCCTCCGGGATCTCCTTGACGGTGCTGCGGCAGTTTGGGGGAGAGGGGAGGTTCCGTCCCCGCATGACATGGCGGCTGACACGCCCCCTTCATGTACCCCATAGAGATGTATGGAGGGGGCGTGTCTGCCGCGGCTTTCTGCTGGGGATGAAACTGCTCTAACTACAGACTGCTGCGGCCCCATCCAGGAGATCCCGGGGGGCCCCAGTGCTCGGAACCCCCGCGATCTATAACTTATCCCCTATCCTTTGGATAGCGGATAAACTACCGGATTTTTCGCCCTATAGGACGCACCAGCGTATAAGACGCACCCTATTTTTAGGTGCAAAATCTAAAAAATTTAAGATTTTGAACGCAATAGTGGTCTTCAACCTGCGGACCTCCAGATGTTGCAAAACTACAACTCCCAGCATGCCCGGACAGCCAACGGCTGTAGTTTTGCAACATCTGGAGGTCCGCAGATTGAAGACCACTGCATAGGAGGTAATACTCACGTGTCCCCGCCGCTCCGGACCCGTCACCACTGCCCTGGATGTCGCTCCATCGCTGTCGCCGTGTCTCCGTCACTCCGGAACGTCTCTGCTGCCGGCCGGGTATCCTCACTCTCTGTCGCCGCCATCACGTCGTTACGCACGCCGGCGCACGTACGCGACGACGTGATGATGAGGAAGGAGAGCGACGGCCATACAGGGGATCCCTGAATGGAGAAGACACCGAGAAGGCAGGTAAGGTCCCTCCCGGTGTCCTGTAAGCACTAACCCGGCTATTCAGTCGGGCTGTTCGGGACCGCCGTGATTTCACCGCAGCGGTCCCGAACAGCCCGACTGAACAGCTGGGTTAGTGTCACTTTCCCTCCAGACGCGGTCAGCTTTGATCGCCGCGTCTGAAGGGTTAATACAGGGCATCACAGCGATCGGTGATGTCCTGTATTATCCGCGGGTCCCGGCCGTTGATGGCCGCAGGGACCGCCGCGATAGGGGTGTATTCGCCGTATAAGACGCACCGACTTTTTCCCTCCAGTTTTGAGTAAGAAAAAGTGCGTCTTATACGGCGAAAAATACGGTATGTTGCGCTGGAGTACTCCTTCAAATGGGTACTCCGAAGAAAAAAATATTTTCAAATTAACTGGTGCCAGAAAGTTATACAGATTTGTAAATCACTTATTAAAAAATCTCAATCCTTCCAGTACTTAGCTGCTGTATGCTCCAGAGGAAGTTGTGTAGTTCTTTCCAGTCAGACCACTGTGCTCTCTGCTGATACCTCTGTCTGTATCAGGAACTCTCTGCAGGGGGAGATATTTGCAATGGTGGTTTGCTCCTGCTCGGGACAGTTCCTGACATAGACAGAGGTGGCAGCAGAGAGCACTGTGGTCAGACTGAAATGAACTACACGACTTGCTCTGTAGTATACAGCAGCTGATTAGTACTGGAAGGATTTAGATTTTTAAATAGTAATTTGTGGTGCAGGGGGGGAAGGATGCAATGGGGTGTTGCGAGTGGTAGTGATGTAGGGTGCTGGTATTAACCCTTTGTTGTCGTGACACCAGGGTGGGGTTTCCTTATGGTAATGGTCCCACCGCCAACCATCCCATAAACGGTAGGGAAAAAAAGTAATGTCCACAGCAAATGTTGATGAAAACCGAAATAAACTTTACTGCATATTTTATGCAACTGCAGGTAACAAAACAGTCTTTGTATAGAGGACCGTAGTCCAGGTTCCTCACAGGTTTGCTGGGACTTCTGAGTGCAATGAGCTTTGGTTTGCTAGCCACTGTGCTACTGAATTTATGATAATTGAGTTGCAGTAGTCACACAGGATTTTAGTAGTTTTGAGCTGGATAACTCACGGTTTAGTGGCTGCGAAAGATAAGTTTCAGGCCTAGCTTGGATTGATGATGAGATATGAGATGTGCTTTCTTTAAGTGCCAGGAACAAGAGAGTAAGAGAGTGAATTTAGTGGCAGCAGCCCCTTATATATTTAGGGGGTGGAACAAAGCTCATTGGATAGCCAAACCTGTCAGGTCCTTAAACCATTGCATAACATAAATCAGTCACGTGACCTCTAAGGTCCTATACAGAGGTGTCCTAGATTAATGAAATATATAAATATTTACATGAAATCAAATAATAGCATATTAAGAGGCGATTAGGGGTTAGCCCTTCAGGAGAGTCCATTAGCATGGAGGGACTCTGGCTGAGGGGACTCCAGACAAAGGGACAGTACCAAGTCCTGTACCGGGACACTACAAATTTACAAATCAGTATACCTTTCTTGCACCAGCTGATTTGAAAATATTTTTTCACTCTGGAGTACCCCTTTAAAGCTGAAGTGCAGCACAGGCAAGGTATATAGGGGAAAAATGTATACGTTCTTCAAGGAAAAGTGACTTGTTGGTTACCCCATTGTACCAAGAGGTTAAATGCCCGACCAGCAAATTCACCTTCTAGCTACTCTTTTGTATTTCATGAGTCAAAGAATTTGCTACAATGTTTTAGAGTCGTTTAAAGAGGACCTGTGGCCGACCTATATATATATATATATATATATATATATATATATATATATATATATATATATATATATATATATATATATATATATATATATTATAGAAGTGGAAGAAACAACGTGGAGGCACTCTATTCCAGTCTGTATGCTTTATTGCCTCAGGCTGTGAAAAAGCTACGTGTTTCCCCGAAAATACACCCTACCCCGAAAATAAGCCCTAGCTGGAGGCCTGTGCAAAATGAAAGAAGCAATCTGATTGGTTGCTATGGGCAACTGCACCACTCTTCCTCTGCACAGGTTTTGATAAATCTCCCCCGTGGTCTTATTCAGAAGCTTGGAATGAAGTGTAGACATGGAGGCGTGCATGTGTTTGACTGCTGGTTCGTAACCTTCTCTGTAATACAGGAGCGATCTGTGTAACACGTTTTTTTTAATCAGATACAGACATTCCTTAGAGATTTATCCGCAGCATTTACATGATTTCGTTTGGTCTTATGATTTGGCTCACAAGTTCCCATAATAGGAGGCACTTGAGGTGTGGAATTGTCCATAGAGCTGTATTTTGTGTCTTTGCGAAGTAAACACGGTCGCGTTTCCATCCGTGAACGGAACGATCCATACTAGATTTATTTTGTTTCTTTTTACCTGCTTTTTTTTTTTTTTACTTTGGTTTTTACGGACGTGCGCCAAATTTATTTGGTGTTTTCCATGTCAGAATAATGTTGGCAGTGATTTGCCCCAAACAAGCGCCTTATTGCGCCAAATTGGCTCCAAAATACAATTGGCGAAAATGATAAATTACTGACCACTGCAAAACTCATACACAGGACCGTCAAAATCCTTGCAAGTTTACAAAATGACAGTGGAGAGTATGCGCCAAACTTTGGCACAAAAAGACACTGTGCCAGAAAAATGAGCCAAACATACGCAATAAGACACCTAAATTGTTTGAGAAATACTGCCCTATATGTGTGTGTATGTATGTGTGTGTATATATGTATACAGTCAAGTCCATAAATCTTGGGACATTGACACAATTCTAACTTTTATGGCTCTATACACCACCACAATGGATTTGAAATTAGACTAACAAGATGAGCTTTAACTGCAGATTATTAGCTTTAATTTGAGGGTATTTACATCCAAATCGGGTGAACGGTGTAGGAATTACAACAGTTTGCATATGTGCCTCCCACTTGTTAAGGGACGAAAAGTAATGGGACAGAATAATAATTATAAATCAAACTTTCACTTTTTAACATTTGGTTGCAAATTCTTTGCAGTCAATTAGAGCTTGAAGTCTGGAATGCATAGACATCAGCAGACATTGCTGGGTTTCATCCCTGGTGATGCTCTGCCGCCTCTACTGCAACGGTCTTCAGTTCCTGCTTGTCCTTGGGGCATTTTCCCTTCAGTTTTGTCTTCATCAAGTGAAATGCTGCTCAATCGGATTCATGTCAGGTGATTGACTTGGCCATTGCATAACATTCCACTTCTTTCCCTTAATAAACCCTTTGGTTGCTTTTGCCGTTTGCTTTGGGTCATTGTCCATCTGCACTGTGAAGCGCCGTCCAATGAGTTCTGAAGTATTTTGCTGAATATGAGCAGATAATACTGCCCGAAACACTCCAGAATTCAACCTGCTTCTTTGTCACATCATCAATAAATACAAGAGAACCAGTTCCATTGGCACCATACATGCCCACTATGCCATGACACTACCACCACCATGTTCACTGATGAGGTGTATGCTTAGGATCATGTTCCTTCCCTTCTTCTCTTTCCATTACTCTGGTACAAGTTGATCTTGGTCTTATCAGTCCATAGAATGTTGTTCCAGAACTGTGAAGGCTTTTTTAGATGTCGTTTGGAAAACTCTAATCTGACCTTCCTGTTTTTGAGGATCACCAATGGTTTCCATCTTGTGGTGAACCCTCTGTATTCCCTCTGGTGAAGTCTTCTCTTGATGACACACATACACCTACCTCCTGGAGAGTGTTCTTCACCTGGCCAACTGTTGTGAAGGGGTTTTCTTCACCAGGGAAAGAATTCTTTGCTTATGCACCACAGTTGTTTTCCTTGGTCTTCCGTGTTTTTTGGGGTTGCTGAGCTCACCGGTGCGTTCCTTCTTTTTACGAATGTTCCAAACAGTTGTTTTGGCCACGCCTAATGTTTTGGCTAACTCTGATTGGTTTGTTTTGTTTTTTCAGCCTAATGATGGCTTGCTTCACTTCTTTGGATCTCATCTTGAGAGTTGACAGCAACAGATTCCAAATGCAAATAGCACACTTGAAATTAACACTGGACCTTTTATCTACTCATTGTAATTTGGATAATGAGGGAATAACACACACCTGGCCATGGAACAGCTGAGAAGCCAATTTTCCCATTACTTTTGGTCCCTTAACAAGTGGGAGGCACATAAGCAAACTGTTGTAATTCCTACACCGTTCACTTGATTTGGATGTAAATACCCTACAAATTAAAGCTGACAGTCTGCAGGTAAAGCATATCTTGTTGATTTAATTTCAAATCCATTGTGGTGGTGTATAGAGCCAAAAATGTTAGAATTGTGTCGATGTCCCAATAGTTACGGACCTGACTGTATGTGTATCTCTTTCTTTCTTTGGGTATGTTCACATTGAGTAATGTGAATTGAATCTCCACTCGCAGAATTCCGCAAGCGGAGATTCCATCTGGCGGCCGCCGCCGAAATACTTCGGTAGGACCGCGCAACACTGCACAGTCACCAGTAAAGGCTATGCAGTGCTTGCGGACTTCCGCACAAAGAATGAACATGTTCATTTCTTGCACGGATCAATTTCAGCGGTTAAAACTCTGCAGTGTGAACAGGTCAGCGGAAGACCCATTCACACTAATGTTAGTTTACACCACGAAATTTCAGTTTCAGATGCAGTTCAGCGTGCAGATTTCTGCGCAAATTACCAATCCTGAGTGCATTTACTCTGTAATGCCCCCTACTGTTCCTCTTTATATCTCATCCAGCGATATAAATGTAAAAGGATTGTGTCATCAGAAAATTACCTATAGTTTAAATCAGGCTTAACCATATTTTTTAAGAATAAAATTTTTTTGAATTTTCCATTTTTCCATCTTACCATTTCCATTTTACAATAATCCTGAAATTTTGCAGTTTCTATTCTGGCCACTATGTCTATAACTAAGCTGAGAATGCCTGTTTTGTATTGATCAATTCCCAGTTATGCCTTTCTTTTCAGGAGCACAGTGAAAGGTGACAACAGTAGATAGATAAAACTGGATGCCATTCACAGCGCAGATCAGCCTTCCCCTCCCTGTAGAATTGCCTATTAAAAAGGTCACAGAGAATGCCCAGTAGCGTCTCCAATTCATCTGAAGGGAAAGGTCCTGTCTTTTTTCACCTATGGCCCATGGGTCCTGCTGTAAAGCATATCACTAAATGCAGTTAAAAACAGCTCAGGAAAGATAGCAGTCCCCAAAATAATATATGGGAAAAAAAAATATGTATATATAAAAAAAAAATATATATATATATATATATATATATATATATACTGTGTGTGTGTATATGTATGTGTGTGTGTATATATATATATATATATATATATATATATATATATATAATAGTATGTGTGTGTGTGGTGGCCCAGTACGGGAGGTGTTATATCGTACCCTTGCTGCCCTCCCTACAGTGTCCCCTGGGCCCCCTTGCACCTGCCGCCCCATGTAAATGTTTCTAATGCATTATACTATGTAATGTGTTCAGAAAGCGTTGTCGCTTGAAGACTGTTTACCATTTGACTTGTCATGTGATTGTTACCCAGGAGGTACCAGTGACCAGGTGATCCCAAGAGTGACCTATGGGCTCCCTGCTAGTCCCCCCCCCCCCCCCCCATATAAGCCCTGGGTGGAGCCTGCTCTGTCTCCTTTTCCTTACAAGTCTTTGCTGAGGTCAAGTCGAGTCCTAGAGAGTGTCCAGAGCCATAGGAGCCTCTAGTCCAGTCTACAGCCACAGTCAATTGCAAGTAAGCTACAGTCATAGCTTTGTCAGTAATCAGTCAAGTCAGTCCTTGTCAGCAACTGTCAAGTCAGCGTGGCCTGCATTACATTATCCCGTCCTTCTACAAGTCCCAGCAAGCCCTTAAAGTCTCTGAGTCACTGGTCACCTCTGTGGGCCCTGGCTGAACTGAATAGACTTTACCATCTATCTACCCTCAGTAAAGCTACCGTTATCCATAACAGGGCATTGGAGGCATTATTGCCCCCGTGCCTAGCCCAGAATCCAGCGGTATACCTTCAGGTGATATCAAGGATAAACCACACCCTGGTGTCACAAATTCAAGGGGTTAATGTCATCTGCCCCTAGGGTAACAACTTCTGCTCTGATCACACACCGTTGCCACGTGTCTGTGTATGTGTGTATGTGTGTATGTGTGTGTGTGTGTGTGTGTGTGTGTGTATATATATATCCAGAAAAAAAAGTCAGATTTATAATGCAGTCCAGTCTATAGGTATCAGGATATAGAGCAGGAGGAGCTGAGCAGATTGATATATAGTTTTAAGGGAAAAGTTCCTGGATAACATGTCATTTATTTATGTAAATCTCTGCTCTTTCTTTGCCAAGTAGTCATGTGGGCGGAGCTACTTAGTGATTGACAAATATAATGTTACTGAGTAGCACCACCCACTTGACTATTTGGAACTTTTCCCATAAAACTATATATCAATCCGCTCAGATCCTCCTGCTCTATAACCTGATACCTAAAGGTTGCACTGTGTCTTAAGTGTGATCTCTCTATAACGTGGTCTCCAAACTGTGGACCTCCAGATGTTGCAAAAACTACAACTCCCAGCATGCCCAGACAGCCAAGAGCTGGGATTTGTAGTTTTGCAACATCTGGAGGTCCACAGTTTGGAGACCACGGCTTTATAAGGCTAATGCTACATAGAGACCCCCTAGTAATCCTCTGTTGGTTTCATACCATCCTCTGTACTACAGGTTACAACTAGGGGGCGCCACACATTTGATGAAGTTCTGGCTACTATAAAGATATATTGGGTGATTGATCAGAATAGAATATTTTATACTGATTCAGGGTACATTCACACGTACAGGATCCTGCGCACATTTCATGTGCAGAATTTGTAACTGCAGATTAGAAGCTGCGCTCATTTAGTTTACACTGAAATCTGCAGCAGAAAATCCTGCGCATCAAATCTGCGTATGTGTGAACGTATCCTTATGTTAAAAGTAACATGCGGTTGTTGTTGCGGGGCAGCCATGTGAATGTTGTGAATGCTCTTGGCTTTATCTCAGATCTGTTAGCATTTTTCTCGACGCACAGATTGCATAATGTCAGAGCGCAGAGATACGTGTCCGCTGTCCAAACACTTGGAATGTACAAATAGCTTCTATGTCTTCACAATAATGATGGGGATGTGAAGAAGAACATTTCTGCTATATTCAAAACACCGGCTGGAATGTGCAGGGAAGTGTTCGAAAAAGCTGCGTGGAATGTGCGAATCAGCCAACCGCGGCAGAGGAGGCTAAATATAAGCTGGACGTCATACAATGTATAGGGGGAGCCGTGTACAGCGCTACAGTATGTGCTCGCCTCACTACTCTGACCTCACTAATCCACTGTTGTCTGATGTGTTGTCTCTCTGACGCTTATATTTGTCTTCTTTGGCCTCTCTTCTTTTCGTTCCATCACTCTTGCAATAGCTTCTTCCATATTCCATTCCCTCTCTTCCCTGTCCCATGCTTTATTTTAAAAAAAATTCTTGCCCTATCATATCTCACGTCATCTTTTTATTTAGCACTCCGTATCTTATACCCTCTTTCTTTCTTGCCCCCTCCATATCTTATGCCCTCTTTCTTTCTTGCCCCCTCCATATCTTATGCCCTCTTTCTTTCTTGCCCCCTCCATATCTTATGCCCTCTTTCTTTCTTGCCCCCTCCATATCTTATGCCCTCTTTCATTCTTGCTCCCCCCATTTTATATGCCATCTTTCTTTTTGCCTTCCCATATTTTATGCCCTATTTTTTTTTCTTGCGCCCCCCCCCCCCTATCTTATGCCCTCTTTCTTTCTGCCATCCCATCTTATGCCCTTGTGGTGGACCACCGGTGTATAGCGGGACCACGGGTGTAGCGGTGTAGGTGAACGGGCCAGATGATATTAACCCCGGGGGCAAGATGTTATTAACCCCTAGTGTTCGTGACGCCAGAGTGGTTTTTGGTACCGGAACCACACAAACGGTATCTCCGCTATTCCAATGGCTAGTTAAGGAAAGGAGAGTCCACAACCAGTTATGGTTTAACGGAGGCTTTACTGAGTTTAAGACAGATGGTATTATCTTCACAGCTAGGCCAGATTCCCAGAGAGGTGGCCAGGAACTCAGAAGACCTCGCAGCTTGCTGGGATCAAATATACTTGTAATATACTTGAGACCATTATCTTGAGGCTTGATTATATGCAGGACTTGACTACTTGTAGTGACAGCAGACATAGACTTTTGACTTACTGGAATGACTGTAGCTTTGTGGCCTTCCAGGTAGCTGATCACTAGTACTGAGATCTCTGGTGTTTGCTGTGCTCAGTAGCAGATTGTAAGAGAAGAGAGTGAATTGTAATTGCCTCACCTTTGTATAGTTATGGGCTGGACTAAAGCCCCTAGGTCAAGCTGCGGGTCATAGGTTAAGCTGGTGCTCTCTGGGAGAACATGTGATAACAAAACATGTGACAGACTCACAGGTCCTTGAGACAACCTCTCACAGGTCCTCTGCTCTATCTATACATTAGAATCAGGTCTATACATTAAAGCAGTATACACTACATTCTGGAAACAACAGGGGGAGACCCTGCAGGGGAGCCCCCAGGTCACTGAGGGTCTCAACCTGACAGGGCCTAAGGGTTGTACATGACCATGTCCTGTACTGGGACATTACACCCTCTTTCCCCCAAACCATATTTCTTGCCCCTGAGCTTGTCCTCTACTTACGTCCTCCTATATTTCAAAGGCTGTCCGAGCGTTGTAGTTTTGCAACAGCTGGAGGCGCCCTGGTTGGGAATCACTGATCAATACACACGAAAGGGTTGCCATGTAATGAGGAGATTCCCCAAACACTAGTTGGGTACACTTAGTAGATAACAACTATAAGGAAGAAAATTGGGGCAATCCCAAGTCCAATGATTTTAGAAGGATTTCATTTATGATTTTAAACTTTATCTGGTGAGTTCACGATGGTTACAGCCTACAAAACCATTTTATTATATAACGTGACTGATTTTATGAGTGTTTTTTTATAATGTCGGGTTACACATTAGTAAGAAGAGCACGAAAAAAGACTTCAGGATACAGGAAGACTGTGCAGATACGAAGACATGGGCTCATGGGCTGTAACTGTCCGGCAGCATCTCCAGGGCATGTTCTCATGACACTGCATATTATTTTTGGCTACAATATATTGCTCCCTTGGTAATATAATATTGTACTGCGGCCCATGGCCCTCTGATGCCTTCATAAGAACACACTGTGCAGATCAATGAGACGCAGGCTTTTCCTGTTGTGCCTCCCTCAAGAAACATTTGCTTCCTCTTCTTGAATAAAGTAAACAGGGTTTATATTGGGCTCTATGTTCAATTTAATATTGGAAAAAAGTGCAGCAAAGACATAGACTTTTTTTTTTTTTTTTAGTAGGTTTTTCAAGAGTAAAGATACAGTGGTCCCTCAAGTTACAATATTAATTGGTTCCACAACGACCATTGTAGGTTGAAACCATTGTATGTTGAGACCAGAACTCTATGGAAACCTGGTAATTGGTTCTGAAGCCACCAAAATGTCATCCAAAATTAGGAAAAAGTGAGGATTAAAGAAAAATAAGTAGATAACTAATATAGATAAAACAAGTCCTTACATATAAAAGTAAGAAAGATCTGCTGGGAGCTGTAATCACTGTCTATGTCAGGGTTTCCCAAGCAGGGAGCCTCTAGCTGTTGCAAAACTACAACTCCCAGCATGCCCGGACAGCCTTCGGCTGTCCGGGCATGCTGGGAGTTGTAGTTCTGCAACAGCCGGGGGCATCCTGCTTGGGAAACACTGGTCTATATAGAGGACAGGAGCTTCTTCAGGGTCCTGTACAGTAAATGCAATGTCCTAAAAAAGTAACATGGAGTCGCCCTCACCTAGTGTCCAAAGGAGCAGCTAACCCTGGCACAGGTAAAGAGTACAGAACATGTAATATCTCCCTGTACTGTAGGGAGCGCTACCAGACATCCATCAGTCAGTGCATACACTTCAGTAATACAGGGGTTTTACCAGTGAAATGCCCATTCTGATTGGTCAGATCTTTCAGCCTTTGACATGTATCACAGATCTGGACTGTCTGTAGAATTGTATGTTGAGAAAAGACCATTGTATGTTGAAACTATTGTATGTTGAAGCCATTGTAAGTTGAGGGATCACTGTACACAGTTGACATGTAATTCATTAACTTGTAGTACTGTATACAGACTTGTGTACATACCATAACTGGAGCCCTGTGTAGAGGAGACCCCTACTCGGAGTATTCGCATCCATTGTGAGCCTACTTTGGGCTTCCTTTCTCAACAGGAACTGCAGAAATAGCAAACAAGGAAAGGGGAATTGGCACATGGTCAAGGCACCCTCCTCTCCTATAAGGGGATGGGAAGGGAACAGAGGAAAAAGCGCCAGGCCTGGTGGAATTGTACATGTCTTGGACTGAAGTACAGTGGGGCCACCAATGGAACTAGTTTTGAGTGCCCACCAACATTAATCGTATTGGTGGAACACAGAGCCATGCGAGGGACCGTTTTCTTAATCCCGTTCCCGCCTGCTTCTTCTGAATTTCTGACCATTACCACCTTCTCCCGCAGGTGTTTGTTTCACACCCGCCCGCTCCCACAACCCGTGTGTCCAATCTTCCCCGTTGTTGCAAACCTTTTTGTCACAGCTTTTCAACATGCCCCCCCTTGGGCCTTTTCAGAGGTGTATAGGAAGCGTATGTTCTGTTACCGAACCTCAAGATTAGAAACCACCGATTTTTTTTAATTTTTTATCTGGTCCTACTAGAACACATTATAATGTCAGCCTAGTCCCAATGGGGGTCTTCTGGTGGGCCAATCCAAACCAAAATAGTGAGGGGAGGGCACTTTAACATTGTAGTATTTGGGATTTGTTTAATATCTATGACCCTAGGCATATAACTTGATTGATTGAGAAACAATACAATGTCCAGCCTTTACAATCTGCTCCAAAATGTTGGGTATACCCTGATATCCCTACACACTACATCGGACAGCTGGAATATTATGCGCTTTGGTGAATAAATCGCTTTAACGGCTTAAATTAGTTAGGGAAACATTGATCGCTCAATGAATCAGTGTTCCCCAACACATGGTTTTCCAGCAGCTGGAGTTGGAGAACAGTAATTGGTTGGGGAACTCTACCAAAAGGTCTGATTTAGTCACCTATGAGCAGTCAGATTAACGGGGTACTCCGCCCCTAGACATCTTATCCTCTATGCAAAGGATAGGGGATAAGATGTCAGATCACGGGGGACCCCCACGATCTGCCTGCTGCACCCGGCATTCTTTTCGAGCGTCGGGTGCAGCGCTGGAGGCTTGTGGTGTCACGGCCACACCCCCTCAATGCAAGTATGTGGGAGGGGGTGTGACGGAAGTCACATCCCCTCCCATAGACTTGTATTAAGGGGTGTGGCCGTGATGTCACAAGCACGGCGTGGTCGTAACATCATAAGCCTCCGCCCCCACATCGCCAGTCATCCGGATGTCTGGGGTGCCACAGCAGAAATCACGGGGGTCCCCAGCGGCGGGACCCCCGTGATCAGACATCTTATCCCCTATCCTTTTGATTAGGGGATGACATGTTTAGGGGCAGAGTACCACTTTAAGATTTGCCCTAATTTGTGATGAAAAGAAATGTGATTGAATGCAATACCAGACAAACAATGATGGGCGATTACTGGAGCACTGTCCATCAACAGTATGGTGGGGTGTTAGGAATTGGATCCCCACCAATCTTATATTGATTAGATATAAAAGAAAAAACAAGTTGCGCTCCTAGTGCAGGCGGTTTAAAGTAATAACCATGTGCGCCAAAAAAATGAGGTTTACCAGATGGTGTAGTCCTCAGGACACAGTCCACAGCGTGTGGACTCGCAGTGGTAGTTGGGGGTCAGCAGCCACGGTGTCCTTTCCAGATGCCTCAAGGTCAGCTGGATGCAGTGTAATAGAGTACGTGGATCAATTCCAAAAAGAGGGACTTTCCATACAACGCTTCTCCTCCCAGGAAAGGTGCATGGCAGCCGTCCTATGAAATGAAGAACTTTATTTGAAACAATAGTTCAGAGCCTGTACTGGGCTCTTCGTCAGGCATGATGAAGAGCCCTTGTACGGGCTCGAAACTATTGTTTCAAATAAAGTTCTTCATTTTACACTGAGGACGGCTGCCTTGCATCTTTCCCGGGAGGAGAAGTGCTGTATGGAAAGTCCCTCTTTTTGGAATTGATCCACGTACTCTATTAATCTTATATTGATGGCCTATTCTGAGAACAAGCGGTCTATATTGTATTCGTAAACAAAATTTGTTTGTAACAAAGTTGCATAATTTAAGGGGGACCAAGTGTGCCAACGGTTACATAGACCCTAGGTTGTCAACCTTTAGTATATGTGCTCCTTCTCCTAGTGGTCCTCACACTGTCCTCTTCCTGCGTTTGTTCATTGCCATCGAGGTACTTGGCATAAAGGGGTACTCCGGTGGCAAAACATTTTTTTAGAATCAATTGGCACCAGAAAGTTAAACAGATTTGTAAATTACTTCTATATAAAAATCTTAATACTTCACAACTTCCTCTGTAGTATACAGCAGCTGATAAGTACTGGGAGTTCTTTTCATTCTGACCACAGTGCTCTCTGCTGACTCCTCTGCCCATGTCAGGAACTGTCCGGAGCAGGAACAAATCCCCATAGCAAACCTCTCCTGCTCTGGACAGTTCCTGACATGGACAGAGGTGTCAGCAGAGAGCACTGTGGTCAGACAGAAAAAAACACACAACTTCCGGTGAAGCATACAGCAGCTGATAAGTACTGGAAGGATTAAGAGTTTTATATAGAAGTAATTTTCAAATCTGTTTAACTTTCTGGCACCAGTTGATTAGAATTTTTTCTTCTTCACCAAAGTACCCCTTTAAGAACATTAAGAAACACGGTCATAGACTGTTCCCCACTCTAGTGCCATTGAGGCTGTGGGAGGTGACCTCTGCACATTGAATATACTCTACATTAGGTCCATGAGTGAGGATGTTTGACTGGTGGCTCTTGCATGCCGAGACTTCTGGCCCCACGAGGTCATATAGGTGTGTGAGTCTTCATTTACTTCATTGTATAACCCTGGGCTTGGTTGCGTTTTCATGCTGTGATTTTAAATGAACCTGCCAAGTTGGGTGCTAAATGTTATTAAAATGAATTTTAGTAATAAAAAAAAATCCCATGAATGGACAGCCCTGTGCCGCAGACCTTTATACCTCAACAGTGGGGGGTAACAAAAGAGCATAGAAGCAATGTTTTGAAAAGTTTCCCGCACAGCCAGGGGTCTAGTGTGTTTTTATTTGTTTGTATTCTCTGTTACCTTGTTATGGGGGCACTATAGTGTTATTAGATATTATTAATGTATATATTTTTTATTTTTTTATTTATTTATTTTTTTATCAACTGGTGCCAGAAAGTGCTACTGGATCTGTCAAATGACTGGTACCAACAGCATCCAATAGAGTTCAATGACTACTAATGGGTTTGAGGGTGTCCATTTGGAACTACTGATGGAGCCTATGACTGTGGTGTGAACACAACCTAAAAAGGTTACCTATTTACCCCACCTTAAAGGGGTACTCCGGTGGAAAACATTATTTTTAAATCACCTGGTGCCAGAAAGTTAAACAGATTTGTAAATGACTTCTATTAAAAAAAATCTTTACCCTTCCAGTACTTTTTAGCAGCTGTATACTACAGAGGAAATTCTTTTCTTTTTGAATTTCCTTTCTGTCTGACCACAGTGCTCTCTGCTGACACCTGATGCCCGTATCAGGAACTGTCCAGAGCAGCATAGGTTTGCAATGGGGATTTTATCCTGCTCTGGACAGTTTGTGATACGGACATCACGTGTCAGCAGAGAGCACTGTGGACAGGACAAAAAAGAAATTCAAAAAGAAAATAATTTCGTCTGTAGCATGCAGCTGCTAATAAGTACTGGAAGGGTAAAGATTTTTTAATAGAAGTAATTTACAAATCTGTTTAACTTTCTGGCACCAGTTGATTTAAAAAGAATGTTTTCCACCGGAGTACTCCTTTAAGGTGGGGTAAATGGGTAACCTTTTTAGGTTGTGTTCACACTACAGTCATAGGCTCCATCAGTAGTTCCAAATGGACACCATCAAACCCATTCGTAGTCAATGAACTCTATTGGATGCTGTTGGTACCAGATCCAGTAGCATTATCATGGTTTCAGGTATAATAGAAGGCACAATGGCAGTGTAAACAGAACCTTTCGTGGCTAGTTTGTAGGATACCATATTTACTAGGAATATGTGGATACTCTAAATGTTTTTATGGGTTTACCAGGTCCGTAGAATTTGTTATATTGTTGTTAATATGGGGCACTTGGAGGGGCAAGCTGTGCATAACTAGCTTGCCCCCTGACTGTTGAGCAGTTAAGGGGTTAAGAAATATACCGGCAATGTTTTTTAGCCCCCTCCCCCGCCTGTAAAAACTTGTTGGTAACTATAGTGGTATGTCCCATGGGTGGGGGGGAAGGAGTGCACCAATCAGGGGTCTAATAGTTTCCCGGGCTTTCAGGGGCCCTCCCCTGGGTATTTATAGCTGTGGTGCCTCCCTTCCCCCCCCCCCCCCCCCTCAATCTGCCCAGGACCCGGAGTTTTGCCCTCCCACCCTCCCTTTTTGTATCTCTGTTTATTGTAAGTCACAGCTTGGCGGTAAGAAGACGGTGAAAGCGGGGTCAACCCGGGGTAGACCTCCACACAGGACGGTGTGGCAGCACCTCTCGGGTTGGCAAGAAGCCAATCGGTGTCTTTGTTACAGTTACATTGTTATTTATATAAGTAATTTTATAAATAAAGCTGTGGCCGATCCCCACCCACGGAAAAGTTGAATTGTTGTTGTGTCAGTTATTATTTAATTAATTATTGTAGTAAGGGGGAGGGGTAGTTATAGCCTGTTAGGAGCTAATTGGGTCTCAACAGTCATAAAAATTACATACGGGCATGAGGCCACATTGATGGATCACATTAGAGCCCTGTTATGTGGGGAATCAACTATGCGTGGACACTGTTCACTAAGTGCAGAGGTGCCATTAGGCATGTAGTAGGCCCTTTTTATCATCTTGTCATTTTTGGGCATTTTTGATTTTGATTCCTTTATTATGGTCTCTCTTTTACCATTTCGAGGTCCGTATTTTAAAGGGGTACTCCGGTGGAAAACTTTTTTTTTTTTCATTTAAGTCAACTGGTGCCTGAAAGTTAAACAGATTTGTAAATTACTTCTATAAAAAATGTATTTTCTTTTTGGAACACAGAGCTCTCTGCTGACATCACGAGTACAGTGCTCTCTGCTCACATCTCTATCCATTTTAAGAACTGTCCAGAGTAGAAGAAAATGCCCATAGCAAACAAATGCTGCTCTGGACAGTTCCTAAAATGGACAGAGATGTCAGCAGAGAGCACTGTGGTCATGATGTCAGCAGAGAGCTCTGTTTCGTAAAAGAAAATCATTTCCTCTGTAGTATTCAGCAGCTAATAAGTACTGGAAGGATTAAGATTTTTTTAATAGAAGTAATTTACAAATCTGTTTAACTTTCTGGCACCGGTTGATTTAAAAAAAAAAAAAAAAGTTTTCCACCGGAGTACCCCTTTTATACAAATCCTCTGATGAGATGTGTATATAAGATGCATCTATAACATGTAATGAATTTTCTGCCACCACCAGTGTTGGACAGCACAGATTCAGTATTGTCTAATGCAATGTTTTCCAACCATGCTGCCTCCAGCTGTTGCAAAACGACAACTCCCAGCATGCCCGGACAGCCAACGGCTGTCCGGGCATCTGGGGTGTTGTCATTTTGCAACAGCTGGAGGCACTCTGGTTGGGATGCACTGGTCTAGACTGTCAACTGGGTGGTAAACCTGCTTAGTGGGTGGAGCCTCAGGTCCATGCCCCATTGAGACCAGTATTGACCACCCCCTTTGACAATCTAGAGACTGGTATCAAAGGGGCAGTTACCACCATTCTCAGTGGAGCATGAACCCCTGAGGCTCTCCCCATTAAGAACTGTGTGTGTGTGTGTGTGGGGGGGGGGGGTTACTATACAATTGACCAGGCTATGGGTAGGCAACCTTCGGCACTGCAGATGTTGTGTATCTCCCATGATGCCCTTATAGCCAAATTGTTGCTAAAGCACCATGGGAGATGTAATCCAGAGGATCTGCAGTGTCGAAGGTTGCCTATGCCTGGTCTAGGCCTTCATTACCGTATCGGGTGTAGAATCTATTGTTGCCAGTTGCGATTGAGCAGATGCCATTATTTTGAGAATTTCCATGCCCGAACCAGTGATATATAATACTCTAAAATGTATCTTTCATCTAAAAACAGTTTACATGTTGAGGAACTGTAAATAGATTGCATTATCTTTAATTGATCCTGAGTTACAGTCTGTCTTAGAGTTTAGAACTGCATTCAAAATTTTGCAGGATTCAGAACTGCAATTTTCCAACCCATATGACCAGATCAATGTCTGCAAGAAACGAAAAAACCTAACATTTCAGAGTCAGTCTTAAAGGTATGTTTACACAGGCACAAAAAGATCTTGTTGACTTTGACTTTAATGGGAGCTTCAGCGATGAAATGCTGAACCACCTCGAAGCTTCCATTGACTTCAATGGGAGCTTTAGCGCTGAACCACACTGAAAAAGGGACATGCAGGGTGTTTTACTTATCCAGAACAGTGTGTTTAATGCCTGTGTGAATGCATCCGTAGACTAAACATCTGATGAAGGATCTTTCTAGGAGTCAGCTAAGTGCTTGTTCACATCTGCGTTGGAGCTCCATTTGCAGATTCCATTACAACGTGGGAGGTTCAGAAGAGAAAAAATAACTTCAGGTCACTTTTTTCTTTCTACAAAACAATGGACATGAGACAGAAACCTGATGGGCCCCAATTAAAGTCAGGAGGACCCATTGGTGTCCATTGGACTGCCCAGCTCTGTTGTTTGCGTGTGGAAAGGGCTCTGTGCTGGAGATCCCAATCGGAGCTTAAAGGGGTATTCCAGGAATTTTTATTTTATTTGACAATGTTACAGGGGCTGTAAAGTTAGTGTGGTTCATAATATAGTGTCTGTACCTGTATGTGATGGTAGTCTTGCAATTCTTAAATGATTTTCTCCCCAATATTTCTAACAGCATACAAAATTACTCAGGTCTTGGGATTTCCCAGGTTTCAGTGTGTCGAGACGAGACATCACAAGTCAGGTGTGCAAAGGGGGCTTGTCCTACTTCAATGGGTGGAGCGACCGCTGGGTGGCAGAGAGATCATTTTGCAACAGCTAGGGGCACCCTGGTTAGAAAACACTGGTCTTTTGAATGGCTGTAGCTCATTTGTGCTGCAATGGGTGTGGTGGCTGATGTGTGGGAGGGAGGAGTGTAACTTCATACTTACAATCATGGAACTATGGGATGTGTAGTTTAAGAGACCAAACTCCAACAGGAAATACCCAGTTCACAAAAAGATAGCCTGGCAGGTATGTACTCATATCACCTTATGGTGGATAAACCCTTTAAAGGCAGATGTGGACCTAGCCTTAGCTGTGTCTTAGAACAAGTTTATTACCCAGCAGAATTGTGAATGCAGCTCTGGACTATAATAGCCACTATAACACTGTTTTATTTTATTTTTTTTTAGACCTATTTACGCTTAACAATTCATGCTGGTCAACATATCTATATATTTTCTAATCTGAACGTGAATTTTATTTTATTTTTTCAGGAGCAGCTCAGAGCGAAGGAAGGAGAAGTCTCGAGATGCAGCCAGGTGTCGGAGAAGTAAGGAGACGGAAGTGTTCTACGAGTTGGCTCATCAGCTTCCATTGCCCCAGAACATCAGCTCACATCTGGACAAGGCCTCCATCATGCGTCTGACTATCAGTTTCCTTCGCACACAAAAAGTCTTATCATCAGGTATATATGTAGTTTCTTCTTTTCATTTGGATCTCTGACCTATACCAGCATTGTTAGGAACTGAAGAACGGTTCTTATCTGCCGATTCTGTGTTTCTACGTCTTCTTAAAACATGATTATTTTCATTTAAAAAATCTATTGTAAATTCTTTTGAAATCCCAGACATATGAGTTTGCTATTCTGTGTATTTGGCTGCAGATTTGACCCATTCACTTAGGCTATTTTGCGTTTCCATGTGGAATCCATGTGACATGTCACTTTTTGCTACATTAAAGTGTTACTCCACCACTAGACATCTTATCCTGCCCTCGGCGTTCATTTAGAGCATCGGGTGCAGCGCTGGAGGTTCGTAACCTCACGGTCGCGCCCCGCTCGTGACTACACGGCCATGCCTCCTCAATGCAAGTCTATTGGGGGGGGGGGGGGGTGACAGCAGTCACGCCCCCTCCCATTGACTTGCATTGATGGGGCATGGCCGTGACGTCACAAACCTCCCCCCGCATCGCCAGTCATCCTGCACGGAGTGAAGTTTGTTCTGTGCATCAAATGTCTAGGGTGCTGCAGCAGAGATTGCAGGGGTCCCCAGCAGTGGGGTCCCCAGCAACGGGGATAAGTTGTCTAGGGGCGGAGTACCCCTTTAAAGGGGTACTCCCGTGGAAAACCTTTTTTTTTTTTTTTTTTAAATCAACTGGTGCCAAAAAGTTAAACAGATTTGTAAATTACTTCTATTAAAAAATCTTAATCCTTCCAGTACTTTATATGGGCTATATACTGCAGAGGAAATGCTTATCTTTTTAGATTTCTCTGATGTCATGACCACAGTGCTCTCTGCTGACCTCTGCTGGCCATTTTAGGAACTGTCCAGGGCAGCATATGGCTATGGGGATTTTCTCCTGCTCTGGACAGTTCCTAAAATGGTCAGCAGAGAACACTGTGGTCATGACATCAGAGAAATCTAAAAAGATAAGCATTTCCTCTGCAGTATATAGCCCATATAACGTACTGGAAGGATTAAGATTTTATAATAGAAGTAATTTACAAATCTGTTAAATTTTCTGACACCAGTTGATTTAAAAAAAAAAAAAAGTTTTCCACAGGAGTACCCCTTTAAGGCTAAGTTTCCACTTGTTTTTTTTTTCTAGCAGTTTTTGGATATCTGCCACGGCAGTTTTTGAGCCAAAGTCTGAAGTGGATCCACAAGGGAGGAGAAGTGTAAGTCCTTCCTTTATATGTCCTATTCCTTTTGAATACACTCCTGGCTTTGGCTCAAAAACTGCAGTGGCAGATCTCCAAAAACTGCCAGGAATAAAACCAAGTGGAAACTTAGCCTAAGGAGTTCCATGTTGCAGTTTTTATATCAGCACATGCACAAATCTGCATTGCATGAACAGAGACACGGATTCCCATTGAAAACAGAATTCATGTGGATACAAGGCATGCCGAAATCTGGAAATCCATTGTGTGAACGGAGCCTTATGTTAAATACAAACTGTTAGGAACCTGAGCTTTGAGATTTGGATGAATTAAGAATGTTGTGCCCCAATACAAATTCTGGAACAGGACCCCAACTATGATAAATCCTTTATAATGGGGCAGTGAGACTTTCCAGGACCTTGTGGTCTACACCACATCCTCTATATCCCCTATAATTATGCCTCCGATCACTGATCAAGAATGTCATTATTTATTTCTTAGCTCTGTATGACTTGCATTTAGTGTTAGGTCCTTTTAAACAGGCTACAACCAAAAAAAGAACATAGGGGAATGGTGCCCAATGGATGGAGGGGAGCAGGCTTATTCCCGAATCTAGTATCTAACGTTTCCCAAAGTACTTGAAGCAGTAAGTGACATCTGTTCTCTCCACCCACCTGCCAAAGGGAAAGCAGTCCTGTACTGTAGGCCAGCTGCTGACGAGACACTAACTCAATTACCGGCAGATTGGAGCCAATGTACCTGGTCTACTACACGTACTGCAGGGTGACAACCTTCTTCTGCGTCAGCCATTAGCTACTCGCAGATTTGGGTCCTGTCTGAGGCAGCTATGGGGAAATCTCATTGTGTTTCGGTCTTTCTGGCTCATTCTATGCTTTTTTGTTGTTCATGTGTAGAAGTGATTGATCTTTGGTTTAGATCATATCAGATAGGGCAACCTGGGGGGGTTGGTAGATTTTTTTGTAAATGTGGACCTCAGACAGAATACCAATAACTATCTGGCTGTGCATTCAACTGGCCAACATCTGCTAAGAATATGAATGCGACCATACTTTTGGTGTTGGCTCCTTTTTCGGTACTTTAATTAAAATCTGAGGATTATCTACGGATTTTAGGTCGCACTGTACAGCCCAGTGTCAGAAAGCTGGGTTTGCGTCCAAGATCTTGGGTCTTCCAGCAGGACAATGACCCCAAACATACATCAAAAAGCACCCAGAAATGGATGGCAACAAAGCGCTGGAGAGTTCTGAAGTGGCAGCAATGAGTCCAGATCAAAATCCCATTGAAGACCTGTGGAGAGATCTTAAAATTACTGTTGAGAAAAGGCGCCTTCAAATAACAGAGACTTGGAGCAGTTTGCAAAAGAAGGGTGGTCCAACATTCCGGCTGAGAGGTGTAAGAAGCTTATTGATGGTTATAGGAAGCGACTGATTTCAGTTATTTTTTCCAAAGGGTGTGCAACCAAATATTAAGTTAAGGGTGCCAATAATTTTGTCCAGCCCATTTTTGGATTTGGATGTGAAATTATGTCCAATTTTCTTCTTTTCCTCTCTTTTTGGTTTAGTTCCAATACACACAAAGGGAATAAACATGTGTATAGCAAAAACATGTGTTACTGCAATCCTTTTCTGTGAGAAATACTTGATTCTGTAGAAAAATTTCAGAGGTGCCAACATTTACGGCCATGACTGTAGCGAAGCTCCCTTCCATGCAAGCTGTGCTTGAAACTACAATTCCCTGCATTCACTCCACCTATTGAAGCACTGCCATGCTCTCTTTCAACACCTGACTAGTGATGTAATGTCTTGGGCCGCACTAAAGCAGGGGAAAAGCCTGAGACAACACTCATTTTGTGTGCTGCTAAAAATGAACATTGGAGCAAAGATCGCAGAAGACTTGCGAGAACCATCCATCGAACACAGGTACAGACACTGTATTATGAACTACACTAACTTTACAGCCCCTGTAGCACAGTCAAATAAAAGAAAAATTCCAGAGTACCCCTTTTAACGAGCGCTATGATCTCAGACATTGTAAAATGTAACTCACCTGATAGAAAGTGGTCTTTTTGGCTGGTAATGGTGAACATATGGTGGGCCATAGGGCAACTATGGTGCAACAGTTTTTCTTACCCCCCGACTTTACTTCTGATCCTTCTTTTATATTATATATTTTATGTTTTTTCTTTAGAACTACAGAATATGCTCTTTTTTTTAATTTATTTTTTTAACCAATTTGCCTTGATCATGTTTTTTTATTTTATTTTATTTTTTTCCTGACATGAACCCGGTTAGCCGTTTTGTCCGTGAACCCTGTAAAACGAAAATGTTTTCTCAGAGTATTATCCTGATATGTTCTTTGTGGTTCATCATCATCATCTGTCCCAGACTTTTCCAAGTCGCGGCTTTGCGAAAGATTAATTGGGTTTGTTTAGTAAATATAATGGATTCAAATTAGAAGCTCGCTATTTAGATCGCAGATAGCCAGTAGCTATTTATCTCTGATGCTTCCCAGAGACTTGCTGTCAGATAAGACCAAAGTATGGTTCAAATCAAAGACAACTAAACATTTGGGTATTAGACAGAGAGCCGAAAAAGCCATTTCCCAAGTCCGAACAGTCTGCGCACATGTGATGTCAAGCGATGGGGTAGATTACTGAAAATTCAGGGGTTATCACAGGATATTATGGATGGATATTATAAATTTTTCTTTTTTCTAAATGTGATTTATTTCTGCAGGGTTTCTCAATTACTGCTGACAGTTCTCTAGGGCAGTGTTTTCCAACTGATGTGCCTCCGGCTGTTGCAAAACTACAACTCCCAGCATGCCCGGACAGCCTTTGGCTGTCCGGACATGCTGGGAGTTGTAGTTTTGCAACAGCTGGAGGTACACAGTTTGGGAAACACCGATCTAGGGTGCACAAGCACACATACTATCTGATTGTTCTCTTGTATCTGCGCATGTGCCAAATGCTTTCAGCTGCTGTGCAGCACCTGCGCAAAAGAGTATGCATCCAGGGATACCTGAGAAAATGGTCACACCAGTAAATCACGTGATGCAGCCAATTTGAGTCCTTAAAGGGGTACTTTGCTGGAAAACATTTATTTTTTAATAATTTTTTTTTTTTTTTTAAATCTACTGGTGCCAGAAAGTTAAACAGATTTGTTAATGACTTCTAGTTAAAAATCTTAACCCTTCCAGTACTTATCAGCTGCTGTTTACTCCACAGGAAGTTATTTTCTTTTTGAATTTCCTTTCTGTCTGACCACAGTGCTCTCAGCTGACACCTCTGTCCACTTAAGGAAGTGTCCAGAGCAGGAGATAATCCCCATAGCAAACCTATCCTGCTCTGGACAGATCCTGACATGGACAGAGGTGTCAGCAGAGAGCACTGTGGACAAACTGAAAGGAAATTCAAAAATAAAAGAACTTCCTCTGGAGAATACAGCAGCTGATAAGTACTGGAAGGATTAAGATTTTTTTAATAGAAGTAATTTACAAATCTGTTTAACTTTCTGGCATTGAGTTGAGTTGAACCAATTTTTTTTTTTTTACACGTTTGATTCATAGGCAGCAGGGGGGCTTATTTCTGAAGAGCTGGGGGACCTAGAATTTTCTTTGACCGAACAGAACAGTATAGGGCAGTCTTTTCTAAATGAAGAGAATTCAGCGGCTGCCAAACTAAAACTCCCAGCATTCTCAGACGGGCTGCCCAGGCATGCTGGGAGTTGTAGTTTTGCATCACCTGGAGGCACACTGGTTAAAAAAAAAACACTGGTATTTGGAATTTTTGAAATTTTACTAGAAAGTGATCAACTGGTGCCAGGAAGTGTAATCAGATTTGTAGACTACTTAAAAAAAAATTACGTGTAAATTACTTAAAAATCTTAATCCTTCCAGTACTTATCAGCTGCTATATACTACAGAGGAAGTTTTGTAGTTATTTCCAGTGTGAGCACAGTGCTCTCTGCTGCCACCTCTGTCCATGTCAGGAACTTTCCAGAGCAGGAGAGGTTTGCTATGGGGATTTGCTCCTACTCTGGACAGTTCCTGACATGGACAGAGGTGTCAGCAGAGAGCAATGTGGTCACACTGGAAACAACTACACAACTTCCTCTGTAGTATACAGCAGCTGATAAGTACTGGAAGGGTTAAGATTTTTTAATGAAAGTAATTTACAAATCTGTTTAACTTTCAGCTTGATATGAAATTTTTTTTTTCCACTGGAGTACCCCTTTAATACCGAGCAAATGTTTTATGTTTCTATTATAGCTATTGCTTTATTATCAACATGGAAAAGTAGAAACCAGAACACTTGTCTGAAGTCCCATGCATGGACTCAGTAGAGAACTAAAGAATATTCAAATGAAGTCCAGCACGGGTACAAAAAACCCCCCATAAAATCTACATGTACAGCATATTGGACAAACTCATAAGTTTGCCGGGTTTCCACTTTGTGAGGTTCTTAATCATAACTATGGCTCATGTTGAAGACTCTCACGGGTTGAAACCCGTCAAGCCTATGTGTTTGTCCCACATGCGCTACATGTGACCAATAAAAGATTTGATTTGATTTTGTTCTCATGCTGGATTTCATTTGAATACTCTTCTATTGCTTTATTAATACAAACTAGCGGAAGAAATGATATGTACATTATATTAGAGTGGTGGTTAATTTCCCCGCACTTAGCTGGTTGAAGTCATTGAGAGAAAGTTCCAAGAAACATTAAGTCAGGCCCTTGTGCAACAAATTTCTTTTCTGCCAAAATCGGACACTTGTTTATGATTTACCTCGGTTTAGCGCCCACGTTATTTCTGCCAGTACTTTATATTCCCTGACACACATGATATGAAGAACATCTCGGTTTGTTGACTGTACACAGAAAGGAACGAAAAAGGCTGAATAAACAGATTTGTCAAAAACCCATGAGTAACGTGATTTTCGGACTACATTGAAGACTAGCCTACTGGCTAAATGGTTGACCTGTATTCCACCAACTGGTCACCAGTCATCCCTTGCACGTATTAGTCATCAAGCTTATTGGGGTTTTATTGCATTTAAGAGCATTTCTCAATTGTTTGCATAGACACTTTCAACACAATTTATTTTATTGTTTTCTGTCAATGTGTTGAAATCTACAAAGAGTGTCTAAGATTCTGGAGGACTATTGCATAGACAAGCAATGTATTTGGATAGAGGTTGTGTAAAGCTTTATTTCACCTGTGGTGGCGCTGTTGGGAAATTAAACATTTTTCAATGCTTTAGGACACCTTGTTACAATTTTACAGTCAGGTTTCCCTCTTACAAAGAGCAATTGTCCAAAGTGAAAATTCCCCTTAAAGGGGCACTCCTCCCCTGGACATCTTATCCCCTATAGAAAGGATAGGGGAGAAGATGTCTGATCGCGGGGGTCCCGCCGCTGGGGACACCAGCGTTCTCTGCTGCAGCACCTCAGACATCCAATGCACTGAGCGAACTTCGCTCCGTGCTGGATGACTGGCGATGCAGGGCGGAGGCTTGTGACATCACGGCCACGCCTGCTCGTGAAGTCACGGCCACGCCCCCTCAATGTAAATCTATGGGAGGGGGCGTAACATCAGTCACGTCCCTTCCCATAGACTTGCATTGAGGGTGGGGTGTCCCGGTACCGTATTCCTATCCGGTACCTTTTTGTTGTGTGTCCCCATAGCCAGAGTCCCTAGGACGTCGGGGTCCCAATTGTCTAGGTCACCCCTAGTCACCTCTCATCCAGTTGGTAATTGTCCAGTAACCACTTAGGATTCGGATGTATAAGATTGTATAAATGTAAATAAATAGTTAATTACCTGCCCATAGCTTAGCAGGACCTGCGGGTCATGTGGTCAGGTGAACTCTATGGTATTTCTGCTTGAGGACCTTTGGAGGTCCCTGTGACGTAGTCAATCCCATCACACTGTGTAACAGTGAGTGACGGATGTTCGGACCAATCAGATTAGCCCCGCCCCTGCTCATATAAGGGAGCGGCGGCCATGTTCTCGCTCTCTTGTTCCTGTGCAAGCAAGCAAGAAGCATCTGCGCTGCTGAGATCAGTGAGTCTAGGCCTGAACCTTGCGGTGACAGCCGACAACTTCTAATTTCTGAGTGTATCAATCCCCACACACTCTGCAGGATCACCGGACCTTATCTATCCCCTAAATCGGGACGGACCTGCAATAACTACCCTAAATTCAGAGACACTTGGACCTTGTGGACCTTCAGTCATTTTATTACATGCACCTGTCATTTCTGGGAAGGGCGGCGATAGGCCGGAGAATTACCTCAGCATACTAGCCCTCAGCCTGGCGTCACGAACTATAGGGGTAACATTAACCCCTTATCTACTACAACATCCCAACTACCCTACACCCCCCAGGGCTTACCACAAGGGTGTGTGGCCGTGATGTCACGAGCCTCTGGCGTTGCACCGGATGTTCTAAACGAACTAAATATCCTCTGGATAGGGGATAGGATGTAAAGGGGTGGAGTACCCCTTTAAATCTATTTTTTTATATAATCTTTTTTTTTTTTTTATTATGTTTGCCACAATTTCAACATCTTTTGTTTAAAAAAACAAAAAAAGAAACAAACAAACAAAAAAACACTTCTGGTTGCACTTTTTATGCAAGAATTGGAGAAGTTCTGAGCAGATACATAAAGTGATGGAGTATGTTGTGAACGTTTTGTATGGGTGAGTAGAAGTAAGGGTTCGTGTTCCTCCCGGTCTGGTTGCAGAGACGTCATGAAGGCTGTTCACAAAACATTTGGTAACTGAATTTCATCATCATCACACGATCATTTAGGACAGAATTAGGAACAGAGTAAATGATGCATTGTGGCTTCTGATAGTGAGTGGTGGTTACTCTTCCAGGCAACTGGCCACATATAATACTTATAAAGGTGCCCATCTGAATCTATAGGATCATATGCGACTGCACAGGAAGGTGGTCAATCAACCGACTATTATCCAGATGACCAGGACCCTTTGTAGTGTATCTCCAATTATAAACAACTATTTATAAAGCAAAAGGAGATACAGAGAGAGAGAGAAGACTGATGGAGGGAGAGAGAGAAGACTGATGGAGGGAGAGAGAGAGAGAAGACTGATGGAGGGAGAAGACTGATGGAGGGAGAAGACTGATGGAGGGAGAAGACTGATGGAGGGAGAGAGAGAGAAGACTGATGGAGGGAGAGAGAGAGAAGACTGATGGAGGGAGAGAGAGAGAAGACTGATGGAGGGAGAGAGAGAGAGAAGACTGATGGAGGGAGAGAGAGAGAGAAGACTGATGGAGGGAGAGAGAGAGAGAAGACTGATGGAGGGAGAGAGAGAGAGAAGACTGATGGAGGGAGAGAGAGAGAAGACTGATGGAGGGAGAGAGAGAGAAGACTGATGGAGGGAGGGAGAGAGAGAGAAGACTGATGGAGGGAGAGAGAGAGAGAAGACTGATGGAGGGAGAGAGAGAGAGAAGACTGATGGAGGGAAAGAGAGAGAGAAGACTGATGGAGGGAGAGAGAGAGAGAGAAGACTGATGGAGGGAGAGAGAGAGAGAGAAGACTGATGGAGGGAGAGAGAGAAGACTGATGGAGGGAGAGAGAGAAGACTGATGGAGGGAGAGAGAGAAGACTGATGGAGGGAGAGAGAGAAGACTGATGGAGGGAGAGAGAGAAGACTGATGGAGGGAGAGAGAGAAGACTGATGGAGGGAGAGAGAGAAGACTGATGGAGGGAGCGAGAGAAGACTGATGGAGGGAGCGAGAGAAGACTGATGGAGGGAGAAAGAGAGAGAGAGAGAAGACTGATGGAGGGAGAGAGAGAGAGAAGACTGATGGAGGTAGAAAGAGAAAGAGAGAGAGAGTGAGAAGACTGATGGAGGGAGAGGGAGAGAGAGAAGACTGATGGAGGTAGAAAGAGAAAGAGAGAGAGAGTGAGAAGACTGATGGAGGGAGCGAGAGAAGACTGATGGAGGGAGAAAGAGAGAGAGAGAAGACTGATGGAGGGAGAGAGAGAAGACTGATGGAGGGAGAAAGAGAAAGAGAGAAGACTGGTGGAGGGGAAGAGAGGAGACGGGGAGAGAGAAGACTGATGGAGGGGGAGAGAGGAGACGGGGAGAGAGAGAGGAGATGGATGGATGGATGGATGGAGGGGGAGAGAGGAGACGGATGGATAGAGGGAGAGAGAGAGAAGACTGTTGGAGGGAGAAAGAGAGGAGACGGATGGAGGGAGAGAGAAGACTGATGGAGGGGAGAATGATGGAGGGAGAGAGAGAGAGGAGACTGATGGGGAGAGAGAGGAGACTGATGGGGAGAGAGAGGAGACTGATGGGGAGAGAGAGAAGAATAGAGAGAGGGGACTGATGGAGGGAGAGAGAGACAGAGAGGACTAATAGAGAGAGAAAGAAGACTGATGGAGAGAGAGAGTACATGGAGAGAGGCAGAAGAGACTTGTTTTATACAATGGTCTAGCCTCTTTTTACACTAAATAGGACAGTATTATTAGGATAGTATTATTTGGGCACTGTATGACTGTATTGTTCCAGTACTATAAGGCACACCAATAGTGGAGGGGATGCAACATTAGAAGGTACTGCACAAGGTGCCAACCAGCCTAAGTCAGGTTCTGCAGCTAAATAAAAAAAATGTGGTTATGTTTGTGGTAGATGAATAAAAAGAACAAAATTGTACATTTTTGCCTAAAGTTTACTTATTACTATAGGGCAAGTGTCAGGATCTGTCTCGCTTTACTTGTGTTTATCTATAGTTTGGCACTTGTGAATGTAGGTGGGCAAGTACCACAGGACACTGAATTGAGAGGTGAGGTAAGCTTGGCACTGACTATAGTGTTACACTGGAAGTTCTTAAAGGGGTACACCAGTGAAACTCTCTGCTGACACCTCTGTATGTCTCAGGAACTGTCCAGAGGTAGGAGCAAATCCCCATAGCAAACCTATCCCGCTCTGGACAATTTCTGAGACGGACAGAGGTGTCAGTAGAGAGCACTGTGGTCAGACAGAAAAGAAATTCAAAAAGAAAAGAACTTCCTGTGGAACATACAGCAGCTGATAAGTACTGGAAGGGTTAAGATTTCTTTTTTTTTATTAAAAGTAATTTTACAAATCTAAGTTTCTGGCACCAGTTGATTAAAAAAAAATGTTTTTCACCTGAGTACCCCTTTTAATCCTTCTCGCCTTATCAGCCTTTGGTCAGGACTTGAGTATTTTATGTACTTTAATGGCTTTTTTACAATGAGGTATTTCATGGACAGATTGTTTTTTGTTTTTTTTTATGGTAGAGCGGGGTAAGAGGTCTTGGCCTAAAGCTTCTTATCTATTTGCTTGTTGTAAAACTGCCCATAGATGTAAAGATGTCCCCGCACTACATCAAACATTTTGACTGCTGCTACTATATATTGTACATTTTTTCATAGTAGTATGTGCGTGCATACTAATCATAAAGTATGATATTAAATCATCATAAATGTCCATGCATGCATATAGTTACCACTTAAAGGGGTACTATCGGGGAAAACTTTTTTATTTTATTATTATTTTTTTTTTTTAATCAACTGGTGCCAGAAAGTTAAACAGATTTGTAAATTAATGGGAGTATTTATGTGTAGCTCAACCACAATAAATGAGCGAGGTTAAAGGGGTATTCCAGGCAAAAACTTTTTTTTATATATCAACTGGCTCCGGAAAGTTAAACAGATTTGTAAATGACTTCTATTAAAAAAATCTTAATCCTTCCAATAGTTATTAGCTTTTGAAGTTGAGTTGCTGTTTTCTGTCTAACTACCGTATTTTTCGCCCTATAGGACGCACCGGCGTATAAGACGCACCCAATTTATAGGTGCAAAATCTAAAAAATTTTAGATTTTGAACCCAATAGTGGTCTTCAACCTGCGGACCTCCAGATGTTGCAAAACTTCAACTCCCAGCATGCCCGGACAGCCGTTGGCTGTCCGGGCATGCTGGGAGTTGAAGTTTTGCAACATCGGTAGGTCCGCAGATTGAAGACCACTGCATAGGAGGTAATACTCACGTGTCCCCGCCGCTGCCCTGGATGTCGCTCCATCGCTGTCGCCGCGTCCCCTGTCGCTTCGGAACGTCTCTGCTGCCGGCCGGGTATCCTCGCTCTCCGTCGCCGTCATCACGTGGTTACGCACGCCGACGCACGTACGCGACGACGTGATGACGAGGAAGGAGAGCGCCGGCCATACAAGGGATCCCTGAACGGAGAAGACACCAAGGAGGCAGGTAAGGTCCCTCCCGGTGTCCTGTAAGCACTAACCCGGCTATTCAGTCGGGCTGTTCGGGACAGCGGCGGTGAAATCGCGGCGGTCCCGAACAGCCCGACTGAACAGCCGGGTTAGTGTCACTTTCCCTTCAGATGCGGCGGTCAGCTTTGATCGCCGCGCCTGAAGGGTTAATACAGGGCATCACCGCGATTGGTGATGTCCTGTATTAGCCGCGGGTCCCGGCCGTTGATGGCCGCAGGGACCGCCGCGATAGGGGTGTATTCGCCGTATAAGACGCACAAACAGATTTGTAAATTACTTCTATTAAAAAGTTTTAATCCTTCCAATAGTTATTAGCTTCTGAAGTTTTCTGTCTAACTGCTCAATGATGTCATGTCCCGGGAGCTGTGCATGATGGGAGAATATCCCCATAGGAGCTGCACAGCTCCCGGGACGTGAGTCATCAGAGAGCAGTTAGACAGAAAACAATAACTCAACTTCAGAAGCTAATAACTATTGGAAGGATTAAGATTTTTTAATAGAAGTAATTTACAAATCTGTTTAACTTTCCGGAGCCAGTTGCTATATAAATTATTTTTTTTGCCTGGAATACTCCTTTAATGTAACCAATGTATCTATTATAGCTGCCAGCTATATATTGACACACTTATGTATCTGTTGTAGCTGTTCACTGTGGTTGTCACACTTATCAAAAGGATAGTGGGGGGTATTTATCAAAGGATTTATGTGTTTGTTTTTTTTTCCATGTAACTTTGGCGCAATACTTTGGCGCAGTGTCTTTTTGCGCCAAAGTTTGGCGCATCTTCTCCACTGTCATTTTTTACAACTTTCTCAAAATCACACAGTCCTGTGTGTGATTTTAACTTTAGTCAGTAATTTTCATCATTTGCGCCAATCTATCTTTGGTGCAAATTTGGCGCAAATCCCGTTTTTTTTTTGGGCGCAAATCCCCGCCAAGAAATTTTGCACATGGAAAACACACTTAGCAATGTCAGAAAATGTAAAGGCGTCAAAATACATTAAGACATTTTTTTGTGAATGCAGTGACGCCTCCAGGGCTGCTCAATACTATCCTGCGACATAGTTGTCTCTGAGGAACCTTCACACTCCGTTGAGCCAGCATTGGACATGGCCACACAGGTTCAGGAAAGGTGAGCACTAAAGCAGTGGCTGTCCGGGCATGCTGGCAATTGTAGTTTTGCAACATCTGGAGGTCCGCAGGTTGAAGACCACTGCACTAAAGTAACAAAAAAAAAATACCCAAGTTGAAAATAAAATCCATTTCACATGGTGGCTATAAACCCCGCAAAAGACAATAACTCATGTCACTTGCTGATATACTGCAGGAGGGACTCCGAAATGGGTGCACAAGGGGTAAAATACGCGTCCTCTGTGGGGGGAAGTTCTGTGTAAAAGGCGCTGTGAACGGCTGATTTCAACATTTGAGCCAAAATTACTAACAACATGCACCAAATGATAAATTTGGTTCATGTCCACGAAAACCAAAGAGAAAAAAAAAAAAAGGGGGTAAAAAGAAACTGTCACCAGGCAAAATTGATAAATACCCCCCAGTGTGTCTATTGTGCACCAAATAGGATCGAGGAGGCTAAATAGATATCTATACATGAATCATAAACGTTCCACCTGTAAAAAATACAACTGTATGATGTACAGTGATCCCTCAACATACAATAGTTTCAACATACAATGGTCTTTTCTGGACAATCGTAAGTTGAAACCAGACTCAACATACAATGCTACAGACAGTCCAGATCTGGGTCAATGGCTGGAAGAACCGACCAATCAGAATGGGCATTCACTGGTAAAACCCATGTATTATTGAAGTGCATGCAGTGACTGGTGTCTGGTAGCGCCCCCTACAGTACAGGGAGGTATTACATGTTCTGTACTCTTTACGTGTATTACTGAAGTGTATGCACTGACTGGTGTCTGATAGTGCCCCCTACAGTACAGAGAGGTATTACATGTTCTGTACACTTTACCTGTATTACTGAAGTGTATGCACTGACTGGTGTCTGATAGTGCCCCCTACAGTACAGGGAGGTATTACATGTTCTGTACACTTTACCTGTACCAGGGTTAGCTGCTCCTTTGGACACCAGGTGAGGGCGACTCCATTACTTTTTTAGGACACAGTGTATTCTGTACAAGACCCTGAAGAAGCTCCTGTCCTCTACATAGACCAGTGTTTCCCAAGCAGGGTGGCCCCAGATGTTGCAAAACTACAATTCCCAGCATGCCCGGACAGCCTTTGGCTGTCCGGGCATGCTGGGAGTTGTAGTTTTGCAACAGCTGGAGGCTCCCTGCTTGGAAAACACTGACATAGACAGTGATTGCAGCTCCCAGCAGATCTTTCTTACTTTTATATGTAAGGATTTGCTTTATATATATATTAGTTATCTACTTATTTTTCTTTCATCCTCACTTTTTTCTATTTTTGGATGACATTTTGGTGGCTTTAGAACCAATTACCAGGTTTCCATAGAGTTCTGGTCTCAACATACAATGGTTTCAACATACAATGGTCGTCCCAGAACCAATTAATATTGTAACTTGTAACTTATTTGCAGTGAATGTTCTATCCTGTAAATGAAGAACAGTCTTATAGATGGTATAATTAAATCCTGTAAAATAAATGAGATGTCCTATGAATGTCCCGAAAAAGATGATCCTGAAGTATAATAGTATCCTGTAGAGATGAGCGAACTTACAGTAAATTCGATTCGTCACGAACTTCTTGGCTCGGCAGTTGATGACTTATCCTGCATAAATTAGTTCAGCTTTCAGGTGCTCCCGTGGGCTGGAAAAGGTGGATACATTCCTAGGAAAGAGTCTCCTAGGACTGTATCCACCTTTTCCAGCCCATGGGAGCACCTGAAAGCTGAACTAATTTACGCAGGAAAAGTCATCAACTGCCGAGCCGAGAAGTTCGTGACGAATCGAATTTACTGTAAGTTTGCTCATCTCTAGTATCCTGTAACAGGTATAGAATACAGTTCAGTTTGTATAATTGATAATAGTGCTGGCTCGCTAGTGCCGGTTGTCCCACTCCGTACTGGAAATGTCTGCAAAAGAAATAGAACGTCTGGCACAATTGTGCCACTCGCCGCACCACTGACGAGGCCGATGGAAGAAGGTCAGACGCGCTCTAGCCGGGGCGGCGTGATGATCGCAAGATGTACGGCCGCTGTCACCGGCGAGCTGTTCCTTGGCGTCTGACGTCAGAGGTCAGCTGACCTGGTGCGGGAGGCTGGTAAGCGCTAAATAGCGTTGGATGCAGATAGTTAGTAGCGTGCAGATAAAGTAGAACTCCAATGGACTTTTAGCACAATGCGACTCCATGAAGTGAATAAATAGTACCGTATATACTCGAGTATAAGCCGACCCGAGTATAAGCCGAGACCCCTAATTTCAACCCAAAATCCCAGGAAAAGTTATTGACTCGAGTATAAGCCTAGGGTGGGAAATACCTCATCCCCCCCTGTCATCATCCAGACCCGTCATTAACATCCTCATCATCATCCCCTTGTCATCATCCCACACATCCCCCCTTCATCATCCCCTTATCATCCCACACATCCCCCCTTCATCATCCCCTTGTCATCATCCCACACATCCCCCCCTTCATCATCTCCTTGTAATCATCCCACACCCCCCCTTCATCATCCCCTTGTCATCATCCCCACCCCCCTTCATCATCCCCACACCCCCCCTTCATCATCCTCTTCTCATCATTCGCCCTCAGTGGTCTTCAACCTGCGGACCTCCAGAGGTTTCAAAACTACAACTCCCAGCAAGCCCGGGCAGCCATCGGCTGTCCGGGCTTGCTGGGAGTTGTAGTTTTGAAACCTCCGGAGGTCCGCAGGTTGAAGACCACTGCGGCCTTCAACATCATCCAGCCCCCTCTCACCCCCTTTAGTTCTGAGTACTCACCTCCGCTCGGCGCTGGTCCGGTCCTGCAGGGCTGTCCGGTGAGGAGGTGGTCCGGTGGGATAGTGGTTCCGGGCTGCTATCTTCACCGGGGGTGCCTCTTCTCCGCGCTTCCGGCCCGGAATAGAGGCGTTGCCTTGACAACGACGCAGAAGTACGTTGGCAATGAACGCACCTCTGCGTCGTTGTCAAGGCAACGTGACTATTCTGAGGCCGGGCCCGAAGCGCTTAGAAGAGGCCTCCCCGGTGAAGATAGCAGCCCGGAACCACTATCCCACCGGACCACCTCCTCTCCGGACAGCCCTGCAGCACCGGACCAGCGCCGAGCGGAGGTGAGTACTGTACAGAACTAAAGGGGGGTGAGAGGGGGCTGGATGATGTTGAAGGCCGCAGTGGTCTTCAACCTGCGGACCTCCGGAGGTTTCAAAACTACAACTCCCAGCAAGCCCGGACAGCCGATGGCTGCCCGGGCTTGCTGGGAGTTGTAGTTTTGAAACCTCTGGAAGTCCGCAGGTTGAAGACCACTGCGGGTGGGGGAGTTCACTCGAGTATAGGCCGAGGGGGGTTTTTTCAGCACGAAAAATCGTGCTGAAAAACTCGGCTTATACTCGAGTATATACGGTAGGTGGTAAATGAATAAAGTCTCTCCAAAAAAACAACAACTATCCAATAGACGCTGTGAAAACGCAACTGTAGTGTGAACTGGATCTGATAATCAGAGGCTCAATCTCGGTCACCAGACGCGTTTCGGGGTTCAGATCGTTACTAGTACCCCTTCTTCAGTGGTATGGGTACTACTACTACTACTACTACTACTACTATTCTTATTTTAAATAACATATCATTTATCATCTTTTTTTGTTCTATTGGACACCAGACATCTACCATTTAATCTTTTTGATATTGAGCTGAGGACTAATAAACCTATTTTTGCCAGATTTGTAAATTACTTCTATTAAAAAAAAAATCTTAATCCTTCCAATACATTTTTAGGGGCTGTATTGTACAGAGGAAATGTTTATCTTTTTGGATTTCTCTGATGTCATGACCACAGTGTTCTCTGCTGACCTCTGCTGTCCATTTTAGGAACTGTCCAGAGCAGCATATGTTTGCTATGTCGATTTTTCCTCCTGCTCTGGACAGTTCCAAAAATGGACAGCGGAGGTCAGCAGAGAGCACTGTGGTCGTGACATCAGAGAAATCCAAAAAGAAAAACATTTCCTATTTTTTTATAGAAGTAATTTACAAATCTTTTTAACTTTCTGGCACCAGTTGATTAACAAAAAAAGTTTTTCCACGGTAGTACCCCTTTAAGAGGTTGGACTGGCCCATGTCTTTATTTTTTATTTATTTTTTTTTCCTCTGCATTTTTCTAGTCACTTTTCCATCATGTGACCCAAAGATTTCTATTGAAGAACTGGGGAGGGGGGCATTTTGTGCCTCCTATAGTCTTCTATGTGAGAAAAGACTTATGCCATAGTCCAGTGGTCTTCAACCTGCGGATCTCCAGATGTTGCAAAACTACAACTCCCAGCATGCCCGGACAGCCGTTGGCTGTCCGGGCATGCTAGGAGTCGTAGTTTTGCAACATCTGGAGGTCCGCAGGTTGAAGACCACTGCCATAGTCCCTGCATGCTGCGATTTTACAAAACTGCCACTGGGCAAATAACGTCCAGGCAGAGCAAAAAAAAGCTGTGCTGTCAATCTGGCATTTGCTGTGGAAAGGTGTGACCACATGCGTTTTATGATCTGTATTGACTGTAACTTGTAAAGTGGTTAAAGGGGTTATCCAGGAAAAAACTTATATATATATATATATATATATATATATATATAAATCAACTGGCTCCAGAAAGTTAAACAGATTTGTAAATTACTTCTATTAAAAAATTTTAATCCTTCCAGTACTTATGAGCTCCTGAAGTTGAGTTGTTCTTTTCTGTCTAAGTGCTCTCTGATGACACGTGTCTCGGGAACCGCCCAGTTTAGAAGCAAATCCCCATAGCAAACCTCTTCTAAACTGGGCGTTTCCCAAGACATGTGTCATCAGAGAGCACTTAGACAGAAAAGAACAACCTTAAGTTCAGAAGCTCATAAGTACTGAAAGGATTAATATTTTTTAATAGAAGTAATTTACAAATCTGTTTAACTTTCTGGAGCCAGTTGATATATATATATATATATAGATAGATAGATAGATAGATAGATAGATAGATAGATAGATAAAAGTTTTTTTCCTGGATAACCCCTTTAATAGTCAGAATTGGTTATTGCTTAGTAAAGTAAGTTTGGGTCATTGGTGAGTAATTGTGCCCACGTAAACACATGACAAGCGTCATTTGAGAAGTGTTATCAGCGCAACGACATCTAAGAATATAGGTCAGTGGAAGCTACGATACAAACTCATATCAAAACAGATCAGATCATGAGATAAAGTAAAAAAAAAAAATCCTGTAACTACTGTCAGGAAGTCAGTGCAAGCAGTTTGTCAGCTTTTCTAGATATAACTATGACTTGCATATACCCACTTGTCATTTTTTATTTTTTATTTTGGAGGGAAGGGTATGTCCAAATTCTCTTTTCGGGATTCATAGCAGTGTCCCTTTTAAAGCAAATACAGACACATGTATGGGTTGTTGGCAGAGCCGAGTACAACGCTCATCCTGACACTGAAGATTAATGAAAGCTTGTTAGCTCGGGTGTATTTTTAGCTCCAGAGGTATTTAAGTCTAAGCGTTGCATAGAATAGAACCTTTAATTACTATGTGGGGGGGGGGGGGGGGGTGCTGCTATAATTTAAATGGACACTGTCAAATACAAAAACTTTTTATATGTTGTACATCTTGGCAAAACATTAACCTTTCTAATATACTTAATAAGAAAATTGTATTTCCTTTCTATAGCTCTGGACAGTTGGCTTAAAAATTGGCTTAAAAAATCATGGCTTTGTCCAAGCTGAAGCACAGGCATGGACAAAGTCCAGTAAGTGAGGGTGGGCTAGTACTCCTCTGTGCTGTCTCCTGTCTGATAGCACTCCTCTGTGCTCTCTCCTGTCTGATAGCACTCCTCTGTGCTCTCTTCTGTCTGATAGCACCCCTCTGTGCTCTCTCCTGTCTGATAGCACCCCTCTGTGCTCTCTCCTGTCTGATAGCACTCCTCTGTGCTCTCTCCTGTCTGATAGGACTCCTCTGTGCTCTCTCCTGTCTGATAGGACTCCTCTGTGCTCTCTCCTGTCTGATAGCACTTCTCTGTGCTCTCTCCTGTCTGATAGCACTCCTCTGTGCTCTCTCCTGTCTGATAGCACTCATCTGTGCTCTCTCCTGTCCTATCAGACAGGAGAGAGCACAGAGGAGTCCTATCAGACAGGAGAGAGCACAGAGGAGTCCTATCAGACAGGAGAGAGCACAGAGGAGTCCTATCAGACAGGAGAGAGCACAGGAGTCCTATCAGACAGGAGAGAGCACAGAGGAGTCCTATCAGACAGGAGAGAGCACAGAGGAGTCCTATCAGACAGGAGAGAGCACAGAGGAGTCCTATCCATCAGACAGGAGAGAGCACAGAGGAGTCCTCTCAGACAGGAGAGAGCACAGAGGAGTCCTCTCAGACAGAGAGCACAGAGGAGTCCTCTCAGACAGGAGAGAGCACAGAGGAGTCCTCTCAGACAGGAGAGAGCACAGAGGAGTGCTATCAGAGAGAAGAGAGCACAGAGGAGTGCCATCAGAGAGAAGAGAGCACAGAGGAGTGCCATCAGACAGGAGAGAGCACAGAGGAGTGCTAGCCCACCCTCACTGTGTCCCTTCCTGTGCTTCAGTTTGGACAAAGCCATGATTTTATAAGCCATGATTTCTATAAAAAGGAAATACCATTTTCTTATGAAGTATATTAGAAAGGTGTCCATTTTAGGAACTGTCCAGAGCTGGAGAAAATACCCATAGCAAACATATGCTGCTCTGGACAGTTCCGAAAATGGACAGCAGAGGTCAGCAGAGAGCACTGTGGTCATGACATCAGAGGAAATGCATTTCTTTTTTGGATTTCTCTTTAGTATACAGCCCTTAAAAAGTACTGGAAGGATTAAGATTTTTTAATAGAAGTGATATACAAATCTGTTTAACTTTCTGGCACCAGTTGATTTAAAAAAAAAAAAAAAAAAAAAAGTTTTCCACGGGTGAACCCCTTTAATCCACAGCAAACACTTAATACATAACATGTTTAAAACCTAGCCTTCTCGTCTCTATCTCACATTTAGATTCTCTCGATAAGGGTCTATTCACTCGGTGGAATTTCCAGTTGCAGAGTGCCGCTTCAAATTAAAGCCTATAGACTTCTATGGGATTCCACATTCCCATTCACGCTTGCGGAATTTCAGAAGGTTGAATGGGAGTGCGGAATCCCATAGAAGTCTATGGGCTTTAATTTGAGGGGGAATTCCGCAAGTGGAAATTCTGCCATGTGAATAGACCCTTAGAGTGGCATTCGTACAACTACTCAGCAGAACACTGATCTCTTGTGTGTTTACACTACCTTTTTTTATACACTTTTGCCAATATCCATTTAGATACTCCAGCCACAGGATCCATCTTTTCACGTGGTCCCCATAGGCCTTAGCATGCCTGTGACTTCTTCCAGACTCTGAGCCACCCCTCTGTCCACTGCACCCCATTCTCCATTCTAGTGACTTAAAGCTGCCTTCTCGGAGGCGCAATGCAGACAGAGGTGTCAGCAGAAAGCACTATGGTCAGACAGGAAAGAACTACACAACTTCCTTTGGAGCATACAGCAGCTGATAAGTACTGGAAGGATTAAGATTCTTCAATAGAAGTAATTTACAAATCTGTTTAACTTTCTGGCACCAAAATAAATTTGTTGAGTACCCCTTTAAATTAAGAATGGTCACACAGTAATCCTTGGCTTGCAACGTGTCCTAGAGAACTCTATGTGCTATGGAAAGCAGGATGCAGATTGGCTTCTTTGGAGGTCATGGTGGTGACCCCAGCTGAGCAGCACTGTCATTTTCTTCTGGAAACCGTAAACTTCCTTGAAGTTTTGTAAGTGCAATTAATAATAATCCCCTGGGAGTGAAGAAGGTCACATTCATAACCAAGGCTATAAATCTCCCAGCACAGTACACAGTTAAAGAGACAGATCAGCGTGCTGTAAGCCGTCACATGTCCATTCAGCATACTGCTTCCATGCAATCATTTAAGGGGTTACATTCTTTGAAATAAGTTCTGCTACCGGCCAGATGCAATGGACCCAATTTTCCACCCCCACCCCACCTTGTTTTTCGACCCATAAGTGATTGTAAAAATGGACCAAGATGAAACCCAGCTGTTAACACTGTGGGGGAGAAACCTGTCTAGAGGAAAAGTTGCTGAGTTGCCCATAGCAACCAATCAGATCGCTTCTTTCATTTTTGAAAAGGCCTCTGCAAAATGAAAGAAGCGATCTGATTGGTTGCTATGGGCAACTCAGCAACTTTTCGTCTGGACGGGTTTTGAGTTGCCCATAGCAACTAATCAGATCACTTCTTTCATTTTTGAAAAGGCCTCTGTAAAACGAAAGCAGCGATCCGATTGGTTGCCATAGGCAACTCAACAACTTTTCCTCTGGACAGGTTTTGATAAATCTCCCCCCTGTGTGAACAGAAAAACGGCAAAAAAAAAAAAAAGTGCGCATAGCCTTGAGCAACAAACAAAAGTCCAGCCCTGTAGGTCCGGATAAAATCTTTATTACGGTACTTTATTCCATAAAAATGTTGTTCATATAACACCACGGAGGAAACAAAAGTGTGACGTGCTTCAAGTGCTCTTGGCAGTCGTACACTAAACATTTAATGTAAATTAAAGTGGATATACAAGTTGGAAAAGGAGCTGCAAAGGTAGAACAGAAGCCAGAGGTTGGTTATTATGTTCGGATTATTTACAAAAATGTTTTCATTTTTTCGATATAGTTGCAGTGGCCATTTTTGAAAACCTGAGGAAATTATGACATCTTTGTCAGCAGAAACGGATGGCAGACTCTTATTTTGTCAGAACGATAAAGTGATCTAATTCTTGGGTGACAACCAATATGGCGAAATTTCTTGATCATTCTTGGTCACTTTTGCATAAATGGATCACCAATGTTTTAAGAATTTACAATATTTCTAAGAGCACGAAAGAGACACAGGGGGAGATTTATCAAACCCTGTGCAGAGGAAGAGTGGTGCAGTTGTACATAGCAACCAATCAGATTGCTTCTTTCATTTTCCACAGGCCTCTAAAGAGGCCTGTGGAAAATGAAAGAAGCAATCTGATTGGTTGCTATGGGCAACTGCACCACTCTTCCTCTGCACAGGTTTTGATAAATCTCCCCCACAGTTCGTTGGCACTGACCTCTTGGTGTTTTCAGGTATTCCTCCTCTCTTCATCACAGCTACAGAAGATCAGCGTGCAGGCGCCTTCCAGTGGGAACATTCCGCGGCCTCTGCCCGCAGAAAAGCAGCAATGCAAGTCCACAGCGTATGGAGAGGAATACCCGGGGGGCACACACAGTACACTATTAACACCAACCGGCTTCTTTATTCTTCGGGTGCCAATTGACAGCACGGGCAATGGGGCGCCCAATCAAGACTAGTTTGCACCCGAAGAATAAAGAAGCCGATTTGGTGTTAACAGTGTACCATGTATGCCCCCCGTTATTTCTCTCCATACACCATGGGGGACATTTCCTAATCTAGTCTATTCTGGGTATGCTTATAGACCAGCGTATGTGGTAGTCTCCTGTCTATTGTGCTCCTGATTTATCAAAGGTCTCACAGCCCTTGATAAATTCTGTGCTCAGACTTCAGGGTCTACAGCTTAAACTGCATTTAGACCTGCTCCAACATGGTCTGACATTTCAGCGTATTTTGGGCAGATGCGACTTGTCGCACAAAAGTCGCACTTGATAAATTCAGCACCAATGCATTTTCCAATGCATTTCCGTCTAAAATAGACTTGCATGCATCATGTTCTAAAAATCCTCTCCAGCAAAAGTCGCAGAAAAGTCGCACATATTTAGACTGCGACTTTCTGTGCGACAAATGTAGACAGGAAAAACCAGTCTAAATCGTTTGATAAATCTCCCCCAATATGTCTAAATACTTCTTTAAATTCTGGGTAACCTACATACCTTCTCTGAGACCCCATGAATAGGGAGAATGTTGTACCCAGACCCCCACTGCTTTCCCTTTCACTATCCCCCTGAATCTAATTTACCATTGGACTCCTATTTCTCAGTAGAGATTGTTGCTGATGAAGCGCCAGATGCGGCACGAGATAGCTATCACGTACCTGTCTTGATCGGGTGCTCCGTTGTCCGTACGGTCTACTTGCACCCGAAGAATAAAGAAGCCGGTGCCCTATAATGCTCTCACTGATTGGAACCTCTGTGGGGTGATGCTGGCCCCATTCAGCTGACAAGACTGCTTTACCAATTTTTTCAACTTGAGCCCCTGCACCCCAAAATGTCTGTGCATGTCCCTGCTCAATCTATTCAAAATTTATGGCAAATTTTTTATGGCTAAATGGAATTTTCCTCGACAATAACTCGTAGGTAATAAATACTATATTAGGGAATTGAAGAACAAGTAATTTCCTAATATGTTATTTTTGAAAACGCTCCCTTTCCAAGCTGGGGGGGGGGGGGGATTCCAATTATAACCTTGGACGAAGCTTTGTCATAGTTGTCACAGTTGATTATTGTCACGTTGATTATTATTGGGTGAAATTGTTAATTTAAGTTATTGCATTTTCTTGCACTTTACATTTGATTAAACTTGTGATCTGAATTGTATAAAGTGTGTTGTGTTTTATGTAAACCTGCATCGGTCGCTGCTATGTGTTTAGTTTTTTGTTTTTTTTACAGTATGTGCAGAAGGCGACCTGGACCCAGACTCTGAGAACCAGACCGACAATTTGTATCTTAAAGCTCTGGAAGGATTCGTTGCTGTCCTGACTCAAGATGGTGACATGATCTTCCTGTCTGAAAACATTAACAAGTACATGGGCCTTACACAGGTGACGTAGCCATTCACATTGATCTGGGGTCTACATATGTAGGGAGTTAGCTAGTTTGTTTTTGTTTTTAACTCTGAAGTATAAAAATTGTTCCTGTTCAGTGAAACCCTAGTCTCCCGATCTCCATTGCAACTCTATATGATCATGAAATGACTTTGAACACATCATTTTTGCTTCAAAAATGTTGGTAAACACAACAATATTAACATCGAATTAGGCAAAAATATTTACCTCAATGGCCTGGTAGTGCTAGATGGGCCTCCTTTTGCTGCAATATGACTGTGGCTGTAGTATTGGGCACTGTCCCACAGCCATACAAGACAATGGCAGGTTGTTCCCTTTACTAGTGGTCCCCAACCCAGTCCACCAACATTCTGTTTTTTTTTCAGTTACTCCATTGGAATTGAACAAGGAAAAACTGAAATCCTGGACTGTTGGTGGGCCTTGAGAATTGGTTTGGGGACCTCTGCCCTAGACCGAACTAGCATACCCAGACCCACCACTGACAAAAGGGTACCTATAAGTTATCTCAGTCTTCTGCCATCTAAGAATTTCACAAAATCTATTATTTATGTTAATTAATTTGGAAGCTGTTTTTCTGGATGTGTATAGCCCAAAAAAAAAAGTTGCAGCTAAGTAATTGTGGCTTATAACGTTCCCTGTTTTTTTCATTTTAGGTGGAACTCACAGGACACAGCATCTTTGACTTCACTCATCCATGTGATCATGATGAAATCAGAGAGAATTTAACTTTAAAGTCCGGTAGGAAATCTTTCAAAAATGTTTGTAATTTACTTTTGGTAGTATGTTTCTTGTATTAGTCACATGGCCATTGGTGTGAACAGTGTAGCACTATGAAATAGAATCTGTTTGTAGCTCATGGTGCTATGCTGTTTAGGCAGCTCTCATTTACCTCTGAAGCAGTTGCTTAAAGGGTGTAGAACACCCTGCTCAGCTATGTTTAGCTTCCTGACCACTTCTGGCCACCACAAGCAAGGTAGGTGTTCTCAAGACAGCAAGGAGTAAAGAAATGATCCAGCACTCTTGGTAAAAGGATTGAAAAGCGAATCTGTCAGATCCCCCAATAAAAATAGTACAAATGGAATAAAAAACATAATTATTAAGTTACTCAATACCTAATCCTTACCATGTACATTTTTATGCCTCTATCACCTATATTTATTATAAAAATCCCTCTTTTCATTAGCTCACAGTGTTAAAAATCCTCTCTGGGGAAGGGGGTGTGTCCCTTGCTTGTAGTGGCAGGAGGTGATTGGTGTGTGTTTGGAGGTGGCGTGTCCCTCCCTTGTGGTAGTGGGTGGTGATTGGGGTGTCTGCTCATGCAGCCTTGTCCATGAGTAATCTCTTGTCCATGACCCATGGACAAGCCCGATCCTGCTGAAGGACTGGCTAGTGTCCCAGCAGGTATGGGGACCCTTAGCGGTGGGATTTTTGGGAGGCGTTTTCTATATTAAATATTCAGCATTTTTTTAATCAACTATATTACAAAAGGTCTTTTTTAATTTTCATCAGTAACAACATCAGTTTTGAATCTTACAGTGCCCATTTAAATCTTTATTGGAATCTTCTTAAAATACCAACATCACACAGTGACTCATCCAGAGGTCCTTGTTTTTCCAACACTGTGTGATGTTGCTGTTTTAGGGTAGGGTCACACAGAACCCGTCCGCAGCGTATTTTATGCTGCAGATCCACCGATGACCCGACCCTATATTGTGCCTCCAGCTGTTCCCCTCCGTCCTGCTCGCAGCGGCAATGCGCTGCTCTGAGCAGCCACATGGGCCTGCGAGTTGCTGCGTGTACTCGCAGTGCACTCACAGACTTTGTGGAGCGGAAGTGATATCTGAGTACACCTTGCATGTGCATGGTGACTCGCAAGTCCCTATGTGGCTGCTCGGAGCAACACATTGCCGCTGCGAGCAGGACATAGGGGGAACAGCTGGATGCACAATATAGGGTTGGATCATCGGCAGATCCACAGCGTAAAATATGCTGCGGATCTGTTATGCGTTACCCTTCCCTTAGGAAAATTCCAATAAAGATTCAATCCTTTGACCGAGAGTGCTGGTTCATTTCTTAACTTCTTGCTGCCTCGCAACTGGCTGGCTGGTGTGGATCTGTGCCCTCAGAATGCGGGGAGGTAAGCTTAAACTTTTTTAGTTTCTAGCGGTCCTAAGGTAGGTGCGGGACTCCGAGGTGTGATCCGCATCTATCAGACATTCATGCATGTCCTGTGGATATGCCATTAATATTGAGATGGAAGTACTTCTTTATGTAAAACTTTTTGCCTTTTTTTTCATGAGCAATATAGATTACTTTTGGAAAGGTCGACATAAGGTGTAATTCCAGAATTGGACTCGCACCTATCCTAAGGATAGGGGATAACCTGTCCGATCACGGGGGTCCAGCCACTGGGTACCCCCGTGATCTCTGCCGCGGCATCCGCTGCACGGAGCGAACTTTGCTCCGTGACGGATGACTAGCGAACACAGCCACCATGCGCCCTCCATTCATGTCTATGGGAGGAGGCGTGACTGCTGTGTACTAGCGTGGTTTGGTGTCATGATCACGGAAGCCCTAGGCTTCCGTGACCACAACGCCGGCCCAAAGATGGACATGTTATCCCCTATCCTTTGCATAGGGGATAACATGTTTAGGGTTGGAGTAACCCTTTAAGGTCTATGGTCATCAAATGAGAACATGTCGAACCAAAAACATACGGTGCTATTTATGACCTGAAGAAACAAAGAGTTGTAGGTGCTAATATCCAACCTGCTGCCTGATGCTTTTACCCAACAATAGTGTACCAATGGGCAGCAATAAAAGATGTGAGGCTGTGGTCGGAGCTGGTATCCCCATACACATAGATGGTGTCTTTGCCTCTCCCTCTAGAGATATTCACACCTATGGACAGACATTCCTTGTATGGTGGCTTTTTGAGTCTTTTCTCAGAAGACCTCTTACTTTTAACCAACAAAAAATTCCACTTGTTGTTCATTCCTTTATTACATGGCTTTGTTTTATTTGCGTCTGTAGCTCCTTTTCCATGAAATATGCTTCTGTTGGGCAAAGTCAGTGTCTTGTGTTTTTTTTTTTCCCCTCACACTGACGTTTTTTCAGAAGAGGAGATAACCTTCCACCTACATTTCACTAATCCGTAACGTGGTGCACTTATACAACCTGCTTTTCTTTACCCTGATAGATAAAGAATTATATAACTACCTTTCTGTGAGAACATTTTCACGGGAAAGCTGGGTGATGGTCAGTTTAGCTATTGTTATGGCAGTCTTTCCCAACCAGGGTGCCTCCCGCTGTTGCCAAACTACAACTCCCAGCATGCCGGACAGCCAAAGGCTGTCCGGGCATGCTGGGTGTTGTAATTTGGCAACAGCGGGAGGCACCCTGGTTGGAAAAGATTAAAATTGGCTCTTGCCACGCTTTTCTAGGTTCCTGCTTACTCAAACAATAAAACCGGAGCAGGAAATGCATTCTACTGCCAGTATTGCTCCAGTGCCGTTGATCAGAATGCATTCCCATCACAATTTTGCCATACTTTTTAAAATCTGTTGTTGTATTTTAAAACAGTATACAACCGTATTGCTTGCCTTATACAGTGACCAACCATATGAAAACTTACCCAAAAAGATGTATCAGGTTGCGTAAGTTTTTGTACTGTATCAGTTTTCTGCATCACCTCCCCCCCCGTGCACAAAACTGCAGTCCAAGCCTGCATTCACATTACGTTTGCAGCCTATGGCTGCCAGGTCCGGTTGGGAATTTTCAAAACCGGGCGCTTCCGTATCCCAGCCAGACCCACGCAGCTTCTCATTCACTTTAATGAGCCGACCGGAGTCAGATAGGGATTCCGGTCGACTCATTTTTGCCCCGTATCCGGTTTTGTGACCGGATCAAAAAACCATAGTATGCCTCGGTTTTAGGTCCGGTCAAGAACCGGATACGGGGCAAAAAATGAGCCAACCGGAGTCATTATCGGACTCCGGTCGGCTCATTCAAATGAATGAGATGGGAGATGGGAGCCTGGTCCAGCTGGGAGATGGGAACACCTGGTTTTCCCATCCCCCAGCCGGATCCGGTCCCCGTATAGACAAAACGTAGTGTGAATGCCCCTACCACAGTTTTGTATTCGGTTCTGTCCTGTTTCTTTTTGTTTTCAAGGGGTTTTGTGTGTGTCCTTTATAAAAAAAAAATTAAATAAAAACATATACAGTTTTTATAACATTGTAGTCAATGCAAACTGTATGAGCACACGATTGCAAATGGTTTTGTCAGTTTTTGAGGTATACGTTTTCTAAAAGAAAAAAAATTATTCAAAACCGTGTGGCTAAATCGTGATGTGAACGTAGCCTTATGGGAAAACTTAAGACATCTAAACCTTGCTTGGCCTATGGAAGAGCCCACATGGACATGTAGACCCCCCCCCCCCCCCCCACAGTGCAGCCATTATTACTCATCTCTATTATGTATTTCTTTAAGGTGCCAGCATTGGAAAGAAGAGCAAGGATGCCAATACCGAGCGGGATTTCTTCATGAGGATGAAATGCACGGTTACCAACAGGGGCAGAACTGTCAATCTCAAATCTGCAACATGGAAGGTAAAAACCTGTGACTTTGTCGCAAGCAATGAATGGGAAAGTTGGGGAATCTTATAGGGATTGTCAATATTTTATCCACTTCTCCTAGGTGTTGCATTGCACCGGTCACATCAAGACATACAACTCCTACAACCCACACGCCATCTGTGGCTACAAGGAGCCTATGCTCAACTGCCTGGTGATGATATGCAAGCCTATACAGCACCCTTCCAACATCGACATCCCGCTGGACAGCAAAACATTCCTAAGCCGCCACAGCATGGACATGAAGTTCACCTACTGCGATGACAGGTGAGGCCTAGTTAGAGGTTCCCAGCTTAATTACAGTTTATGCCTCTTATTACTTCTGACTCTACTGAATGGGCTCCACCTCAACATGACCACCTTAGGATACAAGCGAGTTTAAGGCATGTGCAGATGGCCGTCTTCAGCTACCAGGCCCCATAGCAGACTCTTTGCCTGTCATCCTGGTAGTTTTTCTGATATCCAGTAGAAGACAATACATGGCCTAGGCCTATAGAATGGAAAAGGGGCACATGATTAGAAACACAGGCTATGGGGTTTGTACATGCACCATTCTTTTAAGGGCAACTATCCTTGGTTTTGATAAATGTTTATAAGAATAGGCCTTTAAGATCTGATCACGGTGGTCCGAAACCTGGCACCCGCCCGCCAATCAGCTGTTTGCTGGTGCCGCAATGCCTACATATACAGTAAAAAGCGACTGAAGCAGACAGTGCCATACGTTATGTAGTGGCCATTCTGGGTTACTGCAGCTTGGCCCCTATTGAAGTGAGCGGGAGCTGAGCTGCCATAATCCAGCACGGCAACTACATAGTGTATGGAGCTGTCTGCATCTGGTTCCGTTCATTTTGTATGCTATAAACGGAGAGGGGGTTGGTGGTGGTGTCATGTGTCTAACCGCCACCAATCAGAAAGTCCTGGAAAAAACACTTTAGGCTTGTCTATATTTTCTGTGCTTTTTTAATGCAGTCTGTGATTCTCTTTTATTTTGTCATTTCATGTGATTTCATGGACTTGCTGGCAAGAAGTCCCAAAAACTACACTGGTCTAGGGGTTGGGTGTGGCATTGCAATTCAGCTCTTTATTATTATTATTTTTTTTTTAACTGTAAATTTTTTATTGAAGATTTTTCAAAAATACAAGTCCAAAACCATAACATAGCAAGTAAATAACAGTGGGAAGGGTTAGGACGTAATTCAGCTCTTTAATTAAATGAGTTGCAGTACTAGACACTGACAAGGGTGGTGCTATTTTGGAAGAAAATGGCTTACCCTTTAGGTTGGGCTACATGAGATTGAGGATGAGTTTTTGAGACTTTTCCACATACATGTTGTTGAAATGACATGACAAAGATTCTCGGTAATCTACCCACAGTGCACTGTGTTAGGGAAAGTCATCCACATTTCTTTATCACCATAATTACAGTGTAAAGATATAATTTAGGGAAAATCACCGCGCCGAGATGCTGCCTCTAAACGTGAGATTATAGCAGACAATAAAGAAATCACATTCAGACATCACATTCAGCTTTACAATGTGTAACAAAGGTTTACAATATATTAAGAAATACACTTACATTTCACACACTTATGGTTTCCGCCTACATGTGCCACAATAGAGGAGATACGACCTATGAACCTCAGCCATTGCTGTGTACTACAACCTACCATCCAGTCTACTTTCACTTTGCATTTCATTATGGCTGACAACCAGTATGGCTGCCATGACAGCTCTGACAGGAATTGTTAGCCAACTTTCTTAATGTATAAGAAGACTGACATGAGGAGGTGCAGTGTATCTAGACATAACTAGGCAGTACTGGGTAACAACCCTTATAAAGCACCCATACATTGATCCCTCAACTTACAATGGCCTCAACATACAATGGTCTTTTCTGATTCATTGTAACTTGAAACCAGACTCAACATACAATACTATGGGCAGTCCGGATCTGTGAAACATGTCAATACCCGGAAGAACTGACCAATCAGAATGGGCATTCACTGGTAAAACACCTGTATTACTGAAGTACATGCACTGGCTGTCTGGTAGCGCCCCCTACAGTACAGGGAGGTATTACATGTTCTGTACTACTCCTTACCTGTGCCAGGGTTAGCTGCTCCTTTTGGACACCAGGTGAGGGCGGCTCCATTACTTTTTTAGGACATTGTGTGTACTGTACAGGACCCTAAAGAAGCTCCTGTCCTCTACATAGACAGTGATTACAGATTCCAGCAGATCTTTTTTACTTTTATATGTAAGGACTTGTTTTATATGTATTAGTTATCGACTTATTTTTATTTAATCCTCACTTTTCCTATTTTTGGATTACATTTTGGGGCTTTCCATAGAGTTATGGTCTCAACATACAATGGTCGTCCTGGAACCAATTAATATTGTAACTTGAGGGACCACTGTACCGAGAGTCATCCAGCTTTCTTATTCTATGAAAAAACACAACTTTGGTTTGGCTTTTTTAGGCCCCAAAAATTGCATTTTCCTTCATGATGCCATTTTTATGGCTTATTTTTTTCCAAACATAAGGCAGGACATATTTAAAAACTTGCTTAGATTTTCTAAGATTGCTCCAGATTTTCAACAGCGATTCTTTTTAGAAAGCGTCTTATGCCATGAGCTCAGTCTGCTCCACCTCTGAGCACATGGTGCAAACAAAGCATAGTTCTGTTTGTAAATTTGTGCCGCACCCCTTTTTTTCAACCAATGTGGTGCAGTTTACACAAACTGATGACTATGATGAAATGTGTCCTAAAATACTTGGTGAGCGGTTTACACAAAAAAAAATTCAGTTTGGAATATTCTTCCCCAGTGTGTATTAGTATAGGCTTTTTATTTAGTTTTTCTCATTACAAGCCATGTGACAGGAATTGGGGGAAATACACCAGAAACAATAAATAAATAAAAAATTCAACAACTTCAACATTCAAAATGGTGTTTTTAATCCAGCCATTTTTTTTTTTAATGTTTTTATCCGGCCATTTTGATAACATTTTAGGTTCAGGGGAGGCATCAGGAAAAATAGGATTGTAAAAAGCAAACAACTTTTGAGACGTTTGAGAAGGTCTTCTTGTGACCATGGCATTGATGGATCAGAACGAGGAATAAAGTATATTAGGATGCACTGTTGACACTTGTAGCTAAACAGGAGCCATGTTTTGTTGTGTCTGTCCTCACTGTAGGGTTCATTCCGCCCCAGGGCCACATCATGTGTTTCACCAGATCTGGTGGTTTAGCACCATTCGATTTTCCCCAAGTATGTTTGTTTTTGTTTTTACGTAACTAGAAAACTCCTTTTCTAGATGGGTAGTTCTATGTATACAAACCTAAAAGCCCATAGGAGTTCAGAAGGTCGAAAGCTGGCCATGCATAGTACATTAAAGTCAGCCAAACTTGGGATGGGCCAACTATCTCATGCGTATGGGGGCCCTCCCAGATATGTTGGATTTCACCATGCCTTATACTTTTGTTCTCAGGGAGAGAAGTTAAAGTTTTGCAACATCTCAAGGGCCACAGTTTGAATCCACTGGTTTATAGGAATCAAGAGAGACTTAAGAACATAACCAACTAATGGGATTGACCAGAATCGGAAAAGTTGGTCTGCATTTTATTTCCCTCCAGAAACAGCACTACGGTGGGCCATGTCCATTGGCTCATATCTATTCACATGAATAAGTCTAAGGGCCATATTACAAGATTGGAAAATAAAGACAGAAAAAATGCGGGGCGCTCCCTAGTGTAGTATCTTCCAGTATATGTAGAAATAAAACGAGAAAACCCACCACCACACCTATAGTGTTGTACTAACCTTCAGCAGTTGTGCAATAGGATAGGCAAAACTCTAAGGTAGGATTTAGGGTATTAGTGGGCGTATATAGCCTGCTGCTCGTTACCCCCCCCCCCCTTTACGCGTCCCAGAGGGGTACAGAATATAGAACAATATGACAAAAAATAGAAAACTCAGGGTCTCTTATCGAGCGCTGCTGTATCGGTAGTTGCAGAAAAGCTTCAGTATGCAAACAGGTACACAGGACTTTTTTTTTATTTTTTTTATTAATCATTGACGTGTATATAACAGGAATACAGGAGCCCCGACACCTCTTTTGGATCAGCGCTTATTTACGAAGCCTATTACATGTGTGGTGACCCACGGTATATGGCGGGACCATGGGGTGTAGCGGTGTAGGTGGTGGGGGTCAGATGTTATTAACCCTTGGGCATGATGTGGTTAACCCCTAGTGTACGTGACGCCAGAGTGGTTTTTGGTCACCGGAACCACACGAACGGTATCTCCGCTATCCCATGGCTAGTTAGTGAAAGGATATTCCACAACCAGTTATGGTTTAGCAGAGGCTTTACGGAGTTCAGACAGATGGTATTCTCTTCACAGCTAGGCCAGACTCCCAGAGAGTTGGCCAGGAACCCAGAAGGACCTCTCAGCTTGCTGGGACCGATTAGACTTGTAATAGACTTTAGAGATTTGACTTCAGGCTTGACTATAAGCTGGACTTGACTATGGGAAGTGACAGCAGACAAAGACTTTTGACTTACTGGAATGACTGTAGCTTTGGGGTCTTCCAGATGCTGATCACTAGCACTGAGATCTCTGGTGATTGCTGTGCTCAGTAGCAGGTAGTAAGAAAAGAGAGAATTTATATAGTGGGGGGCTGGACTAAAGCCCATTGGTCAAGCTGCGGGTCATAGGTTAAGCTGGTGCTCTCTGCGTAACATCATGTGACAGCATAACATGTGACACTCCACAGGTCCTGCAGACATCTCACAGGTCCTGTAGACGAACTATAAATTAATGTACTCACTGTAATCCTATGACAACAAATGATAGTCTATAAACAGCAGGGGAGACACTGCAGGGGAGCCCTCAGGTCACTGAGGGACTCAACCTGACAGGGCCTAAGTGTACTGCAGGACCATGTCCTGTACTGGGATATTACACATAGCTCAACCACCATGCAGGATGGACTGCTAAATTGGGCCCTCTGCTTCCATCATTTGTCAGCTGCACATTCCCGATTGTCCAGGGAGATATACGGCGACAAACGATGACTGAAGAAGGATGCGGCCATTATAATAATTACCTGGATCAACGCACCGTCTGTAGTAATCTGGTCCCCATAACTTGTAATCTTATTACACTCAAGAAATTCATCCAGGCCCCTTTAAGATCTTTCAATGAATCAAGCATTACATTATTATGAGAGCGTATACATGCAGAGAACATGGAGCTTTTCTTAATTTTTCTTACATTATATAAAAAAAAAAAAAAAAAAAAGTGTTTGTACATGCAATAAATAATAAAAGGAATCCCAAAAGAGAAAAAAGATCCCACTCAGAGGGGAATAAAGAAAAGAGTTGACACCCCATACCCTGTATATACAGTATAACCTGATAGAATTATATGCCATAAAGGGCATTTTTGCTATTTTGGAGGTCATGCAATGCGTTTCTACAATAAAGGGTTAAAGAAGATATCCATCAAAAATAAACATATCCCCTATTCACAGGATAGGGGATAAGTAAATAGTCACGAGGGGTCTGACCGCTGGGACCCCACTCCCGATCTCCTGAATGGGCCCCTGCGCTCAATGCCGCCTGCAGCACACGCTCAATTCATTTCTATGGGAGTGCCGAAAAGACCCGAGCACAGCACTCAGGCATTATCGGTGCTCCCATGGAAATCAATGGAGCATGTGCCGTTTACCGAAGAGCACCAGGGTCACATCCCAGCAGTCGAACTCCCACGATCAGCTACTTATTTTCACTGTAGTTCTCCTTTTAATCTTTGTGTAAAGTTTAGGTGTATTTACAGCACAACAAATTGCTCTTATTCACATATTTCCGCCTAGTTTTACATTATACATTTATTTATTTTTATTTCTTATAACTTCTAACCTCCAGAATAAAGTAGCTGCTCCCTTATCATTGTCACTCACCTGGACACAAAAAGATCATAGGACATATCTCACTTTTCACTGATTTGACCTTGCATTTTAATTTCTACTTGGTGTCATTAATGGAAGAATTTATATTGACATCTGAAGGCTATAAATCTGCCCTGATCATGCAGCCATTGTGTTCTTTAAACCAGAGGTCCCCAAACCAGTCCTCAAAGCGTACCTGTCAAATCTTACAAAAATGTAAAATGTCACTCAGTAACTAATCTAGGTCATATAATTTTGTGTCATGCACCTATATTTCTCTCACAAATACCTTCGATCTGTTGCTCACTTGCATTGTCATTCTGTGCTTTTGAGGGGACATGTCCTCGCCCTGCATGACTCATCTTCCTCCCTGAGTGCTGGGTCTCTCCATCCAATCACTGCAGGCTGCTCTGTAACCCCCTCCTCTCTGCTGCAGTCTGACAGGACAGGAGTAAGCACAGAAAAGTCCTAGTCCCGCCCTCACTTACTGAGCTTTGTCCCAGCCTGTTCTTCATCTACAACAAAGATGATGCTGCAGCTGGACAGTATTGTGATCTGTATGGTATGGGGTGTTTTATATTAGCCATGATTTTTATAAAAGAAAATAAATTTTTTTATGAAGTATATTAGAAAGAGGAATGTTTCGCCAAGATGTACAACATATAAAAAGCTTTTGAATCTGACAGTACCCATTTAGGGCCGATTACCAGTCCAGGATTAGAATTAGTAACTGGAAACCCTAGAATGTTAGTGGTCCTTGAGGACGGGGTTGGGGACCACTGCTTTAGACCACTATCCAGTAACAATGAACCAGTTCAATAGTAACCATTGATATATTTGCAGTAACAAAAAGTACATAAAATTATATAATAATAATAAATTTAAAAAAAAATTTAAAAAAATTTAAAAATAGACCAGCTCACTGCCCTGTAGAAGTAGCCACTGGAAGGGTAGTTGGTGGAGGAGCACGGATGCAGGTCAAGCCGTGTAGCCAGTTGCAAGAGAATCCAGGAAGGAAAAGGAAACCCAGCTCCCCCGCAAAAATATAGAATGACTGTAGAAAAACACAAACATTTTTTATTTCATCCTTTAAAAATCAATGAGATGGTGAGAATTAAAAGCATAGATGAAACGCTGACGCGTTTCGAACCATATGGTTCTTAGTCATGGCACTTTGCCATGACTAAGAACCATATGGTTTGAAACGCGTCAGCGTTTCATCTATGCTTTTAATTCTCACCATCTCATTGATTTTTAAAGGATGAAATAAAAAATTTTGTGTTTTTATACCGTCATTCTCTAATTTTTCGGGGAGCTGGATTTCCTTTTCCTTCCTGGATTCCATTGATATATTTGATGGCATATTATACGTAGGCACTGAATTCTCCTGGATGTTGGGGATAATTTGGAGAAATAAGGTCAAATATTAACTTATTAATCAAATGTACATTTACCATAGTATTCTACAGCATTATCCACATATCATCACTCCTGTCTGAAGATACTGTGTATTTCTCACGATTGATACTGATTTATTTATTATTTCAGCATATATATATATATATATATATATATATATATATATATATATATCGCATAACCGAATACTAAACTTTTTATTTTATTTGTTCTCTATTTGAAGAATAACTGAATTGGTTGGATACCATCCAGAGGAGTTGCATGGGCGCTCGGCTTATGAATTTTATCATGCCTTGGATTCAGAAAGTATGACTAAAAGCCACCAGAACTGTGAGTATTAAGCAAGATGTTCTGTGATGACTTATCTGGGTACATTCTGTGAGGAACATGGTATAACGTGGTAGATTAGGTTTTAGTTCCTTAGCCCAGTGTTTCCCAACCAGGGTGTCTCCAGCTGTTTCAAAACTACCACTCCCAGCATGCCCAGACAGCCTTTGGCTGTCTGGGCATGCGGGGAGTGGTAGTTTTGCAACAGCTGGAGTCACCCTGTTTGGAAAACACTGCCTTATCAATTTGGTACTCCCCTGGTAGACATTTTTTTTTTTTTTAATCCACTGGTGCCAGAAAGTTAAACAGATTTGTAAATTACTTTTATTAAAAAATCTTAATCCTTCCAGTACTATCAGCTTCTGTATGCTCCACAGGAAGTTCTTTTCTTTTTGAATTTCCTTTCTGTCAGACCACAGTGTTCTCTGCTGACACCTCTGTCCATTTTAGGAACTGTTCAGAGCAGGATAGGTTTGCTATGGGGATTTTCTTCTACTCTGGACAGTTCCTAAAATGGACAGAGGTGTCAGCAGAGAGCACTGTGTTCAAACAGAGAGGAAATTCAAAAAGTTCAAAAGAACTTCCTCTGGAACATACAACAGCTGATAAGTACTGGAAGGATTAAGATTTTTAAATGGAAGCAATTTACAAATCTGTTTAATTTTCTGCCACCAGGTTTTCCAAAAAGTACCAATTTAATGCTTTTTGGAAAACCTGTTGATTTCAAATAGCATTGTGTAATATCTAAACTTTCCTGTGGAATCACTGCAGGAAAATTTCAACCAGTAGTATCCACCATAGATTAGCACCAATATCTGTTAGTCGCAACAGTAATACACGCTGGCACAGATTTATAAAGATTGCTTGTATGGTAAGCCTCGGGGGGTGTAGGGTAGCTGGGGTGTTGCTGAGCAGGTATCGGGGGTTTATTAAACCTTGTCACTCGTGACGCCAGGGTGTGGTTTAAATGCTGAGGTAATGCTGGGCCTATCGCCACCCTTCCCAAGAGCGATAGGTGAGTGCAGAATAACAGATTGTCCTCCACCAGTGCTTAGATGAAAACTTGTAGAAACTTTACTGAAGATTTTCTGTAACATGCAGCAGTAACAACAGTCCAGATAACAGAGTCTATATACAGCTGAAGCAGCGATTGACAGGTGGTTGGGACCTTGTAAGTTCTCTTTAGTTTAGGAGGATTTTGTAGCATAGATCCGCTGGATTTAGGGGTAGGTTTAGGTCCAGTGATCTTGCGGAGTTAGAGGGGTATTGTAAGAACTCACAGTCTTTAGTGTAGGCCGAGGCTGCAAGGCTTAGGCCTAGTAATTGTCTTTGTAAGTTGCGGAGGTCCTACCTCATCCAATGTCAGCAACCCAAGAGAGAGATTAATGGCTGCAGCTCCCTTATACCCTTATATGGGCAGGGACTGAGCGGTTTTGGATTCGTCCATAACAGCTGTCACTCACCGTTACATTGCATTGTGGGTGAACACCTGACATAAGAACCACCAAAGGTCCTTCAACAAACCACAGAGTTCTGAATACCGAGTCACATGACCTAAGGTCCTGCAACGCTAACAGGTAGGCATTTAAATATACATATTTACACTGATATTTATATGAATATTAGCTAACTGAGGGGTGACGAGGGACTAACTAGAAAAGAGGGACCCCACCATTCCTAGGAACTCTGACTTTGGGGACCTCTACCAAGGTACGGTATGCAATACGGTACCGGGACACCACACGTGGTCTTGAAAATCACACCACATTTAGGGTTTTCGTTTCTCATCTGCTCGATTTATTTTCTTCTGATTTCCGCTTAGTGTATTTCGCTGGTTTTTCATGTGGTCCTTGCTTTTGCCAATGTGCACCACTCTGTGCCAAACCCATCAATAATAGGTAAACATGCCGATTTAAAGTTGTTCAGAAAAGTGAAAAACACCAAGTGGTTGTGTTGCGCCGTAATTTTACAAATTATGCCTAAAACTGTAGTAAATATCTCGGGACACAAACAAAAACATGTACTCAATCCCCTTTTTAGGCTATATTAACTAGATGGAATTTCCGCATTGCATTTTGCTGAATAATTCTTTCGGAAATTCAGGCAAAATTTACTGCACATTATATTCAATGGGATTCTGCTGTCCCATTCACACAGTGGTGGTGGAAATTCTGCAAAAATATTAGAACTACTGTCAATCATGCTGATTTCTGCAGCAGCAGTCAACCTGACTTTGAATTTTGGCAGACTTTGTGTTTTGAGTGCACAGAAAATCCACCGGAATGCCATCCAAATTCTGCAAAAAGAGCAGAAAATCCACAATCTGCTTTTCTGTGTGGAGTTTGAGCGGAATGGCAGAAATCCTGCAGTGTGCACATAGCCTTAGGGTTTCAAACCAGTTTGGTTGGTCTCAGTGCAAAATTAAAGGAGTACTCCAGGATATAAAATGTATCCCCTAGCCTAAGGATAGGAGAAAAGTGTCACACAACGGGGGTCTGACCGCTGGGACCCCCAGCTATCTTCCGCACGGTGCCCCCGGCTCTCCCATAGAGATGCATTAAGGGGGGCCATGTTAGCCTCCGCTTTGGGCAGTGGTGGACACACCCCGCACCCCTGGCTCTCTGCATGGAAAGAGTCGTGCCAACCACTGCACAAAGCTGTGGGCAGCAGACCCCCCTCCATGCAGCTCAATGGGAGAGCTGGAGATACCCGAGTGCAATGCTCCAGTTCTCCCATAGAGATACATTGAGGGGGGCTTGTCTGCCACTGCTTCAGGCGGTGGTCGACACGCCCCATTATGGAGGAGAGACTGGGCACTGTTCGGATATTGGTCGGACCCCCTGCGATCTGACACTTATCCCCTACCCTTAGGACAGCAGGTACATTTGGATATGTGGGAGTACTCCTTTAAGAGAAACAGCACTTAAAGGAGAACTCCGGAATCGTCCATACTGCCGGCAGTAAAAAAATAAACAGGCACATACCTTCCTTCGCTCCCCCGGTGCCTCCGGTAGCCGGCTCCGGCCTCCACCGCGATCCTCTTCCTGGTTGCCGTTGGTCGGCGAGTCATACTGCACTCAGCTAATCACCTGCAGGTGCCGGGTCCGAAAACGTCACACTGCCGCTTAGCCTATCGCCGGCCGAGTCGGGACTTCACTGCGGCCGGTGATTGGCTGAGTGCAGTATGACTCTGCTTTAATAAATATTTTGGAAATACTGAAAGCGTATAAAAAAAAAAAAAGTGGCAAAAAACCCTACAAAAAGTATCCACTTTCAGTAAATCTGGTCCACTGTGTCCAGATTTTTGGTTGGGGACCCTTCTAACAAAAAGGTATCTTACATAGCAAACACTATGCCTTGAGTGTAGAAGCTGGTAGCCCAAGATTGACCCGTTCAAGGGTGTGGCCTGACAAATGCGATTTATACAGAGTATCAGTAATGAGTGTGTATGAGCTGGCACGGTGATCAGTCAATGGAGAGCGGAGTCATCACTCTTCATTTCATTTGCACAATGTTGTAATGTTCTTCATTGAGGTGAGGTTATTGTCCTGAAGAGTCCCAGGGATGTGTTATTGAAGTGTAGATTTCGAGCCTCTAAATCCTTAATTGGGCTGAGATCATTGAGAAGCCAAGTACTTAATTTGGCAGAGAATTCAGTACATAGTGTTTCTGGAGTACACGAGACAGTGTTTAATTTATCTTTTATTATTGGTATAGAACGGGCAATGCTAAACATTTACTTTGCTAAATGGTTGTAAATCGTTCCTGACAAAGGTTTAATTTGCGGTTTTACACATAATGTCTTCTGCTGTTTCTTTATAACGTGATTTTCAGGTTATGGAGCTAGACATGAATAGGTTGATCAGACATGACAGTAGTGTGCGGAAAGTGTACGTTATAAAAAGAGTTCCAGTAAAATGGATAAAATAAAAATTATTACAAAACAAATAAATTTTGTAGAAGATTTCTATAAACGTATGTTATATATAGGATCAGGTTTATCAGTACCTGTCCTTTCAAGTAACTTGTATATGATATTTTTCAGCAGATTTCTGCTCTGCAGCTTCATCTATAATTTGCAGTTCTCTAAGAGCTGATGGATGAAGCTCCCTACTTCCCTCTCCATAGACTTGTACTGCTTGTCTTTCCAACACAGGACAAAGCTAAGTTTATTTTCAGAGAAGACGAATTGAGCAGCAAGTGAAGGAGGAAGTTTTATAACAGTGGAAAGAAGCATTTATGTCTAATGAGATATTGTACAAAGTCTTTTATATTTGCTAAAATTTATATAATTGTTTTGTATGTCTTAATTTGATTTACTAGTGTGCACAAAAGGTCAAGTGGTCAGCGGTCAGTATCGGATGCTTGCCAAGCACGGTGGTTATGTCTGGGCGGAGAGTCACGGCACGGTCATTTACAACACACGCAACTCTCAGCCGCAGTGCATTGTGTGCGTCAACTATGTCCTGAGGTGAGGAGATCAAGAATATTGTTTCTGTATAGCATCTTATGGAGTATGTGTGGTCATTTCCGTCACTTATACTACATAGATGAAGATGTAATGGATCTACGATCTACCATACTACCATAATATTGTGTATCTAAAATGGATTGTTTTCAGAAAGAACAATGTGTTGCCATCCCTTTCTGTTTTCGGTAAACTAGGTCTCACCCAATTATTCACGTAAAGTTCAAGGATACAGAAGTAGTATGGTTTTTTGTTTTATCCACAGGATAGGGTAAAAGTGTCAGATCGTGGGGGGTCCGGCGGTTGGGACCCCCGGCAATCTCCCGTACGCCATCCAGTGGTTGGACCCCTTGTGATCTCACACTTATTCCCTATCCTGCGGATAGAGGATAATTTTTTTTGATACTTGAGTACCTCTTTAAATAGGCACTGTCAAATTCAAAAACTTTTAATATGTTGTATATCTTGGCAAAACATTAACCTTTCTAGTAAATTTCATAAGAAAATGTTATTTCCTTTTAATAGAAATCATGGCTTTGTCCAAGCTGAAGCACAAGCATGGACAAAGTACAGTAAGTGAGGGTGGGCTAGCACTCCTCTGTGCTCTCTCCTGTCTGATAGCACTCCTCTGTGCTCTCTCCTGTCTGATAGGACTCCTCTGTGCTCTCTCCTGTCTGATAGGACTCCTCTGTGCTCTCTCCTGTCTGATAGGACTCCTCTGTGCTCTCTCCTGTCTGGTAGGACTCCTCTGTGCTCTCTCCGGTCTGATAGGACTCCTCTGTGCTCTCTCCTGTCTAATGGGACTCCCCTGTGCTAACTCCTGTCCTATCAGACACAGAGGAGTCCTATCAGACTGGAGAGAGCACTGAGGAGTCCTATCAGACTGGAGAGAGCACAGAGGAGTGCTATTAGATAGGAGAGAGCACAGAGGAGTGCTATTAGATAGGAGAGAGCACAGAGGAGTGCTATTAGATAGGAGAGAGCACAGAGGAGTGCTATCAGACAGGAGAGAGCACAGAGGAGTGCTATCAGACAGGAGAGAGCACAGAGGAGTGCTATCAGACAGGAGAGAGCACAGAGGAGGACAGTACTAGCCCACCCTCACTTACTGGACTTTGTTCATGCCTGTGCTTCTGTTTGGACAAAGCCATGATTTTAGAAGCCAATGATTTCTATAAAAAGGAAATAACATTTTCTTATGAAGTATATTAGAAAGGTTATTGTTTTTCCAAGATGTACAATATATAAAACGTTTTTGTTTTCTGACAGTGCCCATTTAAGGTGGGGTATCAGTGAATATATTTTATGCAAAAAAAAATGTTCTCGTGGTCAATGACTCATCCAGTCACTTCTGTTTAGTCATTCTCTGATTAGCAAATTCTTTACTTTATAACTTTTTGTACAATCATGGGTGGTCCGGTATACAACACTTAGTAAATGAAGAGCCGGTATGACCTCCATTAAGGCATCTTCTAGATGCAGTTGGCTCCGTTCTCTGTGTAGTGGCAGGAGGTCGGTCACCTCTAGATCATTCACAGATCTTGTGTCAAAGATCTGGCGCTGAGTCGCAGGCTGCACACCTCCTTCCTCCCCCACCTCTCCCTACCTTGATTGATGTAAAGCGCTTGCCCTCAATCATTGAGCCCTGCATGTCAATCAGCCAAGCCAGGGAGTGGTGGGGGAGGAGTTGTGCATCCCGCGGCTTAGCACCGCCTCTTAGACACTTGAGTTCTGAGCATGATGTACAGCTGATTCTTTTCAAACGGAATAGGGCTGAGTTGTAATACAACATACAACCTGTACACAGCATCGGTGCCGTTTTTGGAGGAAAACATCAATTTTTTTCTAATCTTGTACAACCGCTTTAAACTTGCATTCCTCAAGTTAAAACCTGATCCTCACACGTCAGATGAAATTAATCTAGTGAATGTGGGATTACAGATTTTTAGTCAAATGATTATTTGTGGTGAGATTTTCTCCAGTAAGTAAATTATTCATAAGAACATTAAATTTATAGCCTGTGTTTAATTTGCCTTTTGATCCTTTTTTCAGTGAGATTGAGAAAAACAATGTTGTATTCTCTATGGACCAAACAGAGTCTCTGTTCAAACCACATCAGATGACCATGAACTCCATCTTTAGCAATGCTGTCTCTGATAAGACGAGTGACTTCTTATTTGCCAAACTGAAGGAAGAGCCAGAAGAGCTGGCACAACTCGCTCCCACCCCGGGAGATGAGATTATCTCTTTGGACTTTGGTAAGTGGATATAACCCTGTCCTTTTTTTTTTTTTTAAGAATCATCCGACTTAGTTGCCACTATTACACTGCTTCTTTGTTGTATTTCTTATCGCTGAGATCTAATGAATTAACATTTCCAAAGCAATAATTTAAATTTTTCTTTTAATGGAACACAAAGTTGTAGTCTATCTTAGTAAACACACATTGTTGAATGGTACTACCTGATTCATAGTGTTCCTTAAAGGGGTTATCCAGGAAAAAAACTATTTTTTATATATCAACTGGCTCCAGAAAGTTAAACAGATTTGTAAGTTACTTCTATTAAAAAATCTTAATCCTTTCAGTACTTATGAGCTTCTGAAGTTGAGTTGTTCTTTTCTGTCTAAGTGCTCTCTGATGACACTTGTCTCGGGAACCGCCCAGTTTAGAAGCAAATCCCCATAGCAAACCTCTTCTAAACTGGGAGGTCCCCGTAGCGTGTCATCAGAGAGCACTTAGACAGAAAAGAACAATCTTAACTTCAGCAGCTCATAAGTACTGAAAGGATTAAGATTTTTTAATAGAAGTAATTTACAAATCTGTTTAACTTTCTGGAGCCAGTTGATATATATATATATATATATATATATATATATATATAAAAAAAAAGTTTTTTCCTGGATAACCCCTTTAAAGTGTCTGCCATTAAACAAATCTTTGCACATCTCGAAGGGACAGACCCCTACCAATCTCTAGATATAGCAGGGTAAAGTGTGCGAAAAGGGGCTTCGCTGCCTGGCCGGCCACAATCTCCATCCAGTTGCAGGAAACAGCTTTATTAGAAGTCGATAGGCCATCTCCTGCAACTGGGCGGAGATCCCAGCAAAAAAGTGAATCGCGCTTCACCCTGCTATATCTAGAGATCGGTAGGGATCCAAACACTCAGACCCCCATCAATCACAAATGTCGTCATGACCGGGACACTTAGAGGCACTCAATGTGTCTGGTAAACAGTCATTCTGTATTTACAATTATTACGAAGAAAATAAAACTCACTTTACTTTGTTTACGAACAGAATTAGAGATGAGCCAACTTACAGTAAATTCGATTCGTCACGAACTTCTCGGCTCGGCAGTTGATGACTTTGCCTGCGTAAATTAGTTCAGCCTTCAGGTGCTCCGGTGGGCTGGAAAAGGTGGATACAGTCCTAGGAAAGAGTCTCCTAGGACTGTATCCACCTTTTCCAGCCCACCGGAGCACCGGAAAGCTGAACTAATTTATGCAGGAAAAGTCATCAACTGCCGAGCCGAGAAGTTCGTGACGAATCGAATTTACTGTAAGTTCGCTCATCTCTAAACAGAATAAATAAATTTGCAATTGTGTTATTAGTATTTTATGTTTTTTACAGGTGCTCAAACCTATGAGGAACCATCAACTTATAATAGTGGTCCCCAGGCTAGCACAGGCAAATGGCCACTGGAAGTCAAGAGCCACAATTCCCAAGCTGAGATTATTAACCTTCCGTCCTTCACAGTGCCTCAAGTGGCTCCAGGAAGTACTACTCCAAGTACTAGCAGTGCCAGTAGTTGTTCTACGGTAAGCGATGGTCCTGAATATATGCTCTTATAGCTGTGAAAGTATTTGCCCTAAGCTGTTCTCCTAAATGGGTGGCAGATGTTGGGTGACTACCACAAATGAAGGAGATAAGAGAATGATCTATTAATTTTTGGGGAGAACCTGTGACCCTGGGAAAGAAGAATGGCTCCGTGGCTGGTAAACATGGCAGCTATTAAATTCTAGTCCTCTCCTGTACTTATCTTCAAGAGGAGGAAGAGTACAAAAGCATAACCAAAGCATATGTGGTAGGATGAGGATTCTCACGAGAGAGAGTCTTCATTTTCAAGACCAATTTGGTCGTTTTAATTTTTAATAAAAAAATTTTTGGGTTATTATGGAGATGATCTACAAGGAATCCTAGGATGACAGCCATTTTATATGGACTTTTATTATTTACTAATACAGTGGTCCCTCAAGTTACAATATTAATTGGTTCGACCGTTGTATGTTGAAACCATTGTATGTTGAGACCAGAACTCTATGGAAATCTGGTAATTGGTTCTGAAGCCCCAAATGTCATCAAAAATAGGAAAAAGTCAGGATTAAAGAAAAATAAGTAGATAACTAATATAGATAAAGCAGATCCTTACATAGAAAAGTAAAAATTTTTAAACAACAAAAAAAAAACGTGGTCTCAAATGGCAGTAGGTGCTCAACCCCAAATGCAGTTGTGCATATATACTGGGGGAGCAGATCCTGCCCTTGTAGTCCGTTGCTAGGGGCGATCCCCAGCATAAAAATTCATACAATGGAGGATGCCTGCAGCGGACTACAAGTGCCACAATAGAATCCTACCCTGGATAGACGGTGTGGATGTGTAACAATTAGAATAATACAATACAGAAATTTAGGTGCACTACTGTGGTAGAAGTATACAATGACATTGGCTTTCCCTCAACACTGATGTTAAAATTGAGACATTCGCCAGTGTATCCTTATATTAAGGACACACCAGAGCCCGCACACCAACGCCAAGGTTTCTCAGATGGCGCGGGACCTACGCTAATCCTACCTGTGCGTATAAAGCAAAAATCAGGGGCCAGTGGGCAATTACAGCAGCACTAGGTCGACATGCAGCCTGCTCCCAGTTCCCTCCAGCGTGACAAAGCACACATACAATGGAAGGGGGAGAGAGGCCACAAGCCCCACCCAAGTTGGCTGATATAGGTGCATGGCCTCACAGGTGCAACCCTAATGCTGCCTGGAAAATGTTCAAGGTGCATTAACATATGGAGTTTACACACCTCCACGTATAAATTTACAAACAACAACAAAAAACGTGGTCTCAAATGGCTGGAGGTGCTCAACCCCAAATGCAGTTGTGCGTCTTGAACATTTTCCAGGCAGCATTAGGGTTGCACCTGTGAGGCCATGCACCTATATCAGCCAACTTGGGTGGGGCTTGTAGCCTCTCTCCCCCCTTCCATTGTATGTGTGCCCAGTCACGCTGGAGGGAACTGGGAGCAGGCTACATGTCGACCTAGTGCTGCTGTAATTGCCCACTGGCCCCTGGTTTTTGCTTTATACGCACAGGTAGGTTAGCGTTAGGTCCCGTGCCATCTGAGAAACCTTGGCGTTGGTGTGCGGGCTCTGGTGTGTCCTTTATATAAGGATACACTGGCGAATGTCTCAATTTTAACATCAGTGTTGAGGGATAGCCAATGTCACTGTATACATCTACCACAGTAGTGCACCTAAATTTCTGTATTGTATTATTCTCATAGAAAAGTAAGAAAGATCTGCTGGGAGCTGTAAATCACTGTCTATTTCAGTGTTTCCCAACCAGGGTGCCTCCAGCTGTTGCAAAACTACAACTCCCAGCATGCCCGGACAGCCTTCGGCTGTCCGGGCATTCTGGGAGTTGTAGTTTTGCAACAGCTAGAGGCACCCTCTTCGGAAAACAATTGTCTATGTAGAAGACAGAAGCTTCTTCAGGGTCCTGTACAGAACACATAATGTCCTAAAAAAGAAAAAAAAAGGAAAATGGAGCTGCCCTCACCTGATGCCCAAAGGAGCAGCTAACCCTGGCACAGGTAAAGAGTACAGAACATGTAATACCTCCCTGTACTGTAGGGGGCGCTACCAGACACCAGTCAGTGCATACACTTCAGTAATACAGGTAAAGAGTAGTACAGAACATGTAATACCTCCCTGTACTGTAGGGGGCGCTACCAGACACCAGTCAGTGCATACACTTCAGTAATACAGGTAAAGAGTAGTACAGAACATGTAGTACCTCCCTGTACTCTAGGGGGCACTACCAGACACCAGTCAGTGCATACACTTCAGTAATACAGGTAAAGAGTAGTACAGAACATGTAATACCTCCCTGTACTGTAGGGCGCACTACCAGACACCAGTCAGTGCAGGCACTTTAGGAATACAGGGGTTTTACCAGTGAATGCCCATTCTGATTGGTCTGTTCTTCCAGCCATTGACACGTTTCGCAGATTCCATTAGCAATGTATGTTGAGTCTGGTTTCAAGTTACAATGGTCCAGAAAAGACCATTGTATGTTGAAACTATTGTATGTTGAGGCCATTGTAAGTTGAGGGATCACTGTAATGAACATTGAGTGGGCTTGTGAGAATGTCTGTTGTCGGACTGGGGTTCCATGGGCCACCAGAGAACATAATTCTCCATCTATACAGAACATGTCACATGTTATTGCATTGTGATTATCATGCATGGCACACTAGAAACAAAAAGTTATGCGTAAATCAGTGCATAAGAAGCATTTTTGACTGGCTCCAAATAGGGTTGACTTCTATTTTTGTGTCGGAGCCTGGGCCCATTTGAGGATCTTCTGGTACTTTGGTCGACCAGTCGAATCCTGGTGAGGTCAACATAAAAGAATCATTCTTAGATACCATAAAAAAGTGTTACCTGAAGTGAACAATCCCTTTAATTTTGTATGTAGATTGAAATATATTTGGAATGTCTTAAGCAATTTACCCACTGAAAACCTGGCGGACATTGTGTCACCAGTCTATTATGATGTCTCCAAAACACTGTCAGAGAAGCATACATCAAAATTTACTAATGACACATTCTGGGAAGGTTGCCCAAAACACATTTCTGATTCCAAAGATTTACTCCAAAGTCCTTACGTATTTCACTAAACGGATCAAGGTTAACAGGTTGAAATCACAATTGGCAGGAAAGGCGTCCTTGCAAATGTACCCATGACAATGCCACGGACTTGATGTTCCTCGTAGTTTCCACCTTTTTAACTTGATCAAATAGGACACCTGGCAGCCAAAACAAATTTTGCCATAGCTTTTAAATATGATTTTGTTTTAGAAAAATGCACATCCATTAACCAATTTTACACTAAGTTCCATGGGTCAACACTTGACCTCAACAGTAGGTAATATTTATATTCGGTTTAAAGCATGTGTTGACGTTTGAGTACCATTTACATAAAAATGTATTCTACATAAAACACTTGAGTATCTTTGCAAATATATTTCATAACCTACAGTTCTGCAGGTTTTAGAGCAGAAAACTCCCAGCATTCCCGGTGGCTCAGGGTCTCTAAGGAGCTTGGTTATTTGGAATATATACCAGTAGGACAAAGAAGACACGGCAACTCACCAATCCTTTTTAACGGCTGGAGTCCAGGCTGTTTTATTGTGGAAACTCACATAGAGACATCACATTCACCAGACAATGGAACGCTGACCAAGGTGCAGGGGGGAGGGTGGACAGGTGCAGGGAACTAGCTGGGCTACGTCCGTTTCACGTCACATGACTCTTCTTCCGGCCTTCCGGAGGCCGGAAGAAGCGTCATGTGACGTGAAACGGACGTAGCCCAGCTTGTTCCCTGCACCTGTCCACCCTCCCCCCTGCACCTTGGTCAGCGTTCCATTGTCTGGTGAAAGTGATGTCTTTCTGTGAGTTTCCACAATAAAACAGCCTGGACTCACGCCGTTAAAAAGGATTGGTTAGTTGCCGTGTCTTCTTTGTCCTACTGGTATATATTCTGGATTTTTTTCTTCGCATGACACTGAGCACCGCCCGATACGGTGAAGTTAGCCACTGACCATACTTTCTATGAAAAGTTACAGAGCAACTAGTTTGCTAGTTTTTCCTATTGGCCTGCAGTGCCTGTTTTTTTCTGCTTTTTGCGATAGCTTGGTTATTTGCATTTTTGGAATTGTAATCAACCTGTGGCCCCTTCTAAATATTAACTAAATGTTTGTATTTCCCATGAAATATCAATTCTGGAACATCTTTTCTTATAGCTCTGTGCTGTGCTGTTCCTCTGTTATTCTTACTAGAAATGTATAATTAAATGGCCAACTGGGTGTTACCAGTTTGAGGCGTGTCCCTGCACTGTCTGGCACGGTCAGCTTTGATTGGATGCTCTGACTGTGTAGGGGCACGCCTCAAACTGGTAACACCCAGTTGGCTATTTAATTATACATTTCTAGTAAGAATAACAGAGGGCACAACACAAAGCTATAAAGAAAGATGTATCAAAATTGTTAATAATGGGGAATGCAAGTGTTTACAAAAACAGACAGGTCAGGATAGGGCATATCCAAAGGATATGGGATAAGATGTCTGATTGTGGGGGTCCCGTCACACCCACGGCCGTCACACCCCCTTCCATAGACTTGCATTGAGGGGGCATGGCCATGACATCACTAGCCTTCGCCCCGAATCTCCAGTCATCCGGCACCGGATGTCTGGGGTTCCGCAGCTGAGATCACAGGGATCCCCAGCTGCGGCACCCTGCTGGATGACTGGAGATTCGGGGCGAAGGCTAATGATGTCATGGTCATGCCCCCTCAATGCAAGTCTATCGGAGGGGATGTGACGGCCGTCACGCCCCCTCCCATAGACTTGCATTGAGAGGGCATGGCCATGACGTTACGAGCATGACGTGGCCGTGACGTCATGGCGTCCAGCACTGCACCCGACGCTCTAAACGAACGCCGGGTGCAGCAGTCGAGATCGCAGGGCTCCCCAGCAGCGGGACTCCCACGATCAGACATCTTATCCCCTATTCTTTGCATAGGGGATAAGATGTCGGATAAGATGTCTAGGGGTGGAATACCCCTTTAACTAAACTGTTAGGGGCTGTGTCCAATACCAATCTTGGTGTCCAATTTCCAAGTATAACCAGCAGAACTGTGAATGCAGCTCTGAAGTGTAACAAAGGTTGTAACGTAGGGTCAATGGAGAAGGGGCATATACTGGGAGCCAATTCTGCCATTCAAATGAACCCTCCAAGCGACAGCAATAGTTTTTTAATTTTAACTCATTTGTGGTTATAGAGAGATTGATAAAAAAAAAAAAAATGACTTTCGAGAGTCGCTTTACAAACTCCTTATAAATCTGTTTTATCCCTTTAGCAGTGTTAAGAGAGTGAAGGGCGAGCCCCATATCGGCATCATTTATAATCTGTAATTGAGTTAATTCGTCCACATCTGAGTTAGGATGAATGTTTACCAAATAATAGAATTTTAAATTGACCTGTCTTTTCTATATTTATAGGTTTTTGGCTTTATGCAATTTTTTAAATGTTTCCTGTCTCCTAATCTTTTAGCTTTCAGATGTGCAGACGATGACGGATGAGCAAAACTTTTAGCTTGTAAAGATTGTATTTGTTGGATCTTATCTGCGCCATTAGAGATCCCTTTCAGTAAATCCACTCTCCACTGGGATTTCTAGGGAATAGATTTTTTACAGATGTACTTTCTTTACGCCCCAAGTAACCCTCCTTACATATTGGCCAATTTGACTTTTCTTGACACTTCAGCCTTTAATGCGAACAACAACTGCCCCATGCAAATTGTTCTTACAGTGCCAATTGAAACGACTGGCTTGTATGTAGCCAAATGGTGCTTGTACCGGGGAATAGAATGCCGATCTAAATAGACCCTTATGCTGGGATCAAATGGCAGGAAAACTTGCGGAATGTCCACACGCAATGCACGTGTGGATATTTTGCACATTTAATAATCCAACGGGCGCTAGGACTGCTCGGAAATGTGTCATCTCATAGATGGCAATGCATTTCTGAGCAGAAACTCCAGAATTAATAGACATGCCTATTCTTTCTGCAGATGCCGGAATCAGAATTTCTGCAGCAGAAATTCTGCAGTGTGCACAGTCCAGCAGAATCAAATTTAAATCCATGTCCGTGCAGAATTCTTCTGCAGATTTCGCAGTGTAAACATACCCGTAGTGAGACCTATAGGAGTAATGTCATCAGTGTCCATTTATGTTGTATATGGGGGAGTAGGCCAATGATCAAACAAACATGGCTGCAGGTGCAAATGGACTGGCTTGGGGGCGACATGACGGTGACATGTGGATAATACAGTTCGTCTCTCATGTGACTCCTCCGCAGTGCCCACATCCCTATGCCTCACATGCTTCACAGAGATGTTGCCAATGGCTGCAGAAGTTACTGAAGGGGGCCTCTTTTTGACCGCACCTCCTGGCACCATGACACCCCTGATATACATTAATTAATAATTTTTTCTTATTATAGCCAAGCCCTCCAGGAGAATATTACACTTCTTTAGAAGAGGATCTCAAGATTGAGCTGATTGAAAAGTTGTTTGCTATGGATACAGAAGCGAAGAATAAATGCAGTACTACCCAGGTATGTTGATTATATCCAGGAATTTTTTGCTTCTAGCAATACTGAATGGTTCGGTGCCCGTACTTGGAAGAAAACCAATTGGCAAAGTCCTTGTGCTCATTTTCTGCTCATTATGTCACAAGAATGTGCAATATTAAGATGTAGTTAGTTGTGGGTGTCAGTAAAGGTTGCTGTGGCATAGCTAAAAGGGGTAAAGCTAGTAACTTCAACTGGCACCCCCAGTCCTGCAGGCCTCCTGGCTCCACAGCTCTGTAATACAGCTGGGATCTGTCAAACAAGGGTCAAAGTTAATCTTACATAATAAACACTCTCCATTTCTAACTCCATTTCTAGAAGATAAAACATAAAGGTGAAATATGCATATATTGTTCTTCAATCTTTTCTTTTCAATAGAATGACTTCAATGAATTGGATCTTGAAACCCTCGCTCCATACATTCCAATGGATGGTGAAGATTTCCAATTGAATCCAATATGTCAAGATGAGTGTCCACTCAGTGACAGCGCACAACCCTCCCAGCAGAATCTGAGTAGCCTGAATACACTATTCCAGTCTGGTGCACCTCCTCCCCAGAACCAGTTTCTTCATCAGAACTTTTGTCAGCCTATGGCAGCTAAAGGGGGTAATCCTAGCCAGGATGCTCTGCCCAATGGGCTGTATAATGGTGAGAGAAAATCCCCACCATTATCAGCATATCAAACCGGTGCTAGTCCACCATTGTCCTCAATGGGTGGGCGGTCGAACGTCCAATGGCCTCCAGATCCACCAGTCAGTTATATGCATGCAAAATGGAGATTGATGGATCAGTACAACGAAGCTCAAACCAATTCAGCTTCAGGACGCCCTATGCATTTACACAGCATGCCACTATATAAACAAAGGTGAGAGTAAAAAAGATAGATCTGTCTGTCTGTTGTCTATCTATCTATCTATGAAAATACCTGTATTTGTAGTGACAGAGAGGCTTACTAAGTCTGGAAAGGTCTGGCAGCAACACCGGTGGGAGCTAGAGAGGTGGCATATTACCTGTCAATAGGGGCATAACCATAGGATATACAGAGGTAGCAGTCACACTGGGGCCCTACAGCCTAAGGGGGGCCCAATATACACCTTCCCCACAAGAGACAAGTACAAAAAATGACAGATGGGGCCTTGTTGCAGATTTTGTAATGGGGTCCAAAAGCTAGAGTTTAACACCCTACCCCACCCGACCCCACCCCAGGCTGTTATCAAGTCTTCTCAGAAAAATAAATAAGAAAGAGTAAATAAAAAAATAGCTTTTTAGAATCCTTAAACTTAAAGGGGCTGTCTGATGTTAGAAAACAGGGTCTCCTTTTTTCACGTCTATCCACGGCCTATAAATTGTTCTACAGCTGAGCCTCAATGCCTGCAATCCTGGATACAGCGCATGGACAGGAATGATGTTGTTTCTGGAAACAATAGACCTTGTTTGCTAATTTCAGACAGCCCCTTTAAGGCCTTGGGTATTTTACTGGTAAAAATCCTCATCCTATTTTATCAGAAGATATAATTTGTGATGTTTATGTATAATTTATAACAGAATGAGTACTTATAAGGTTAGACAATAAACACAACCTATCAATGTAACATGCTAAATAAATACATCTGTAAATCTTGTTTGCAGATCACTTGAGAGTTTTGGACAGCGGGGCAAAGACTTACACCCCAATGAAATCCCGTTCTGTCACAGCATGAAGAGGAAGCGCCAGCTTGACTATGGAGATCAGGGATTTCCACAGTTTAATGTGGTAAGATACAATTTATGAAGCAGTGGACAAAGCAAAGTAATGCAGTACCCCTAAAGCAGTTCTTTAGCTATCCTACAGTGTATAGTCCGTCAGTCATAATATTTATGGTAAAGTAAGGTTGCAAAATATATGGACACCATTATGGCCATACCATGTCCTGCTCAGGAGAACCAGACTTGCCCCATCCCTGAGAGCATCCCCAAATCCCCCAAAACATTTTAAGCCCTATCCATGACAGCACAACCTAAAATGCTTACTTTTACACATACCTTGGCACTTTTTAAGTCCAGGTGGTGGGATTGTAAATCATAGAAAGGTGGTCCACACTTGGCACCTTACTGTATGAGCAGAGATGAGAGCTATTAGAGCATCTCTATTCTAGTGGGATCAGCACTGATTGGCAGACAATGCAGCCTTTATGGAGCCCTTTCCTTTATAATGTGCAGAGTGGAAGGAGGACATGGTTGCAGGACAGGGTTTGCTGACACCTTTAGGGTGAGGGGCGGCACTGATGGTATATAGTCTATGTCCCCTGGTGCGCTTCGTAGTGATGTAATACATGCTTCCTGCAGCAATGGAAATAAGGTACCACACGGACCAGCTGACCAGGGCCATTTTATTTGGACAACCCCTTTTAACTTTCATACTAGCTGCTAAATATCTTGAAATGCGTTAAAGGGGATTATTGTATTCTGACTCGTCTGCACTGTAAATACTCATATTCCTTAGAAAATGACTATGCTCTAGAAAATTGTATTACATCTCTGCTTGGTGCTGATTACTTCTGGAAATGCATGAATTAATTGACAACAGGGCACTACCATTCCTCTTGTCAATAAGGCGTGATGACCAGTGTATTACCTGTCACTGTATTGTTGGTCTCCTCATGTGCTTCGTTGTTTATATCTCACATTGTGTCTCTTTTTTTAGGGGGAGTTGTCAGATAACACGATATCTTCATTAATGTGGAAACGTATGAAATCTCTCAAACCAGACATGTGCCCACTTGTGTCAGAAAAGAAATCACTAAGTACAAGTGTTCTAACCGGTAAGCGGGCAATCTCCACAAAATAGTGTATATCTGAAGACAGATGTTCTGTGTACCCTATAATAACATGCTGTATTCCATGGTGGAAATTAGAACAGTCCTGATTTTGCCAGGATCGGGCCTGCAAAGCGGTGTGGGTCCTGTAAACCACAAGCAAAAGTTATTTGGTGGTTTCAGGGGTGTGGCTTAAATGTCTCAATGATGGTAACTATGGTTGACAATACCTAGTACACCTTGCCTTGTTGTGGTCTGGATAGTGTGATAGCCTTGGGGAGTAGGGTATATGGGGTGTAGCTGTGTGGTGACTAAAGGGTGTCTGGTTAACCCTTGCTATTCGTGACGCCAGGGTGAGGGCTCCTCTGTAATGCTTGTCCTACCGCCACTCTTCTCAAGAGCGATAGGGAGGTAGAGAATAATGGAATGTCCACAACCGGAGAGTTTGCTGAAAACAGTTGGAACTTTACTGAAGATTTTATGCAAGCTTCATAACCGGAACAGTCTCTATACATGCAAATTTTCTTGGAGATTGACAAAGGTTGGGACCTTAAGCAATTTAGAGTCTTTAAGATGATATGTGCTGTTCCACTGGATTTAGGGGATTTAGTTACGGTCCAGTAGTCACGCTAGCTTTAGCTGGGATTAGTTTAGAACTCACTGTTTAGTTCAGCTGAGGCCGGTAGGTTTTCTGGCCTAGCGTGTCTTTGAAAGTTGCGCAGATCCATACTGCTAGTCCGGCATCCACGAGAGCAGCAACCCAAGAGAGCGATAATTGGCTACAGCTCCCTTATATGGACAGGGGCTGGACTAAAGCTAATTGGTCCAATACATCTGTCAATCACCATTACAAAGGGTTATGGGTAGCATGTGACCCAGGACCTCCAAATGTCCTCCAACATACCATAGAGGATTTAACATAGTCACATGACCGAAGGTCCTGCGACGCTAACAAGGTAGTACTCTATACATTATCTTAAATACACACATTATTAAATATACACACATATAAACACTATAGAATTAGAGTAGAAGGAGGTGACTAGGGGCTGTTCCACCTGGGGGACACTACCTGAGCATAGTAACTCTGACTTTGGGGACCACTACACTAGGTACGGTATGCAATACGGTACCGGGATACCACAATAGTAAATGCATATACCTGGCATTCTTGGCCCTGTTGTGCTCCAGGCTAGAAAATCAATGTATATACCAAATCTTTCCCTGCTGTCTGGATAGATGTATATGCCTGGTATGACTGGTCTTGTTCTGCTTCAGTCTGGACAGAAAATGGATATACCTGGTATTGCTGGCCCTTGGTGTGCTCCAGGATAGACAGTGGTATTGTATATAACTGGTATACCTTGCCCTGTTGTGTGCCAGCCTGGACAGTGTATTCATATACAGAAGGCCCATGCACACTAGGAATATCTGACTACAATTTATCTGGGCGCATATTTCGGTGTGCAGCAGGTTCAGCTGTAATGGATTGGTGATGTGACTGCGAAGAAATGCGCCACTTCTATTGACAGCAGTGCAGTTCCACACGGGATTTCACCAGAAGAATGAACATGCTTGTTCCTTCGGCGGAGGCCGTAATTTGAATTTTCACCACAGAAATTCAGCAGTGTGCACAGTGCATCAGAATCCAATGGGAGGCTTCTGCATTGGAATTTGGGTAGTGTGCATGGGCCCTTAGTAGGCTTTGCCCTGTTGTGTTCCACCCTAGACAATATATGTATATAACTGGAATGCCTTACCCTGTTGTGCTGCATTATTTACTGTGTCTGGTATTTATTATGCACCCTTCTTTTCTGATTCTAGATGACTACATCTGTAATAGGCACAGGGGAGTAAGCTCTCATCAAATGGCTCAGCAGTCACAGTCACAACAACATTGTGCATCCAATTCAAGAGACGAAAGGAAAACCCCTTACCCGGGTACTTTCTTCAGCTGTAATTACCATGAATACCACATGCCACAGTCCCAAAAACCTAATGGTAAATTCTGGATACTTCATTTCCTCATGTGTATGTTACTCATGTGTATGTTAACTTTTATTTAACTTTTTCCCCAAATGCTCCTCATGCAATCTTTTATAAATGTTTTTCATGTATTGTGGCAGGAAATTCTACCTACTTGTGGCCCCAGAGGCTGCAGTCCCATCCTCCCTTCCAGAAGCAGCTGCTCCCTGTTGCAATGAATGCTGTGTATAGCCAGGAGGGCTGAGAGTAAGGGGAGGCCTGGGCTTTGAGAGTAAGGGGAGGCCTGGGCTTTGAGAGTAAGGGGAGGCCTGGGCTTGAGAGTAAGGGGAGGCCTGGGCTTGAGAGTAAGGGGAGGCCTGGGCTTGAGAGTAAGGGGAGGCCTGGGCTTGAGAGTAAGGGGAGGCCTGGGCTTGAGAGTAAGGGGAGGCCTGGGCTTTGAGAGTAAGGGGAGGCCTGGGCTTTGAGAGTAAGGGGAGGCCTGGGCTTTGAGAGTAAGGGGAGGCCTGGGCTTTGAGAGTAAGGGGAGGCCTGGGCTTTGAGAGTAAGGGGAGGCCTGGGCTTTGAGAGTAAGGGGAGGCCTGGGCTTTGAGAGTAAGGGGAGGCCTGGGCTTTGAGAGTAAGGGGAGGCCTGGGCTTGAGAGTAAGGGGAGGCCTGGGCTTTGAGAGTAAGGGGAGGCCTGGGCTTTGAGAGTAAGGGGAGGCCTGGGCTTTGAGAGTAAGGGGAGGCCTGGGCTTTGAGGGTAAGGGGAGGCCTGGGCTTTGAGGGTAAGGGGAGGCCTGGGCTTGAGGGTAAGGGGAGGCCTGGGCTGCTATAAATATAACTGTCCTCTCTCTCTGCTGCTCATTGTGCAGCCTCCTCAGCTGATCATTGAGCAGGATTTTTGTTCAGGCAGTGCAAATCAACGACAGATAACTTGGTTTTATGTTATATATGTAAGGGGAGATGCTAGTTATTAAATTGTGTATATAGATAGACGTGTATAAATATGATGGATGGATAGTTAGATGGTATATAACACAGTCTGGCCACTGTGTTGAACCTTTACAGCAGTGATCCCTAACCAGTGTATTAGCCCTACATTAAGAAAGTTAGACCCCAAAAGAATTGGATACTGAAGGCCCACCATAGAAATGGCCTGGTGGACCCCATCAATAATTTTAACTGAATAGTAAACCCTCCTATCAGTATTTACTTTGGCTATAATTAGTATTAAGGGCCTATGGAAACTTTTTGACGTGTCTAAATAAAATTTCATTATAGATTCCTGAAACGGAGTAAACCATTTCTGTCCATGTCTCCTATTACAGCTCTGACCAACCGTCTCATCGGGCCATCCTACGAGCCTTACCTGTTGCCAGAACTGACCAGATACGACTGTGAGGTCAATGTGCCAGTACTGGGCAACTCCAACCTCCTGCAAGGCAGGGACCTCCTCAGAGCACTGGACCAGACTACCTGAAGAGAAGACACATTATTCTGACTTGTAAATGTTCATATAAAGGCTTCAGTTTCTAAACCTATTTTTGCGAGTAGACACTGATAAAGTTTTACTGAATTTTCACAAACATATGGGACTTTGTTCACTATACCAAACAGTGGCCTTATTGAAACGGCATCCTATAAAAAACAATAAGATATACATATATGTTTTTACCTGCTGTATTTTTCTTTATTTTAATAACAAATTGTATAGTATAGACAATGTTTTACACATGCTTATAACCGTGTAAAATTAACTTATATTTTTTTAAGTGGCCACGATTGATCTTATGGTGCATATATCTTGTTTATCCTGCAGAATTCATAAAGGAAATGGAATTTGTTACTGTCACATAAGAAAAAGAAATCTAATCTTTCAATGCCATGTACTGTTTTTAAATGGCATACAGAGTTATAGCTAACTTGACATTCCCATAAGTATGACCAATGAAATTAGTGATTTTTTTTTTTTGTATTATAATTGTATAATTGGTCCCCATTACAATCCAAAGTAATTTTACCATCTCTGTTATAGAACTAAGTACCGGGACAAGTCATCTAGTTCTTCTATGGATTGGTTATATATAAGGTACCAATTCACTGACTAAGACCTTAAATGGACACTAAATTTGGAAACAAATATATTTAGCACATTTTTGCCAAAGTCTGAAACATTCACCAAATTGACTTTCTATGTTTGATCGGGAATCCGCTGAAGGGCTGGCCTATCCGTAAGGTTGGGGTTTACCTTGCTTGGTCACCATTGCAGACACAGCAGCATAAGGCTGGGTTCCCATTACGTTTCCCCCTATACGGGAGCGCATACGGTAGGGGAGAGCTAAAAACATGCGCTCCCGTATGCCTTTCTATGCGCTCCCGTATGTAATTCATTTCAATGAGCCGACCGCAGTGAAACGTTCGGTCCGGTCGGCTCATTTTTGACCCGTATGCGCTTTTTCCCTGCACCTAAAACCGCAGTCATCCACGGTTTTAGGTCCGGTTGTAAAAGCGCATACGGGGCAAATATGAGCCGACCGGACGGAACGTTTCCCTCTGGCCGGCTCATTGAAATGAATTACATACGGGAGCGCATAGAAAGGCATACGGGAGCGCATGTTTTTAGCTCTCCACTACCGTATGCGCTCCCGTATAGGGGGAAACGTAATGGGAACCCAGCCTAAGTCCCACCACTTTCCCAGACTTCCTGTTTCCAACACAATAGTATCAGAGGGGATCCCTCTGGTTATCATATGGGACGGATGAAGATTAAAGTGTACCTGTCATCTGCAAAAACCTTTTTATATAATTTAGATAATAACATTATATGTATATTTGTAATATACATTGGTTAAAAAATGTCTATATTTTTTGGAATAAAAATGCTGTCCCTGCAGCTATTGCCTGTGTGTCTCTGTGCAGAGACAAAATATAGGAAGTGAGGGCAGGACAAGCAGGGCTCTGTGCAGGCTCCTGGCTTGTTGCCTGCTGTGTCAGCCAGGGCGCTCATTTTTTAACCAATTTATATTACAAATATATGTTATTAACTTCATTATTTAAATTTTTTTCCGCAAATGACAGGTACACTTCAAAGGGGTTCTCAGGTTTAGAAATAGAGGGGGAGTGGTCATTTGTTCGGGATCCTCATTTGGCCATAGTGGAAAGATGCTCCTGCTGCTCTGCTTTATAGATATAGATATATATATCTATATATATATTAATCTCCCATCGATCTGACTTTACATTGTGTAATGCCTCATTCCACCTGCGGGAGTGCTGTAGGAAATATGAACACTGACATATTTTCCCACACAGATAACCGCTGATCACTTGGAATTCTAGCCGGATTACACTTTGTGATCATCTTATTCTCAGGGGACACTACTGAAAAGTTAAGGATGGCCAAAACTGAGTACCCCTTCATGCAAGAGCAGCATATTTTCATTGTTGCTGCTCTTCCAACTTTAGTGTCTCTTTAAGAAACTAAACTCAGCTGCAGACTTTTAAATTTGCCCTATAACAATAACCAAATAACATTAACCCGGAGCTAGATTCCTCTAAGTCATTGTTTGCCAACCAGGGTGCCTCCAGCTGTTGCAAAACTACAACTACCAGCATGCCCGGACAGCCAGCGGCTGTCCGGGCATTGCTGGGAGTTGTAGTTTTGCAACAGCTGGAGGCACCCTGGTTGGGAAACACTGCTCTACATATTTACACACTACAATGTGGATGTATCTGTCACATATATATATTACAGTGTACAACTGGCTAATACATAGGTCTATTGGGGGAAGACTCCAGTCTACTATGGCGACCAATCAAAATTCAGCTCTTATCCCCCCCGTTTCCTGAAAGAGTTGTGTATATATACATGATGCAAAGTGTTATAAAAGAATAGAAACCCTTGTGTGTCAATGAGTACATGTTTCGTGCCCTAAACCGCGCCTGTCACATCATAAATCCAGTTGAGAAATGACCAATTGCATTGCTGTATATGATTTGCCTGTGTTTTTTATTTTATTTTTATTTTTTTTTATATATTTTTTCAGATGTTATCCCTTTGTTACTAATCTACAGGGAGGTTTAATGGTGAACTATTGGGGTAGGGGGAGGGGCATGTAATGTTGCACAATTTAACATAACTATCTTTTAGATGATCTGTATGTGTAGACATATATATATATATATATATATATATATATATATATATATATATATATATATATATTGCGTTTTTTAACCATTAATCTTCAAGGTAAAGGCTTTTTTTTTATTGGTACAGTAAATTCTTTTTTTTTTTTATTTTACATTTATTTGACATATTTTACATTTTTATTTTACATTTTTTTCGTTTTATTTTCATAAATGTAGCAGCAGCTGCCGCGGCGGTGGTGGCGGTTCTCGTTCGGCTGACGTATGAGGCATTATAAAGTCTATCCAAAGGAATTTACCAATGTTATTAATCCCACCGTTATCTTTGTTTCCCACGCGGTAACTCCTAAAGGGCGTCCTTCAATAACCAATGCAAAGGGCAGTCATGGATTTATTTCTACATGCAATATTCTGAATCCCTTTTTTAACGGAATTCTGCTTTCAATCTCTTTTTGTTTTGTTTTTATTTTTTTTTTAATTATATGAATATATCTATCTATATACAGCAGTGGTCTTCAAAGTGTGGCCCTCCAGATGTTGCAAAACTACAATTCCCAGCATGCCCGGACAGCCTTTGGCTGTCCGGGCATGCTGGGAGTTGTAGTTTTGCAACATCTGGAGGGCCACAGTTTGAAGACCGCTGATATACAGTGTATGCGCACATGTGATTCAGGGACTATATCGGTTGATAGCTCTTCAAGTGCAAATAGTTGGGGCACACAGCAATATTTTAGCCAGGGCATTGTATTCAGCCATGTTTAGCAGTACAATTTATCGTCAATGCAGTAGCTCATCAGAGGCTAATTCCCGGACGTCACAATAGCACTTATTGTTCTCAGGAACCGGCCACAGCTTGGACTCACCGAGTCATTGTGCCGATGTATGAAGCATTAGTCAAAGCAAAATGTCCAGCGCGAATATCAAGGAACTGGATGTTTATTCCAATGAAAGCCAAAAGGACAAGGAGAACATGACAAGGTGACGCGTTTCGGTCCTAAGACTGGACCTTAGTCATACCGAAACGCGTCACCTTGTCATGTTCTCCTTGTCCTTTTGGCTTTCATTGGAATAAACATCCAGTTCCTTGATATTCGCGCTGGACATTTTGCTTTTGCTTGTTGGTTCCAGTCGGTGTTGCCCACGCCGGTCCTGGCGCGACAGGCTGAGGGAGTGAGCTGGACTAGACAGCTTTTTTTTTTTTTTTTTTTTTATTTCTCTTTAGTTATACAGCCCCTAAAAAGTACTGGAAGGATTAAGATTTTTTAATAGAAGTGATTTACAAATCTGTTTAACTTTCTGGCACCAGTTGATTTAAAAAAAAAAAAAAAAAAAAAAAAGTTTTCCACGGGAGTACCCATTTAAAAACAAAGCTTGGGCTGTAATATATTAGGTGTCTCTATCCTTTTTTTAATTGTATTCTGTAGCTATTGGTTTATCTTTCAAACTGGAAAATTGTTATCTACCCCATTACTGTGTTTAATCTAGTGATGGGGTAGAAAACACTATTTTAGTGCTAGTGATTGGCAAAGCATGTAAAACTAAGTGGGTGATATTACTTTGGCCCATGACCCCATATAGCGGGCCATGTGATCCCTTTAATAGTGCCCATACACTTCAGACTAAAAAGTCAAAGCTCCAAAATAAATAGCACTGAGCTGTAATATAAGGGTAAGCTACTACCAAAAGTACGTAGATGTGCCCGAAAGTACCGATTTTGGTGTAAATTCTTTAAACAAGACCACAAACGAGGCTTGGTTTAAAGGGGTACTCTGGTGGAAAACTTTTTTTTTTTTTAAATCAACTGGTGCCAGAAAGTTAAACAGACTTGTAAATTCTTATTACTATTTAAAAAAAAATCTTAATCCTTCTAGTACTTATTAGCTGCTGAATACTACAGAGGAAATTCTTTTCTTTTTGTAACACAGAGCTCTTCTGACATCACGAGCACAGTGCTCTCTGCTGACATCTCTGTCCATCTTTGTCCGTTCTTAAAATGGACAGAGATGTCAGCAGAGAGTTCTGTGTTCCAAAAAGAAAATAATTTCCTCTGTAGTATTCAGCAGCTAATAAGTATTGGAAGGATTAAGATTTTTTAATAGAAGTAATATACAAATCTGTTTAACTTTCTGGCACTGGGTGTGATGGCTAGTACGTAGCAATCACTCCCTCCTCCCATAGAAATGAATGGAGGGGGGGGGGGGCGTGGTGGCTGTAGTCGCCACTCCATCCGGCATGAAGCGGAGTTCGCTCCGTGCACAGATGACTGGGATGCCTCGTCGGAGATCACGGCGGTCCCCAGCGGCGGGACTCCCACGATCAGACATCTTATAATGTGTTTATAAGATGTTTTTTGGTAGAGTACCCCTTTAACACCTATGCATACCTCTGTTTTTGTTTTTTAACTACCATTCATTTTCTATATTGCCCCCAAGGCATCTAAAGCAAATGCAT